>NC_090411.1:315554-631109 GCF_036365525.1 Heterodontus francisci | reverse complement strand
AGAGTGTCACAGAGTGACACAGAGTTGCAGAGTGTGTCAGAGAGTGTCCGAGAGTTTCCGAAAGTGTCAGATACTGTCAGAGAGTTTCAGAAAGTGTCAGAGAGTGTCAGAGAGTGTCTGAGAATGTCAGAGAGTGTCAGAGTGTTTCAGAGAGTTTCACAGAGTTTCAGAGAGTGTCAGAGATTTTCAGAGAGTTTCAGAGATCTTCAGAGAGTGTCAGAGAGTGCGAGAAAGTTTCAGAGAGTGTCCCAGAGTGTCGGAGAGTTTCAGAGAGATTCAGAGATTGTCCGAGAGATTCAGAAAGTGTCAGATAGTGTCAGAGAGTTTCAGAGATCTTCAGAGAGTGTCTGAGAGTGTCTGAGAGTGCCAGAGATTGTCAGAGAGTTTCAGAGAGTGTCAGAGAGTTTCAGAGAGTTTCAGAGAGTGTCAGAGAGTGTCAGAGAGTTTCAGAGAGTTTCAGAGAGCTTCAGAGAGTTTCAGAGAGTGTCAGAAAGTTTCCGAGAGTGTCAGAGGGTTTCAGAGAGTGTCACAGAGTGTCAGAGTGATTCAGAGAGATTCAGAGAGTGTCAGAGATTGTCAGAGAGTGTCAGACAGTTTCAGAGAGTTTCAGAGAGTGTCAGAGAGTTTCAGAGAGAGTCAGTGAGTGTCAGAGAGTGTCAAAGAGTGTCACAGAGTTTCAGAGAGTGTCAGAGAGCGTCAGTGAGTGTCAGAGATTTTCAGAGAGTGTCAGAGAGTTTCAGAGACTTTCTGAGAGTGTCAGAGAGTTCCAGAGAGTTTCTGAGAGTTTCTGAGTGAGTCGGAGTGTGTCTGAGAGAGTCAGAGAGTATCTGAGAGTGTCACAGAGTGTCAGAGAGTGTCAGAGATTTTCAGAGAGTTTCAGAGATGTTCAGAGAGTGTCAGAGAGTGTCAGAAAGTTTCAGAGAGAGTCAGAGAGTGTCAGAGAGTTTCAGAGAGTTTCAGAGAGTGTCACAGAGTGTCAGAGCTTTTCAGAGAGATTCAGAGAGTGTCAGAGAGTGTCACAGAGTGTCACAGAGTTGCAGAGTGTGTCAGAGAGTGTCCGAGAGTTTCAGAAAGAGTCAGATAGTGTCAGAGTGTTTCAGAAAGTGTCAGAGAGTGTCAGAGAGTGTCTGAGAGTGTCAGAGAATGTCAGACTCTTTCAGAGAGTGTCACAGAGTTTCAGAGAGTGTCAGAGATTTTCACAGAGTGCCAGAGATCTTCAGAGAGTGTACAAAATCATGAGAGGTATAGACAGGGTGGATAGCAAGAGGCTTTTTCCCAGAGTGGGGGTTTCAATTACTAGAGGACACGAGTTCAAAGTGAAAGGGGAAAAGTTTAGGGGGGATATGCGTGGAAAGTTCTTTACGCAGATGGTGGTGGGCACCTGGAACGCATTGCCAGCGGAGGTGGTAGATGCGGGCACGATGGAGTCTTTTAAGATGTATCTAGACAGATACATGAATGGGCAGGAAGAAAAGAGATACAGAACCTTAGAAAATAGGCGACATGTTTAGAGAGAGGATCTGGATCGGCGCAGGCTTGGAGGGCCGAAGGGCCTGTTCCTGTGCTGTAATTATCTTTGTTCTTTTATCTTTGTTCTTTGTCAGAGAGTGCCAGAAAGTTTCAGAGAGTGTCACAGAGTGTCGGAGAGTTTCAGAGAGATTCAGAGTGTCCGAGAGATTCAGAAAGTGTCAGATAGTGTCAGAGAGCTTCAGAAAGTGTCACAGAGTGTCAGAGAGTGTCTGAGAGTGTCAGAGAGTGTCAGAGAGTTTCAGAGAGTATCAGAGAGTGTCAGAGAGTTTCAGAAAATTTCAGAGAGTGTCAGAGAGTTTCAGAGAGGCTCAGATAGTGTCAGAGAGTGTCAGAGAGTGTCTGAGAGTGTCTGAGAGTTTCAGAGAGTGTCAGAGAGTGTCAGAGAGTTACAGAGTGTCATACAGTGTCAGAGAGTTTCAGAGAGATTCAGAGAGTGCCTGAGAGTTTCTGACATTTTCTGAGTGTGCCGGAGAGTGTCAGAGAGTGTCAGAGTGTTTCAGAGAGTGTCACAGAGTTTCAGAGAGTGTCAGAGATTTTCAGAGAGTGTCAGAGATCTTCAGAGAGTGTCAGTGAGTGCCACAGAGTGTCAGTGAGTGTCAGAGCGTTTCAGAGATTGTCAGACTGTGTCAGATAGTGTCAGTGATTGTCAGAGAGTATCAGAGAGTGTCTGCGAGATTCAGAGAGAGTCATCGAGTCTCAGAGAGTGTCAGAGAGTTTCAGAGATTGTCACAGAGTGTCAGAGAGTTTCAGAGAGTTTCAGAGAGTTTCAGAGAGTTTCTGAGATTTTCTGAGATTGTCAGAGAGTTTCAGAGAGTTTCAGAGAGCTTCAGAGTGTTTCAGAGTGTTTCAGAGAGTGTCGGAAAGTTTCAAGAGAGTGTCAGAGAGTGTCATAGACTTTTAGAGAAATTCAGAGAGTGTCACGGAATGTCAGAGAGTATCAGAGAGCTTCTGAGAGTGTCAGAGAGTGTCAGAGATAGTAGAGAGTTTCAGAGAGTGTCGGAAAGTGTCTGAGAGTGTCAGAGAGTTTCAGAGAGTGTCAGAGAGTTTCAGAGACATTCTGATAGTGTCAGAGAGTGCCTGAGAGTTTCTGACAGTTTCTGAGTGTATCGGAGAGACTCAGAGAATGTCACAGATTTTCAGAGAGTGTCACAGAGTGTCAGAGAGTTTCAGAGAGTTTCAGAGAGTGTCAGAGAGTGTCAGAGAGCTTCAGACAGTGTCAGGGAGTGTCAGAGAGTGTCAGAGAGTTTCAGATAGAGTCAGACAGTGTCTGAGATTGTCAAAGAGTGTCAAAGAGTTTCAGAGAGTGTCAGAGAGTGTCAGAGAGCTTCAGAGAGTGTCAGGGAGTGTCAGAGAGTGTCAGAGAGTTTCAGAGAGAGTCAGACAGTGTCTGAGAGTGTCAAAGAGTGTCAAAGTGTTTCAGAGGGTGTCAGAGAGTGTCAGAGAGTGTCAGAGAGTTTCAGTGTGTGTCAAAGAGTTTCAGAGAGGTTCTGAGAGTGTCAGAGAATGCCAGAGAGTTTCTGAGAGTTTCTGAGTGTGTCGAAGTGTGTCTGCGGGAGTCAGAGAGTATCTGAGAGTGTCACAGAGTGTCAGAGAGTGTCAGAGATTTTCAGAGAGTTTCAGAGATGTTCAGAGAGTTTCAGAGAGTGTCAGGGAGTTTCAGAGAGTTACAGAGTGACACAGAGTGTCAGAGAGTTTCAGAGAGATTCAGAGAGTGTCAGAGAGTGTCACAGAGTGACACAGAGTTGCAGAGTGTGTCAGAGAGTGTCCGAGAGTTTCCGAAAGTGTCAGATACTGTCAGAGAGTTTCAGAAAGTGTCAGAGAGTGTCAGAGAGTGTCTGAGAATGTCAGAGAGTGTCAGAGTGTTTCAGAGAGTTTCACAGAGTTTCAGAGAGTGTCAGAGATCTTCAGAGAGTTTCAGAGATCTTCAGAGAGTGTCAGAGAGTGCGAGAAAGTTTCAGAGAGTGTCCCAGAGTGTCGGAGAGTTTCAGAGAGATTCAGAGAATGTCCGAGAGATTCAGAAAGTGTCAGATAGTGTCAGAGAGTTTCAGAGATCTTCAGAGAGTGTCTGAGAGTGTCTGAGAGTGCCAGAGATTGTCAGAGAGTTTCAGAGAGTGTCAGAGAGTTTCAGAGAGTTTCAGAGAGTGTCAGAGAGTGTCAGAGAGTTTCAGAGAGTTTCAGAGAGCTTCAGAGAGTTTCAGAGAGTGTCAGAAAGTTTCCGAGAGTGTCAGAGGGTTTCAGAGAGTGTCACAGAGTGTCAGAGTGATTCAGAGAGATTCAGAGAGTGTCAGAGATTGTCAGAGAGTGTCAGACAGTTTCAGAGAGTTTCAGAGAGTGTCAGAGAGTTTCAGAGAGAGTCAGTGAGTGTCAGAGAGTGTCAAAGAGTGTCACAGAGTTTCAGAGAGTGTCAGAGAGCGTCAGTGAGTGTCAGAGATTTTCAGAGAGTGTCAGAGAGTTTCAGAGACTTTCTGAGAGTGTCAGAGAGTTCCAGAGAGTTTCTGAGAGTTTCTGAGTGAGTCGGAGTGTGTCTGAGAGAGTCAGAGAGTATCTGAGAGTGTCACAGAGTGTCAGAGAGTGTCAGAGATTTTCAGAGAGTTTCAGAGATGTTCAGAGAGTGTCAGAGAGTGTCAGAAAGTTTCAGAGAGAGTCAGAGAGTGTCAGAGAGTTTCAGAGAGTTTCAGAGAGTGTCACAGAGTGTCAGAGCTTTTCAGAGAGATTCAGAGAGTGTCAGAGAGTGTCACAGAGTGTCACAGAGTTGCAGAGTGTGTCAGAGAGTGTCCGAGAGTTTCAGAAAGAGTCAGATAGTGTCAGAGTGTTTCAGAAAGTGTCAGAGAGTGTCAGAGAGTGTCTGAGAGTGTCAGAGAATGTCAGACTCTTTCAGAGAGTGTCACAGAGTTTCAGAGAGTGTCAGAGATTTTCACAGAGTGCCAGAGATCTTCAGAGAGTGTACAAAATCATGAGAGGTATAGACAGGGTGGATAGCAAGAGGCTTTTTCCCAGAGTGGGGGTTTCAATTACTAGAGGACACGAGTTCAAAGTGAAAGGGGAAAAGTTTAGGGGGGATATGCGTGGAAAGTTCTTTACGCAGATGGTGGTGGGCACCTGGAACGCATTGCCAGCGGAGGTGGTAGATGCGGGCACGATGGAGTCTTTTAAGATGTATCTAGACAGATACATGAATGGGCAGGAAGAAAAGAGATACAGAACCTTAGAAAATAGGCGACATGTTTAGAGAGAGGATCTGGATCGGCGCAGGCTTGGAGGGCCGAAGGGCCTGTTCCTGTGCTGTAATTATCTTTGTTCTTTTATCTTTGTTCTTTGTCAGAGAGTGCCAGAAAGTTTCAGAGAGTGTCACAGAGTGTCGGAGAGTTTCAGAGAGATTCAGAGTGTCCGAGAGATTCAGAAAGTGTCAGATAGTGTCAGAGAGCTTCAGAAAGTGTCACAGAGTGTCAGAGAGTGTCTGAGAGTGTCAGAGAGTGTCAGAGAGTTTCAGAGAGTATCAGAGAGTGTCAGAGAGTTTCAGAAAATTTCAGAGAGTGTCAGAGAGTTTCAGAGAGGCTCAGATAGTGTCAGAGAGTGTCAGAGAGTGTCTGAGAGTGTCTGAGAGTTTCAGAGTGTCAGAGAGTGTCAGAGAGTTTCAGTGAGCTTCTGAGAGTTTCTGAGAGTGTCAGAGAGTTACAAAGAGTTTCAGAGAGTTTCAGAGAGTGTCAGAAAGTTTCAGAGAGTGTCCGAGAGTTTCAGAGAGTTTCAGAGGGTGTCACAGAGTGTCAGAGAGTGTCAGAAAGCTTCAGAGAGTGTCAGGGAGTGTCAGAGAGTATCAGAGAGTTTCAGAGATTTTCAGAGAGAGTCAGACAGAGTCTGAGAGTATCAAAGAGTGTCAAAGAGTTTCAGAGAGTGTCAGAGAGTGTCAGAGGGTTTCAGAGAGTGTCAGAGAGTTTCAGAGAATTTCTGAGAGTGTCAGAGAGGGCCTGAGAGTTTCTGACAGTTTCTGAGTGTGCCGGAGAGTGTCAGAGAGTGTCAGAGAGTTTCAGAGAGTGTCACAGAGTTTCAGAGAGTGTCAGAGATTTTCAGAGAGTTTCAGAGATCTTCAGAGAGTGTCAGTGAGTGCCATAGAGTGTCAGGGAGTGTCAGAGAGTTTCAGAGAGTGTCAGAGATTTTCAGAGAGTTTCAGAGAGCTTCAAAGAGTGTCAGAGAGTGCCAGAAAGTTTCAGAGAGTGTCACAGAGTGTCGGAGAGTTTCAGAGAGATTCAGAGAGTGTCTGAGAGATTCAGAAAGTGTCAGATAGTGTCAGAGAGTTTCAGAAAGTGTCAGAGAGTGTCAGAGAGTGTCAGAGATTGTCAGAGAGTTTCAGAGAGTGTCAGAGAGTGTCAAAGTGTGTCACAGAGTTTCAGAGAGTGTCAGAAAGCGTCAGATAGTGTCAGAGAGTTTCAGAGAGTGTCAGAGTGTTTCAGAGACTTTCTGAGAGTGTCAGAGAGTTCCAGAGAGTTTCTGAGAGATTCTGAGAGTCTCACAGAGT
Source organism: Heterodontus francisci (assembly GCF_036365525.1). NCBI lineage: Eukaryota > Metazoa > Chordata > Chondrichthyes > Heterodontiformes > Heterodontidae > Heterodontus > Heterodontus francisci. The sequence continues at coordinate 625,066 of NC_090411.1, read as the reverse complement.
GTCAGAGAGTCTCAGAGATTTTCAGAGAGTTTCAGAGATGTTCAGAGAGTGTCAGAGAGTGTCAGAAAGTTTCAGAGAGAGTCAGAGAGTGTCAGAGTGTTTCAGAGACTTTCTGAGAGTGTCAGAGAGTTCCAGAGAGTTTCTGAGAGATTCTGAGAGTGTCACAGAGTTTCAGAGAGTGTCAGAGTGTTTCAGAGAGTGTCAGAGAATGTCAGAGAGTGTCTGAGAGTTTCAGAGAGTGTCAGAGAGTTTCAGAGAATGTCAGAGAGTTTCTGAGTTTGTCAGAGAGTGTCAGAGAGTGTCAGAGACTTTCAGAGAGTTTCTGAGAGTTTCAGAGAGTGTCAGAGCCTTTCAGAGAGTTTCAGAGAGTGTCACAGAGTGTCAGAGAGTATCCGAGAGCTTCAGAGAGTGTCAGAGAGTGTCAGAGAGAGTAGAGAGTTTCAGAGAGAGTCAGACAGTGTCTGAGAGAGTCAAAGAGTGTCAAAGGGTTTCAGAGAGTGACAGAGAGTTACAGAGAGTTTCAGAGACTTTCTGAGAGTGTCAGAGAGTGCCTGAGAGTTTCTGACAGATTCTGAGTGTGTCGCAGAGTGTCATAGAGTTTCAGAGAGTGTCACAGAGTGTCAGAGAGTGTCAGAGAGTTTCAGAGCGCGTCAGAGATTGTCAGATGGTTTCAGAGAGTTTCAGAGAATGTCAGAGTGTGTCAGAGAGTTTCAGAGAGATTCAGAGAGTGTCAGGGAGTGTCAGAGAGTGTCAGAGAATGTCAGAGAGTTTCAGAAAGTGTCACAGTGTCAGAGAGTTTCAGAGAGAGTCAGAGAGTGTCAGATAGTTTCAGAGAGTGTCAGAGAATTTCTGAGAGTTTCGGAGTTTGTAAGAGATTGTCAGAGAGTGTCAGAGATTTTCAGAGAGTGTCACAGAGTGTCAGAGAGTGTCAGAGACCTTCTGAGAGATTCTGAGATTTTCAGAGAGTGTCAGAGAGTTTCAGAGAGTGTCTGAGAGTGTCAGAGAGTGTCAGAGAGTTTCTGAGAGTTTCTGAGTTTGTAAGAGTGTGTCAGAGATTGTCAGAGAATTTCAGAGAGTGTCACAGAGTGTCAGAGAGTGTCAGAGAGTTTCAGAGAGTTTCTGAACGTTTCTGAGAGTGTCGGAGATTTTCAGAGAGTTTCAGAGATTTTCAGAGATTGCCCGAGAGGGTCAGAAAGTTTCAGAGAGATTCAGAGAGTGTCAGGGAGAGTCAGAGAGTGTCAGAGAGTTTCAGAATGTGTCAGAGAGTTTCAGCGAGTGTCAGACAGTATCTGAGAGTGTCAGAGAGTTTCTGAGAGTTTCTGAGTGTGTCGAAGTGTGTCTGCGGGAGTCAGAGATTATCTGAGAGTGTCACAGAGTGTCAGAGAGTGTCAGAGATTTTCAGAGAGTTTCAGAGATGTTCAGAGAGTGTCACAGAGTGTCAGAAAGTTTCAGAGAGTGTCAGAGAGTGTCAGAGACTTTCAGAGAGATTCAGAGAGTGCCTGAGAGTTTCTGACAGTTTCTGAGCGTGCCGGAGAGTGTCAGAGAGTGTCAGAGTGTTTCAGAGAGTGTCACAGAGTTTCAGAGAGTGTCAGAGATTTTCAGAGAGTTTCAGAGATCTTCAGAGAGTGTCAGTGAGTGCCACAGAGTGTCAGTGAGTGTCAGAGCGTTTCAGAGATTGTCAGACTGTGTCAGATAGTGTCAGTGATTGTCAGAGAGTATCAGAGAGTGTCTGCGAGATTCAGAGAGAGTCATCGAGTGTCAGAGAGTGTCAGAGAGTTTCAGAGTGTTTCAGAGAGTGTCGGAAAGTTTCAAGAGAGTGTCAGAGAGTGTCATAGACTTTTAGAGAAATTCAGAGAGTGTCACGGAATGTCAGAGAGTATCAGAGAGCTTCAGAGAGTGTCAGAGAGTGTCAGAGATAGTAGAGAGTTTCAGAGAGAGTCAGAAAGTGTCTGAGAGTGTCAGAGAGTTTCAGAGAGTGTCAGAGATTTTCAGAGAGTTTCAGAGATCTTCAGAGAGTGTCAGAGAGTTTCTGAGAGTTTCTGAGTGTGTCGAAGTGTGTCTGCGGGAGTCAGAGAGTATCTGAGAGTGTCACAGAGTGTCAGAGAGTGTCAGAGATTTTCAGAGAGTTTCAGAGATGTTCAGAGAGTTTCAGAGAGTGTCAGGGAGTTTCAGAGAGTTACAGAGTGTCACAGAGTGTCAGAGCGTTTCAGAGAGATTCAGAGAGTGTCAGAGAGTGTCACAGAGTGACACAGAGTTGCAGAGTGTGTCAGAGAGTGTCCGAGAGTTTCCGAAAGTGTCAGATACTGTCAGAGAGTTTCAGAAAGTGTCAGAGAGTGTCAGAGAGTGTCTGAGAATGTCAGAGAGTGTCAGAGTGTTTCAGAGAGTTTCACAGAGTTTCAGAGAGTGTCAGAGATTTTCAGAGAGTTTCAGAGATCTTCAGAGAGTGTCAGAGAGTGCGAGAAAGTTTCAGAGAGTGTCCCAGAGTGTCGGAGAGTTTCAGAGAGATTCAGAGATTGTCGGAGAGATTCAGAAAGTGTCAGATAGTGTCAGAGAGTTTCAGAGATCTTCAGAGAGTGTCTGAGAGTGTCTGAGAGTGCCAGAGATTGTCAGAGAGTTTCAGAGAGTGTCAGAGAGTTTCAGAGAGTTTCAGAGAGTGTCAGAGAGTGTCAGAGAGTTTCAGAGAGTTTCAGAGAGCTTCAGAGAGTTTCAGAGAGTGTCAGAAAGTTTCAGAGAGTGTCAGAGGGTTTCAGAGAGTGTCACAGAGTGTCAGAGAGTTTCAGAGAGTTTCAGAGAGTTTCAGAGAGTTTCTGAGATTTTCTGAGATTGTCAGAGAGTTTCAGAGAGTTTCAGAGAGCTTCAGAGTGTTTCAGAGTGTTTCAGAGAGTGTCGGAAAGTTTCAAGAGAGTGTCAGAGAGTATCATAGACCTTTAGAGAAATTCAGAGAGTGTCACGGAATGTCAGAGAGTATCAGAGAGCTTCAGAGAGTGTCAGAGAGTGTCAGAGATAGTAGAGAGTTTCAGAGAGAGTCAGAAAGTGTCTGAGAGTGTCAGAGAGTTTCAGAGAGTGTCAGAGAGTTTCAGAGACATTCTGATAGTGTCAGAGAGTGCCTGAGAGTTTCTGACAGTTTCTGAGTGTATCGGAGAGACTCAGAGAATGTCACAGATTTTCAGAGAGTGTCACAGAGTGTCAGAGAGTTTCAGAGAGTTTCAGAGAGTGTCAGAGAGTGTCAGAGAGCTTCAGACAGTGTCAGGCAGTGTCAGAGAGTGTCAGAGAGTTTCAGATAGAGTCAGACAGTGTCTGAGATTGTCAAAGAGTGTCAAAGAGTTTCAGAGAGTGTCAGAGAGTGTCAGAGAGCTTCAGAGAGTGTCAGGGAGTGTCAGAGAGTGTCAGAGAGTTTCAGAGAGAGTCAGACAGTGTCTGAGAGTGCCAGAGAGTTTCTGAGAGTTTCTGAGTGTGTCGAAGTGTGTCTGCGGGAGTCAGAGAGTATCTGAGAGTGTCAGAGAGTGTCAGAGATTGTCAGAGAGTGTCAGAGAGCTTCAGAGAGTGTCAGGGAGTGTCAGAGATTTTCAGAGAGTGTCAGAGAGTGTCAGAGATTTTCTGAGAGTGTCAGAGAGTGCCAGTGGGTTTCTGAGAGTTTCTGAGAGTTTCTGAGAGAGTCAGAGAGAGTCGGAGAGTTTCTGAGAGTTTGTGATTTTGTCAGAGAGTGTCAGAGATTGTCCGAGAGTGTCAGAGAGTATCAGAGAGTGTCAGAAAGTTTCAGAAAGTATCAGATAGTGTCAGAGAGATTCAGAAAGTGTCAGAGAGTTTCAGAGAGTGTCTGAGAGTTTCAGAGAGTGTCAGAGAGTTTCAGAGCGTGTCAGAGATTGTCAGAGAGTATCAGAGAGTTTCAGAGAGTTTCAGAGAGTGTCAGAGAATGTCAGAGAGTGTCTGAGAGTTTCAGAGAGTGTCAGAGAGTTTCAGAGAGTGTCAGAGAGTTTCAGAGAGTTTCTGAGTTTGTCAGAGAGTGTCAGAGACTTTCAGAGAGTTTCTGAGTGTTTCTGAGAGTTTCAGAGAGTTTCAGAGAGCTTCAGAGAGTTTCAGAGAGTGTCAGAGCCTTTCAGAGAGTTTCAGAGAGCTTCAGAGAGTTTCAGAGAGTGTCAGAGCCTGTCAGAGAGTTTCAGAGAATGTCACGGGGTGTCATAGAGTTTCAGGGAGCTTCAGAGAGTGTCAGAGAGTGTCAGAGAGTTTCAGTCAGTTTCAGAGAGAGTCAAACACTTACTGAGAGTGTCAAAGGGTGTCAAAGTGTTTCAGAGAGTGTCAGAAAGAGTCAGAGAGTTTCTGAGAGTTTGTGAGTTTGTCAGAGAGTGTCAGAGATTGTCCGAGAGTGTCAGAGAGTATCAGAGAGTGTCGGAGAGTGTCAGAAAGTTTCAGAAAGTGTCAGATAGTGTCAGAGAGATTCAGAAAGTGTCAGAGAGTGTCAGAGAGTGGCTGAGAGTGTCAGAGAGTGTCAGAGAGTTTCAGAGCGTGTCAGAGATTGTCAGAGAGTATCACAGAGTTTCAGAGAGTGTCAGAGTGTTTCAGAGAGTGTCAGAGAATGTCAGAGAGTGTCTGAGAGTTTCAGAGAGTGTCAGAGAGTTTCAGAGAATGTCAGAGAGTTTCTGAGTTTGTCAGAGAGTGTCAGAGAGTGTCAGAGACTTTCAGAGAGTTTCTGAGAGTTTCAGAGAGTGTCAGAGCCTTTCAGAGAGTTTCAGAGAGTGTCACAGAGTGTCAGAGAGTATCAGAGAGCTTCAGAGAGTGTCAGAGAGTGTCATAGAGAGTAGAGAGTTTCAGAGAGAGTCAGACAGTGTCTGAGAGAGTCAAAGAGTGTCAAAGGGTTTCAGAGAGTTTCAGAGAGTTACAGAGAGTTTCAGAGACTTTCTGAGAGTGTCAGAGAGTGCCTGAGAGTTTCTGACAGATTCTGAGTGTGTCGGAGAGTGTCATAGAGTTTCAGAGAGTGTCACAGAGTGTCAGAGAGTGTCAGAGTGTTTCAGAGCGCGTCAGAGATTGTCAGATGGTTTCAGAGAGGTTCAGAGAATGTCAGAGTATGTCAGAGAGTTTCAGAGAGATTCAGAGAGTGTCAGGGAGTGTCAGAGAGTGTCAGAGAATGTCAGAGAGTTTCAGAGAGTGTCACAGTGTCAGAGAGTTTCAGAGAGAGTCAGAGAGTGTCAGAGAGTTTCAGAGAGTGTCAGAGAGTTTCTGAGAGTTTCAGAGTTTGTAAGAGAATGTCCGAGAGTGTCAGAGATTTTCAGAGAGTGTCACAGAGTGTCAGAGAGTGTCAGAGACCTTCTGAGAGTTTCTGAGATTTTCAGAGAGTGTCAGAGAGTTTCAGAGGGTGTCTGAGAGTGTCAGAGAGTGTCAGAGAGTTTCTGAGAGTTTCTGAGTTTGTAAGAGTGTGTCAGAGATTGTCAGAGAATTTCAGACAGTGTCACAGAGTGTCAGAGAGTGTCAGAGAGTGTCGGAGAGTTTCAGAGAGTTTCTGAAAGTTTCTGAGAGTGTCGGAGATTTTCAGAGAGTTTCAGAGATTTTCAGAGATTGTCCGAGAGTGTCAGAAAGTTTCAGAGAGATTCAGAGAGTATCAGGGAGAGTCAGAGAGTGTCAGAGAGTTTCAGAGAGTGTCAGAGAATGTCAGAGAGTGTCAGAGAGTGTCAGAGAGTTTCAGAGAGTGTCAGGGAGTGTCAGAGAGTGTCAGAGAGTTTCAGAGAGAGTCAGACAGTGTCTGAGAGTGTCAAAGAGTGTCAAAGGGTTTCAGAGAGTGTCAGAGAGTGTCAGAGAGTGTCAGAGAGTTTCAGAGAGTGTCAAAGAGTTTCAGAGAGTTTCTGAGAGTGTCAGAGAGTGCCAGAGAGTTTCTGAGAGTTTCTGAGTGTGTCGAAGTGTGTCTGCAGGAGTCAGAGAGTATCTGAGAGTGTCACAGTGTGTCAGAGAGTATCAGAGATTTTCAGAGAGTTTCAGAGATGTTCAGAGAGTGTCACAGAGTGTCAGAAAGTTTCAGAGAGTGTCAGAGAGTGTCAGGGAGTTTCAGAGAGTTACAGAGTGTCATACAGTGTCAGAGAGTTTCAGAGAGATTCAGAGAGTGCCTGAGAGTTTCTGACATATTCTGAGTGTGCCGGAGAGTGTCAGAGAGTGTCAGAGTGTTTCAGAGAGTGTCACAGAGTTTCAGAGAGTGTCAGAGATTTTCAGAGAGTGTCAGAGATCTTCAGAGAGTGTCAGTGAGTGCCACAGAGTGTCAGTGAGTGTCAGAGCGTTTCAGAGATTGTCAGACTGTGTCAGATAGTGTCAGTGATTGTCAGAGAGTATCAGAGAGTGTCTGCGAGATTCAGAGAGAGTCATCGAGTCTCAGAGAGTGTCAGAGAGTTTCAGAGATTGTCACAGAGTGTCAGAGAGTTTCAGAGAGTTTCAGAGAGTTTCAGAGAGTTTCTGAGATTTTCTGAGATTGTCAGAGAGTTTCAGAGAGTTTCAGAGAGCTTCAGAGTGTTTCAGAGTGTTTCAGAGAGTGTCGGAAAGTTTCAAGAGAGTGTCAGAGAGTGTCATAGACTTTTAGAGAAATTCAGAGAGTGTCACGGAATGTCAGAGAGTATCAGAGAGCTTCAGAGAGTGTCAGAGAGTGTCAGAGATAGTAGAGAGTTTCAGAGAGTGTCGGAAAGTGTCTGAGAGTGTCAGAGAGTTTCAGAGAGTGTCAGAGAGTTTCAGAGACATTCTGATAGTGTCAGAGAGTGCCTGAGAGTTTCTGACAGTTTCTGAGTGTATCGGAGAGACTCAGAGAATGTCACAGATTTTCAGAGAGTGTCACAGAGTGTCAGAGAGTTTCAGAGAGTTTCAGAGAGTGTCAGAGAGTGTCAGAGAGCTTCAGACAGTGTCAGGGAGTGTCAGAGAGTGTCAGAGAGTTTCAGATAGAGTCAGACAGTGTCTGAGATTGTCAAAGAGTGTCAAAGAGTTTCAGAGAGTGTCAGAGAGTGTCAGAGAGCTTCAGAGAGTGTCAGGGAGTGTCAGAGAGTGTCAGAGAGTTTCAGAGAGAGTCAGACAGTGTCTGAGAGTGTCAAAGAGTGTCAAAGTGTTTCAGAGGGTGTCAGAGAGTGTCAGAGAGTGTCAGAGAGTTTCAGTGTGTGTCAAAGAGTTTCAGAGAGGTTCTGAGAGTGTCAGAGAGTGCCAGAGAGTTTCTGAGAGTTTCTGAGTGTGTCGAAGTGTGTCTGCGGGAGTCAGAGAGTATCTGAGAGTGTCACAGAGTGTCAGAGAGTGTCAGAGATTTTCAGAGAGTTTCAGAGATGTTCAGAGAGTTTCAGAGAGTGTCAGGGAGTTTCAGAGAGTTACAGAGTGACACAGAGTGTCAGAGAGTTTCAGAGAGATTCAGAGAGTGTCAGAGAGTGTCACAGAGTGACACAGAGTTGCAGAGTGTGTCAGAGAGTGTCCGAGAGTTTCCGAAAGTGTCAGATACTGTCAGAGAGTTTCAGAAAGTGTCAGAGAGTGTCAGAGAGTGTCTGAGAATGTCAGAGAGTGTCAGAGTGTTTCAGAGAGTTTCACAGAGTTTCAGAGAGTGTCAGAGATTTTCAGAGAGTTTCAGAGATCTTCAGAGAGTGTCAGAGAGTGCGAGAAAGTTTCAGAGAGTGTCCCAGAGTGTCGGAGAGTTTCAGAGAGATTCAGAGATTGTCCGAGAGATTCAGAAAGTGTCAGATAGTGTCAGAGAGTTTCAGAGATCTTCAGAGAGTGTCTGAGAGTGTCTGAGAGTGCCAGAGATTGTCAGAGAGTTTCAGAGAGTGTCAGAGAGTTTCAGAGAGTTTCAGAGAGTGTCAGAGAGTGTCAGAGAGTTTCAGAGAGTTTCAGAGAGCTTCAGAGAGTTTCAGAGAGTGTCAGAAAGTTTCCGAGAGTGTCAGAGGGTTTCAGAGAGTGTCACAGAGTGTCAGAGTGATTCAGAGAGATTCAGAGAGTGTCAGAGATTGTCAGAGAGTGTCAGACAGTTTCAGAGAGTTTCAGAGAGTGTCAGAGAGTTTCAGAGAGAGTCAGTGAGTGTCAGAGAGTGTCAAAGAGTGTCACAGAGTTTCAGAGAGTGTCAGAGAGCGTCAGTGAGTGTCAGAGATTTTCAGAGAGTGTCAGAGAGTTTCAGAGACTTTCTGAGAGTGTCAGAGAGTTCCAGAGAGTTTCAGAGACTTTCTGAGAGTGTCAGAGAGTTCCAGAGATTTTCAGAGAGTTTCAGAGATGTTCAGAGAGTGTCAGAGAGTGTCAGAAAGTTTCAGAGAGAGTCAGAGAGTGTCAGGGACTTTCAGAGAGCTTCACTGAGTTTCACAGAGTGTCAGAGCTTTTCAGACAGATTCAAAGAGTGTCAGAGAGTGTCACATAGTGTCATAGAGTTGCAGAGTGTGTCAGAGAGTGTCCGAGAGTTTCAGAAAGAGTCAGATAGTGTCGGAGAGTTTCAGAGAACTTCAGAGAGTGTCACAGAGTGTCAGAGTGATTCAGAGAGATTCAGAGAGTGTCAGACAGTTTCAGAGATTTTCAGAGAGTGTCAGAGAGTTTCAGAGAGAGTCAGTGAGTGTCAGAGAGTGTCAAAGAGTGTCACAGAGTTTCAGAGAGTATCAGAGAGCGTCAGAGAGTTTCAGAGACTTTCTGAGAGTGTCAGAGAGTTCCAGAGAGTTTCTGAGAGTTTCTGAGTGTGTCGGAGTGTGTCTGAGAGAGTCAGAGAGTATCTGAGCGTGTCACAGAGTGTAAGAGAGTGTCAGAGATTTTCAGAGAGTTTAAGAGAGAGTCAGAGATTGTCAGGGAGTTTCAGAGAGTTTCAGAGAGTGTCACAGAGTGTCAGAGCATTTCAGAGAGATTCAGAGAGTGTCAGAGAGTGTCACAGAGTGTCATAGAGTTGCAGAGTGTGTCAGAGAGTGTCCGAGAGTTTCAGAAAGAGTCAGATAGTGTCAGAGAGTTTCAGAAAGTGTCAGAGAGTGTCTGAGAGTGTCAGAGAGTTTCAGAGTCTTTCAGAGAGTGTCACAGAGTTTCAGAGAGTGTCAGAGATTTTCAGAGAGAGTCAGACAGAGTCTGAGAGTGTCAAAGAGTGTCAAAGAGTTTCAGAGAGTGTCAGAGAGTGTCAGAGAGTGTCAGAGGGTTTCAGAGAGTGTCAGAGAGTTTCAGAGAATTTCTGAGAGTGTCAGAGAGGGCCTGAGAGTTTCTGACAGTTTCTGAGTGTGCCGGAGAGTGTCAGAGAGTGTCAGAGTGTTTCAGAGAGTGTCACAGAGTTTCAGAGAGTGTCAGAGATTTTCAGAGAGTTTCAGAGATCTTCAGAGAGTGTCAGTGAGTGCCATAGAGTGTCAGGGAGTGTCAGAGAGTTTCAGAGAGTGTCAGAGATTTTCAGAGAGTTTCAGAGATCTTCAGAGAGTGTCAGAGAGTGCCACAAAGTTTCAGAGAGTGTCACAGAGTGTCGGAGAGTTTCAGAGAGATTCAGAGAGTGTCCGAGAGATTCAGAAAGTGTCAGATAGTGTCAGAGAGTTTCAGAAAGTGTCAGAGAGTGTCAGAGAGTGTCTGAGAGTGTCAGAAATTGTAAGAGAGTTTCAGAGAGTGTCAGAGAGTGTCAGAGAGTTTCAGAGAGTTTCAGAGAGTGTCAGAGAGTGTCAAAGTGTGTCACAGAGTTTCAGAGAGTGTCAGAGATCTTCAGAGAGTGTACAAAATCATGAGAGGTATAGACAGGGTGGATAGCAAGAGGCTTTTTCCCAGAGTGGGGGTTTCAATTACTAGAGGACACGAGTTCAAAGTGAAAGGGGAATAGTTTAGGGGGGATATGCGTGGAAAGTTCTTTACGCAGATGGTGGTGGGCACCTGGAACGCATTGCCAGCGGAGGTGGTAGATGCGGGCACGATGGAGTCTTTTAAGATGTATCTAGACAGATACATGAATGGGCAGGAAGAAAAGAGATACAGAACCTTAGAAAATAGGCGACATGTTTAGAGAGAGGATCTGGATCGGCGCAGGCTTGGAGGGCCGAAGGGCCTGTTCCTGTGCTGTAATTATCTTTGTTCTTTTATCTTTGTTCTTTGTCAGAGAGTGCCAGAAAGTTTCAGAGAGTGTCACAGAGTGTCGGAGAGTTTCAGAGAGATTCAGAGTGTCCGAGAGATTCAGAAAGTGTCAGATAGTGTCAGAGAGCTTCAGAAAGTGTCACAGAGTGTCAGAGAGTGTCTGAGAGTGTCAGAGAGTGTCAGAGAGTTTCAGAGAGTATCAGAGAGTGTCAGAGAGTTTCAGAAAATTTCAGAGAGTGTCAGAGAGTTTCAGAGAGGCTCAGATAGTGTCAGAGAGTGTCAGAGAGTGTCTGAGAGTGTCTGAGAGTTTCAGAGAGTGTCAGAGAGTGTCAGAGAGTTTCAGTGAGCTTCTGAGAGTTTCTGAGAGTGTCAGAGAGTTACAAAGAGTTTCAGAGAGTTTCAGAGAGTGTCAGAAAGTTTCAGAGAGTGTCCGAGAGTTTCCGAGAGTTTCAGAGGGAGTCACAGAGTGCCAGAGAGTGTCAGAAAGCTTCAGAGAGTGTCAGGGAGTGTCAGAGAGTGTCAGAGAGTTTCAGAGATTTTCAGAGAGAGTCAGACAGAGTCTGAGAGTGTCAAAGAGTGTCAAAGAGTTTCAGAGAGTGTCAGAGAGTGTCAGAGAGTGTCAGAGGGTTTCAGAGAGTGTCAGAGAGTTTCAGAGAATTTCTGAGAGTGTCAGAGAGGGCCTGAGAGTTTCTGACAGTTTCTGAGTGTGCCGGAGAGTGTCAGAGAGTGTCAGAGAGTTTCAGAGAGTGTCACAGAGTTTCAGAGAGTGTCAGAGATTTTCAGAGAGTTTCAGAGATCTTCAGAGAGTGTCAGTGAGTGCCATAGAGTGTCAGGGAGTGTCAGAGAGTTTCAGAGAGTGTCAGAGATTTTCAGAGAGTTTCAGAGATCTTCAAAGAGTGTCAGAGAGTGCCAGAAAGTTTCAGAGAGTGTCACAGAGTGTCGGAGAGTTTCAGAGAGATTCAGAGAGTGTCCGAGAGATTCAGAAAGTGTCAGATAGTGTCAGAGAGTTTCAGAAAGTGTCAGAGAGTGTCAGAGAGTGTCAGAGATTGTCAGAGAGTTTCAGAGAGTGTCAGAGAGTGTCAAAGTGTGTCACAGAGTTTCAGAGAGTGTCAGAGAGCGTCAGATAGTGTCAGTGAGTTTCAGAGAGTGTCAGAGTGTTTCAGAGACTTTCTGAGAGTGTCAGAGAGTTCCAGAGAGTTTCTGAGAGATTCTGAGAGTGTCACAGAGTGTCAGAGAGTCTCAGAGATTTTCAGAGAGTTTCAGAGATGTTCAGAGAGTGTCAGAGAGTGTCAGAGAGTGTCAGAAAGTTTCAGAGAGAGTCAGAGAGTGTCAGGGACTTTCAGAGAGTTTCACAGAGTTTCACAGAGTGTCAGAGTTTTTCAGACAGATTCAGAGAGTGTCAGAGAGTGTCACATAGTGTCATAGAGTTGCAGAGTGTGTCAGAGAGTGTCCGAGAGTTTCAGAAAGAGTCAGATAGTGTCAGAGAGTTTCAGAGAACTTCAGAGAGTGTCACAGAGTGTCAGAGTGATTCAGAGAGATTCAGATGAGTGTCAGACAGTTTCAGAGATTTTCAGAGAGTGTCAGAGAGTTTCAGAGAGAGTCAATGAGTGTCAGAGAGTGTCAAAGAGTGTCACAGAGTTTCAGAGAGTGTCAGAGAGCGTCAGAGAGTTTCAGAGACTTTCTGAGAGTGTCAGAGAGTTCCAGAGAGTTTCTGAGAGTTTCTGAGTGTGTCGGAGTGTGTCTGAGAGAGTCAGAGAGTATCTGAGCGTGTCACAGAGTGTCAGAGAGTGTCAGAGATTTTCAGAGAGTTTCAGAGAGAGTCAGAGATTGTCAGGGAGTTTAAGAGAGTTTCAGAGAGTGTCACAGAGTGTCAGAGCTTTTCAGAGAGATTCAGAGAGTGTCAGAGAGTGTCACAGAGTGTCATAGAGTTGCAGAGTGTGTCAGAGAGTGTCCGAGAGTTTCAGAAAGAGTCAGATAGTGTCAGAGAGTTTCAGAAAGTGTCAGAGAGTGTCTGAGAGTGTCAGAGAGTTTCAGAGTCTTTCAGAGAGTGTCACAGAGTTTCAGAGAGTGTCAGAGATTTTCAGAGAGAGTCAGACAGAGTCTGAGAGTGTCAAAGAGTGTCAAAGAGTTTCAGAGAGTGTCAGAGAGTGTCAGAGAGTGTCAGAGGGTTTCAGAGAGTGTCAGAGAGTTTCAGAGAATTTCTGAGAGTGTCAGAGAGGGCCTGAGAGTTTCTGACAGTTTCTGAGTGTGCCGGAGAGTGTCAGAGAGTGTCAGAGTGTTTCAGAGAGTGTCACAGAGTTTCAGAGAGTGTCAGAGATTTTCAGAGAGTTTCAGAGATCTTCAGAGAGTGTCAGTGAGTGCCATAGAGTGTCAGGGAGTGTCAGAGAGTTTCAGAGAGTGTCAGAGATTTTCAGAGAGTTTCAGAGATCTTCAGAGAGTGTCAGAGAGTGCCAGAAAGTTTCAGAGAGTGTCACAGAGTTGACGGAGAGTTTCAGAGAGATTCAGAGAGTGTCCGAGAGATTCAGAAAGTGTCAGATAGTGTCAGAGAGTTTCAGAAAGTGTCAGAGAGTGTCAGGGAGTGTCTGAGAGTGTCAGAAATTGTCAGAGAGTTTCAGAGAGTGTCAGAGAGTGTCAGAGAGTTTCAGAGAGTTTCAGAGAGTGTCAGAGAGTGTCAAAGTGTGTCACAGAGTTTCAGAGAGTGTCAGAGAGCGTCAGATAGTGTCAGAGAGTTTCAGAGAGTGTCAGAGTGTTTCAGAGACTTTCTGAGAGTGTCAGAGAGTTCCAGAGAGTTTCTGAGAGATTCTGAGAGTGTCACAGAGTGTCAGAGAGTCTCAGAGATTTTCAGAGAGTTTCAGAGATGTTCAGAGAGTGTCAGAGATTGTCAGAAAGTTTCAGAGAGATTCAGAGAGTGTCAGGGAATTTCAGAGAGTTTCACAGAGTTTCACAGAGTGTCAGAGCTTTTCAGACAGATTGAGAGAGTGTCAGAGAGTGTCACATAGTGTCACAGAGTTGCAGAGTGCGTCAGAGAGTGTCCGAGAGTTTCAGAAAGAGTCAGATAGTGTCAGAGAGTTTCAGAGAACTTCAGAGAGTGTCACAGAGTGTCAGAGTGATTCAGAGAGATTCAGAGAGTGTCAGAGATTGCCAGAGATTGTCAGACAGTTTCAGAGAGTTTCAGAGAATGTCAGAGAGTTTCATAGAGAGTCAGTGAGTGTCAGAGAGTGTCAAAGTGTGTCACAGAGTTTCAGAGAGTGTCAGAGAGTGTCAGAGAGTGTCAGAGAGTTTCAGAGAGTGTCAGAGTGTTTCAGAGACTTTCTGAGAGTGTCACTGAGATCCATAGGGTTTCTGAGAGTTTCTGAGTGTGTCGGAGTGTGTCTGAGAGAGTCAGAGAGTATCTGAGAGTGTCAGAGAGTGTCAGAGATTTTCAGAGATTTTCAGAGATGTTCAGAGAGTGTCAGAATGTTTCAGAGAGAGTCAGAGAGTGTCAGGGACTTTCAGAGAGTTTCAGAGAGTGTCACAGAGTGTCAGAGCTTTTCAGAGAGATTCAGAGAGTGTCAGAGAGTGTCACCGAGTGTCATAGAGTTGCAGAGTGTGTCAGAGAGTGTCCGAGAGTTTCAGAAAGAGTCAGATAGTGTCAGAGAGTTTCAGAAAGTGTCAGAGAGTGTCAGAGAGTGTCTGAGAGTGTAAGAGAGTGTCAGAGTCCTTCAGAGAGGGTCACAGAGTTTCAGAGAGTGTCAGAGATTTTCAGAGAGTGTCACAGAGTGTCGGAGAGTTTCAGAGAGATTCAGAGAGTGTCCGAGAGATTCAGAAAGTGTCAGATAGTGTCAGAGAGTTTCAGAAAGTGTCAGAGAGTTTCAGAGAATTTCAGAGAGTGTCAGAGAGTTTCAGAGAGTCTCAGATAGTGTCAGAGAGTGTCAGAGAGTGTCTGAGAGTGTCTGAGAGTTTCAGAGAGTGTCAGAGAGTTTCAGTGAGCTTCTGAGAGTTCCGGAGAGTGTCAGAGAGTTACAAAGAGTTTCAGAGAGTTTCAGAGAGTGTCAGAAAGTTTCAGAGATTGTCCGAGAGTTTCAGAGAGTGTCACAGAGTGTCAGAGAGTTTCAGAAAGCTTCAGAGAGTGTCAGGGAGTGTCACAGAGTGTCAGAGAGTTTCAGAGAGTTTCAGAGAGAGTCAGACAGTGACTGAGAGTGTCAAAGAGTGTCAAAGAGTTTCAGAGAGTGTCAGAGAGTGTCAGAGGGTTTCAGAGAGTGTCAGAGAGTTTCAGAGAATTTCTGAGAGTGTCAGAGAGAGCCTGAGAGTTTCTGAGTGTGCCCGAGTGTGTCAGAGATTGTCAGAGAGTTTCAGAGAGTGTCAGAGAGTGCCAGAACGTTTCAGAGAGTGTCACAGAGTGCCGGAGAGTTCCAGAGAGATTCAGAGAGTGTCCGAGAGATTCAGAAAGTGTCAGATAGTGTCAGAGAGTTTCAGAATGTGTCAGAGAGTGTCAGAGAGTGTCTGAGAGTGTCAGAGATTGTCAGAGAGTGTCAGTGAGTGCCACAGAGTGTCAGTGAGTGTCAGAGAGTTTCAGAGAGTGTCAGAGATTTCCAGAGAGTTTCAGAGATCTTCAGAGAGTGTCAGAGAGTGCCAGAAAATTTCAGAGAGTGTCACAGAGTGCCGGAGAGTTTCAGAGAGATTCAGAGAGTGTCCGAGAGATTCAGAAAGTGTCAGATAGTGTCAGAGAGTTTCAGAAAGTGTCAGAGAGTGTCAGAGAGTGTCTGAGAGTGTCAGAGATTGTCAGAGAGTTTCGGAGAGTGTCAGAGAGTGTCAGAGAGTTTCAGAGAGTGTCAGAGAGTGTCAGAGAGCTTCAGACAGTGTCAGAGAGTGTCAGAGAGTGTCAGAGAGTTTCAGATAGAGTCAGACAGTGTCTGAGATTGTCAAAGACTGTCAAAGAGTTTCAGAGAGTGTCAGAGAGTTTCAGAGAGTGTCAGGGAGTGTCAGAGAGTTTCAGAGATAGTCAGACAGTGTCACAGAGTGTCAAAGAGTGTCAAAGAGTTTCAGAGAGTGTCAGAGAGTGTCAGAGAGTTTCAGAGAGTTTCAGAGAGTGTCAAAGAGTTTCAGAGAGTTACTGAGAAAGTCAGAGAGAGCCAGAGAGTTTCTGAGAGTTTCTGAGTGTGTCGAAGTGTGTCTGCGGGAGTCAGAGAGTATCTGAGAGTGTCACAGAGTGTCAGAGAGTGTCAGAGATTTTCAGAGAGTTTCAGAGATGTTCAGAGAGTGTCAGAGAGTGTCAGAAAGATTCAGAGAGTGTCAGGGAGTGTCAGAGAGTTTCAGAGAGATTCAGAGAGTGTAAGAGAGTGTCACAGAGTGACATAGAGTTGCAGAGTGTGTCAGAGAGTGTCCGAGAGTTTCAGAAAGTGTCAGATACTGTCAGAGAGTTTCAGAAATTGTCAGAGAATGTCAGAGAGTGTCTGAGAGTGTCAGAAAGATTCAGAGAGTGTCAGGGAGTGTCAGAGAGTTTCAGAGAGATTCAGAGAGTGTAAGAGAGTGTCACAGAGTGTCGGAGAGTTTCAGAGAGATTCAGAGCGTGTCCGAGAGATTCAGAAAGTGTCAGAGAGTGTCAGAGAGTTTCAGAGATCTTCAGGGAGTGTCTGAGAGTGTCTGAGAGTGCCAGAGATTGTCAGAGAGTTTCAGAGAGTGTCAGAGAGTGTCAGAGAGTTTCAGAGAGTTCCAGAGAGTGTCAGAGAGTGTCAGAGAGTGTCAGAGAGTTTCAGAGAGTTTCAGAGAGCTTCAGAGAGTTTCAGAGTGTGTCAGAAAGTTTCAGAGAGTGTCAGAGAGTTTCAGAGAGTGTCACAGAGTGTCAGGGTGATTCAGAGAGATTCAGAGAGTGTCAGAGATTGTCAGAGAGTTTCAGAGAGAGTCAGTGAGTTTCAGAGAGTGTCAAAGTGTGTCACAGAGTTTCCGAGAGTGTCAGAGAGTGTCAGAGAGTTTCAGTGAGCATCTGAGAGTTTCTGAGAGTGTCAGAGAGTTACAAAGAGTTTCTGAGAGTGTCAGAAAGTTTCAGAGAGTGTCCGAGAGGTTCAGAGAGTTTCAGAGGGTGTCACAGAGTGTCAGAGAGTTTCAGAAAGCTTCAGAGAGTGTCAGGGAGTGTCAGAGAGTGTCAGAGAGTTTCAGAGAGTTTCAGAGAGAGTCAGACAATGTCTGAGAGTGTCAAAGAGTGTCAAGAAGTTTCAGAGAGTGTCAGAGAGTGTCAGAGGGTTTCAGAGAGTGTCAGAGAGTTTCAGAGAATTTCTGTGAGTGTCAGAGAGTGCCTGAGAGTTTCTGACAGTTTCTGAGTGTACCGGAGAGTGTCAGAGAGTGTCAGAGTGTTTCAGAGAGTGTCACAGAGTTTCAGAGAGTGTCAGAGATTTTCAGAGAGTTTCAGAGATCTTCAGAGAGTGTCAGTGAGTGCCACAGAGTGTCAGTGAGTGTCAGAGAGTTTCAGAGAGTGTCAGTGATTTTCAGAGAGTTTCAGAGATCTTCAGAGAGTGTCAGAGAGTGCCAGAAAGTTTCAGAGAGTGTCACAGAGTGTCGGAGAGTTTCAGAGAGATTCAGAGAGTGTCCGCGAGATTCAGAAAGTGTCAGATAGTGTCAGAGAGTTTCAGAAAGTGTCAGAGAGTGTCAGAGAGTGTCTGAGAGTGTCAGAGATTGTCAGAGAGTTTCAGAGATTGTCAGAGAGTGTCAGAGAGCTTCAGACAGTGTCAGGGAGTGTCAGACAGTGTCAGAGAGTTTCAGATAGAGTCAGACAGTTTCTGAGATTGTCAAAGAGCGTCAAAGAGTTTCAGAGAGTGTCAGAGAGTTTCAGAGAGTTTCAGGGAGTGTCAGGGAGTGTCAGAGAGTGTCAGAGAGTTTCAGAGAGAGTCAGACAGTGTCTGAGAGTGTCAAAGAGTGTCAAAGGGTTTCAGAGAGTGTCAGAGAGTGTCAGAGAGTGTCAGAGAGTTTCAGAGAGTGTCAAAGAGTTTCTGAGAGTTTCTGAGTGTGTCGAAGTGTGTCTGCGTGAGTCAGAGAGTATCTGAGAGTGTCACAGACTTTCAGAGAGTGTCAGAGATTTTCAGAGGGTTTCAGAGATGTTCAGAGAGTGTCACAGAGTGTCAGAAAGTTTCAGACAGTGTCAGAGAGTGTCAGGGAGTTTCAGAGAGTTACAGAGTGTCACAGAGTGTCAGAGAGTTTCAGAGAGATTCAGAGAGTGTCAGAAAGTGTCAGAGAGTGTCACAGAGTGACACAGAGTTGCAGAGTGTGTCAGAGAGTGTCCGAGAGTTTCAGAAAGTGTCAGATAGTGTCAGAGAGTTTCAGAAAGTGTCAGAGAGTGTCAGAGAGTGTCTGAGAATGTCAGAGAGTCTCAGAGATCTTCAGAGAGTGTCAGAGAGTGCGAGAAAGTTTCAGAGAGTGTGACAGAGTGTCGGAGAGTTTCAGAGAGATTCTGAGAGTGTCCGAGAGATTCAGAAAGTGTCAGATAGTGTCAGAGAGTTTCAGAGATCTTCAGAGAGTGTCTGAGAGTGTCTGAGAGTGCCAGAGACTGTCAGAGAGTTTCAGAGAGTGTCAGAGAGTTTCAGAGAGTTTCAGAGAGTGTCAGAGAGCTTCAGAGAGTTTCAGAGAGTGTCAGAAAGTTTCAGAGAGTGTCAGAGAGTTTCAGAGAGTGTCACAGAGTGTCAGAGTGATTCAGAGAGATTCAGAGAGTGTCAGAGATTGCCAGAGATTGTCAGACAGTTTCAGAGAGTTTCAGAGAATGTCAGAGAGTTTCATAGAGAGTCAGTGAGTGTCAGAGAGTGTCAAAGTGTGTCACAGAGTTTCAGAGAGTGTCAGAGAGCGTCAGAGAGTGTCAGAGAGTTTCAGAGAGTGTCAGAGTGTTTCAGAGACTTTCTGAGAGTGTCACAGAGATCCATAGGGTTTCTGAGTGTTTCTGAGTGTGTCGGAGTGTGTCTGAGAGTGTCAGAGAGTGTCTGAGAGTGTCACAGAGTGTCACAGAGTGTCAGAGATTTTCAGAGAGTTTCAGAGATGTTCAGAGAGTCTCAGAATGTTTCAGAGAGAGTCAGAGAGTGTCAGGGACTTTCAGAGAGTTTCAGAGAGTGTCACAGAGAGTCAGAGCTTTTCAGAGAGATTCAGAGAGTGTCAGAGAGTGTCACCGAGTGTCATAGAGTTGCAGAGTGTGTCAGAGAGTGTCCGAGAGTTTCAGAAAGAGTCAGATAGTGTCAGAGAGTTTCAGAAAGTGTCAGAGAGTGTCAGAGAGTGTCTGAGAGTGCAAGAGAGTGTCAGAGTCCTTCAGAAAGGGTCACAGAGTTTCAGAGAGTGTCAGAGATTTTCAGAGAGTGCCAGAGATCTTCAGAAAGTGTCAGAGAGTGCCAGAAAGTTTCAGAGAGTGTCACAGAGTGTCGGAGAGTTTCAGAGAGATTCAGAGAGTGTCCGAGAGATTTAGAAAGTGTCAGATAGTGTCAGAGAGTTTCAGAAAGTGTCAGAGAGTTTCAGAGAATTTCAGAGAGTGTCAGAGAGTTTCAGAGATTCTCAGATAGTGTCAGAGAGTGTCAGAGAGTGTCTGAGAGTGTCTGAGAGTGTCTGAGAGTGTCTGAGAGTTTCAGAGAGTGTCAGAGAGTTTCAGTGAGCTTCTGAGAGTTTCGGAGAGTGTCAGAGAGTGACAAAGAGTTTCAGAGAGTTTCAGAGAGTGTCAGAAAGTTTCATAGATTGTCCGAGAGTTTCAGAGAGTGTCACAGAGTGTCAGAGAGTTTCAGAAAGCTTCAGAGAGTGTCAGGGAGTGTCACAGAGTGTCAGAGAGTTTCAGAGAGTTTCAGAGAGAGTCAGACAGTGACTGAGAGTGTCAAAGAGTGTCAAGGAGTTTCAGAGAGTGTCAGAGAGTGTCAGAGAGTGTCAGAGGGTTTCAGAGAGTGTCAGAGAGTTTCAGAGAATTTCTGAGAGTGTCAGAGAGAGCCTGAGAGTTTCTGAGTGTGCCCGAGAGTGTCAGAGATTGTCAGAGTGTTTCAGAGAGTGTCACAGAGTTTCAGAGAGTGTCAGAGAGTTTCAGAGAGTGTCAGAGAGTGCCGGAGAGTTTCAGAGAGATTCAGAGAGTGTCCGAGAGATTCAGAAAGTGTCAGATAGTGTCAGAGAGTTTCAGAAAGTGTCAGAGAGTGTCAGAGAGTGTCTGAGAGTGCCCGAGAGTGTCAGAGATTGTCAGAGTGTTTCAGAGAGTGTCACAGAGTTTCAGAGAGTGTCAGAGAGTTTCAGAGAGTGTCACAGAGTGCCGGAGAGTTTCAGAGAGATTCAGAGAGTGTCCGAGAGATTCAGAAAGTGTCAGATAGTGTCAGAGAGTTTCAGAAAGTGTCAGAGAGTGTCAGAGAGTGTCTGAGAGTGTCAGAGATAGTCAGAGAGTGTCAGTGAGTGCCACAGAGTGTCAGTGAGTGTCAGAGAGTTTCAGAGAGTGTCAGAGATTTCCAGAGAGTTTCAGAGATCTTCAGAGAGTGTCAGAGAGTGCCAGAAAGTTTCAGAGAGTGTCACAGAGTGCCGGAGAGTTTCAGAGAGATTCAGAGAGTGTCCGAGAGATTCAGAAAGTGTCAGATAGTGTCAGAGAGTTTCAGAAAGTGTCACAGAGTGTCAGAGAGTGTCTGAGCGTGTCAGAGATTGTCAGAGAGTTTCAGAGAGTGTCAGAGAGTGTCAGAGAGTTTCAGAGAGTGTCAGAGAGTTTCAGAGAGCTTCAGAGAGTGTCAGAGAGTGTCAGAGAGTTTCAGATAGAGTCAGACAGTGTCTGAGATTGTCAAAGACTGTCAAAGAGTTTCAGAGAGTGTCAGAGAGTTTCAGAGAGTGTCAGGGAGTGTCAGAGAGTGTCAGAGAGTTTCAGAGAGAGTCAGACAGTGTCACAGAGTGTCAAAGAGTGTCAAAGAGTTTCAGTGAGTGTCAGAGAGTGTCTGAGAGTGTCTGAGAGTGTCTGAGAGTGTCTGAGAGTTTCAGAGAGTGTCAGAGAGTTTCAGTGAGCTTCTGAGAGTTTCGGAGAGTGTCAGAGAGTGACAAAGAGTTTCAGAGAGTTTCAGAGAGTGTCAGAAAGTTTCATAGATTGTCCGAGAGTTTCAGAGAGTCTCACAGAGTGTCAGAGAGTTTCAGAAAGCTTCAGAGAGTGTCAGGGAGTGTCACAGAGTGTCAGAGAGTTTCAGAGAGTTTCAGAGAGAGTCAGACAGTGACTGAGAGTGTCAAAGAGTGTCAAGGAGTTTCAGAGAGTGTCAGAGAGTGTCAGAGAGTGTCAGAGGGTTTCAGAGAGTGTCAGAGAGTTTCAGAGAATTTCTGAGAGTGTCAGAGAGAGCCTGAGAGTTTCTGAGTGTGCCCGAGAGTGTCAGAGATTGTCAGAGTGTTTCAGAGAGTGTCACAGAGTTTCAGAGAGTGTCAGAGAGTTTCAGAGAGTGTCAGAGAGTGCCGGAGAGTTTCAGAGAGATTCAGAGAGTGTCCGAGAGATTCAGAAAGTGTCAGATAGTGTCAGAGAGTTTCAGAAAGTGTCAGAGAGTGTCAGAGAGTGTCTGAGAGTGCCCGAGAGTGTCAGAGATTGTCAGAGTGTTTCAGAGAGTGTCACAGAGTTTCAGAGAGTGTCAGAGAGTTTCAGAGAGTGTCACAGAGTGCCGGAGAGTTTCAGAGAGATTCAGAGAGTGTCCGAGAGATTCAGAAAGTGTCAGATAGTGTCAGAGAGTTTCAGAAAGTGTCAGAGAGTGTCAGAGAGTGTCTGAGAGTGTCAGAGATAGTCAGAGAGTGTCAGTGAGTGCCACAGAGTGTCAGTGAGTGTCAGAGAGTTTCAGAGAGTGTCAGAGATTTCCAGAGAGTTTCAGAGATCTTCAGAGAGTGTCAGAGAGTGCCAGAAAGTTTCAGAGAGTGTCACAGAGTGCCGGAGAGTTTCAGAGAGATTCAGAGAGTGTCCGAGAGATTCAGAAAGTGTCAGATAGTGTCAGAGAGTTTCAGAAAGTGTCACAGAGTGTCAGAGAGTGTCTGAGCGTGTCAGAGATTGTCAGAGAGTTTCAGAGAGTGTCAGAGAGTGTCAGAGAGTTTCAGAGAGTGTCAGAGAGTTTCAGAGAGCTTCAGAGAGTGTCAGAGAGTGTCAGAGAGTTTCAGATAGAGTCAGACAGTGTCTGAGATTGTCAAAGACTGTCAAAGAGTTTCAGAGAGTGTCAGAGAGTTTCAGAGAGTGTCAGGGAGTGTCAGAGAGTGTCAGAGAGTTTCAGAGAGAGTCAGACAGTGTCACAGAGTGTCAAAGAGTGTCAAAGAGTTTCAGTGAGTGTCAGAGAGTGTCAGAGAGTTTCAGAGAGTTTCAGAGAGTGTCAAAGAGTTTCAGAGAGTTACTGAGAAAGTCAGAGAGAGCCAGAGAGTTTCTGAGAGTTTCTGAGTGTGTCGAAGTGCGTCTGCGGGAGTCAGAGAGTATCTGAGAGTGTCACAGAGTGTCAGAGAGTGTCAGAGATTTTCAGAGAGTTTCAGAGATGTTCAGAGAGTGTCAGAGAGTGTCAGAAAGATTCAGAGAGTGTCAGGGAGTGTCAGAGAGTTTCAGAGAGATTCAGAGAGTGTCAGAGAGTGTCACAGAGTGACACAGAGTTGCAGAGTGTGTCAGAGAGTGTCCGAGAGTTTCAGAAAGTGTCAGATACTGTCAGAGAGTTTCAGAAAGTGTCAGAGAGTGTCAGAGAGTGTCTGAGAATGTCAGAGAGTGTCAGAGTGTTTCAGAGAGTTTCACAGAGTTTCACAGAGTGTCAGAGATTTTCAGAGTGTTTCAGAGATCTTCAGAGAGTGTCAGAGAGTGCGAGAAAGTTTCAGAGAGTTTGACAGAGTGTCGGAGAGTTTCAGAGAGATTCAGAGCGTGTCCGAGAGATTCAGAAAGTGTCAGAGAGTGTCAGAGAGTTTCAGAGATCTTCAGAGAGTGTCTGAGAGTGTCTGAGAGTGCCAGAGATTGTCAGAGAGTTTCAGAGAGTGTCAGAGAGTGTCAGAGAGTTTCAGAGAGTTTCAGAGAGTGTCAGAGAGTGTCAGAGAGTTTCAGAGATTTTCAGAGAGCTTCAGAAAGTTTCAGAGAGTGTCAGAGAGTTTCAGAGAGTGTCTCAGAGTGTCAGGGTGATTCAGAGAGATTCAGAGAGTGTCAGAGATTGTCAGAGAGTTTCAGACAGTTTCAGACAGCTTCAGAGAGTGTCAGAGAGTTTCAGAGAGAGTCAGTGAGTGTCAGAGAGTGTCAAAGTGTGTCACAGAGTTTCAGAGAGTGTCAGAGAGCGTCAGATTGTGTCAGAGAGTTTCAGAGAGTGTCAGAGAGTTTCAGAGAGTTTCAGAGAGCTTCAGAGAGTTTCAGAGTGTGTCAGAAAGTTTCAGAGAGTGTCAGAGAGTTTCAGAGAGTGTCACAGAGTGTCAGGGTGATTCAGAGAGATTCAGAGAGTGTCAGAGATTGTCAGAGAGTTTCACACAGTTTCAGACAGTTTCAGAGAGTGTCAGAGAGTTTCAGAGAGAGTCAGTGAGTGTCAGAGAGTGTCAAAGTGTGTCACAGAGTTTCAGAGAGTATCAGAGAGCGTCAGATTGTGTCAGAGAGTTTCAGAGAGTGTCAGAGTGTTTCAGAGACTTTTTGAGAGTGTCAGAGAGTTACAGAGAGTTTCTGAGAGTTTCTGAGTGTGTCGGAGTGTGTCTGAGAGAGTCAGAGAGTATCTGAGAGTGTCACAGAGGGTCAGAGAGTGTCAGAGATTTTCAGAGAGATTCAGAGATGTTCAGAGAGTGTCAGCGAGTGTCAGAAAGTTTCAGAGAGTGTCAGGGACTTTCAGAGAGTGTCACAGAGTGTCAGAGCTTTTCAGAGAGATTCGGAGAGTGTCAGTGACTGTCACAGAGTGTCATAGATTTGCAGAGTGTGTCAGAGAGTGTCCGAGAGTTTCAGAAAGAGTCAGATAGTGTCAGAGAGTTTCAGAAAGTGTCAGAGAGTGTCAGAGAGTGTCTGAGAGTGTCAGAGAGTGTCAGACTCTTTCAGAGAGTGTCAGAGATTTTCAGAGAGTGCCAGAGATCTTCAGAGAGTGTCAGAGAGTGCCAGAAAGTTTCAGAGAGTGTCACAGAGTGTCGGAGAGTTTCAGAGAGTGTCCGAGAGATTCAGAAAGTGTCAGATAGTGTCAGAGAGTTTCAGAAAGTGTCACAGAGTGTCAGAGAGTGTCTGAGAGTGTCAGAGAGTGTCAGAGAGTGTCAGAGAGTGTCAGAGAGTTTCAGAGAATTTCAGAGAGATTCCGAGAGTGTCAGAGAGTGTCACATAGTGTCATAGAGTTGCAGAGTGTGTCAGAGAGTGTCCGAGAGGTTCAGAAAGAGTCAGATAGTGTCAGAGAGTTTCAGAGATCTTCAGAGAGTTTCAGAGAGTGTCTGAGAGTGCCAGAGAGTTTCAGAGAGTGTCAGAGAGTTTCAGAGAATTTCTGAGAGTGTCAGAGAGAGCCAAAGAGTTTCTGACAGTTTCTGAGTGTGCCCGAGAGTTTCAGAGATTGTCAGAGAGTTTCAGAGAGTGTCGCAGAGTTTCAGAGGGTGTCAGAGATTTTCAGAGAGTTTCAGAGATCTTCAGAGAGTGTCAGTAAGTGCCACAGAGTGTCAGTGAGTGTCAGAGAGTTTCAGAGAGTGTCAGAGATTTTCAGAGAGTTTCAGAGATCTTCAGAGAGTGTCAGAGAGTGCCAGAAAGTTTCAGAGAGTGTCACAGAGAGCCGGAGAGTTTCAGAGAGATTCAGAGAGTGTCCGAGAGATTCAGAAAGTGTCAGATAGTGTCAGGGAGTTTCAGCCAGTGTCAGAGAGTGTCAGAGAGTGTCTGAGAGTGTCAGAGATTGTCAGAGAGTTTCAGAGAGTGTCAGAGAGTGTCAGAGAGTGTCAGAGAGTTTCAGATAGAGTCAGACAGTGTCTGAGATTGTCAAAGACTGTCAAAGAGTTTCAGAGAGTGTCAGAGAGTTTCAGAGAGTGTCAGGGAGTGTCAGAGAGTGTCAGAGAGTTTCAGAGAGAGTCAGACAGTGTCACAGAGTGTCAAAGAGTGTCAAAGAGTTTCAGAGAGTGTCAGAGAGTGTCAGAGAGTTTCAGAGAGTTTCAGAGAGTGTCAAAGAGTTTCCGAGAGTTACTGAGAAAGTCAGAGAGAGCCAGAGACTTTCTGAGTGTTTCTGAGTGTGTCGAAGTGTGTCTGCGGGTGTCAGAGAGTATCTGAGAGTGTCACAGAGTGTCAGAGAGTGTCAGAGATTTTCAGAGAGTTTCAGAGATGTTCAGAGAGTGTCAGAGAGTGTCAGAAAGTTTCAGAGAGTGTCAGAGAGTGTCAGGGAGTGTCAGAGAGTTTCAGAGAGATTCAGAGAGTGTCAGAGAGTGTCACAGAGTGACACAGAGTTGCAGAGTGTGTCAGAGAGTGTCCGAGAGTTTCAGAAAGTGTCAGATAAAGTCAGAGAGTTTCAGAAAGTGTCAGAGAGTGTCAGAGCGTGTCTCAGAATGTCAGAGAGTGTCAGAGTGTTTCAGAGAGTTTCACAGAGTTTCAGAGAGTGTCAGAGATTTTCAGAGATCTTCAGAGAGTGTCAGAGAGTGCGAGAAAGTTTCAGAGAGTTTGACAGAGTGTCGGAGAGTTTCAGAGAGATTCAGAGAGTGTCCGAGAGATTCAGAAAGTGTCAGATAGTGTCAGAGAGTTTCAGAGATCTTCAGAGAGTGCCTGAGAGTGTCTGAGAGTGCCAGAGATTGTCAGAGAGTTTCAGAGAGATTCAGAGAGTGTCAGAGAGTGTCAGAGAGTTTCAGAGAGTTTCAGAGAGTGTCAGAGAGTGTCAGAGAGTTTGAGAGAGTTTCACAGAGCTTCAGAGAGTTTCAGAGTGTGTCAGAAAGTTTCAGAGAGTGTCAGAGAGTTTCGGAGAGTGTCACAGCGTCAGGGTGATTCAGAGAGATTCAGAGAGTGTCAGAGATTGTCAGAGAGTTTCAGACAGTTTCGGAGAGTTTCAGAGAGTGTCAGAGACTTTCAGAGAGAGTCAGTGAGTGTCAGAGAGTGTCAAAGTGTGTCACAGAGTTTCAGAGAGTGTCAGAGAGCGTCAGATAGTGTCAGAGAGTTTCAGAGAGTGTCAGAGTGTTTCGGAGACATTCTGAGAGTGTCAGAGAGTTCCAGAGAGTTTCTGAGAGTTTCTGAGTGTGTCGGAGTGTGTCTGAGAGAGTCAGAGAGTATCTGAGAGTGTCACAGAGTTTCAGAGAGTGTCAGAGATTTTCAGAGAGATTCAGAGATGTTCAGAGAGTGTCAGAGAGTGTCAGAAAAGTTTCAGAGAGAGTCAGAGAGTGTCAGGGACTTTCAGAGAGTTTCAGAGAGTGTCACAGAGTGTCAGAGCTTTTCAGAGAGTGTCACAGAGTGTCGGAGTGCTTCAGAGAGATTCAGAGAGTGTCAGAGATTCTCACAGAGTGTCAGACAATTTCAGAGAGTTTCAGTGAGTGTCAGAGAGTTTCAGAGAGAGTCAGACAGTGTCTGAGAGTGTCAAAGAGTGTCACAGAGTTTCAAAGAGTGTCAGAGAGTGTCAGAGAGTTTCAGAGTGTGTCAGAGAGTTTCAGATACTTTCTGAGAGTGTCAGAGAGTTCCAGAGAGTTTCTGAGAGTTTCTGAGTGTGTCGGAGTGTGTCTGAGAGAGTCAAAGTGTGTCAGAGAGTGTCACAGAGTGTCAGAGAGTGTCAGAGATTTTCAGAGAGTTTCAGAGATGTTCAGAGAGTGTCAGAGATTGTCAGAAAGTTTCAGAGAGAGTCAGAGAGTGTCAGGGAGTTTCAGAGAGATTCAGAGAGTGTCACAGAGTGTCAGAGCGTTTCAGAGAGATTCAGAGAGTGTCAGAGAGTGTCACAGAGTGTCACAGAGTTGCAGAGTGTGTCAGAGAGTGTCCGAGAGTTTCAGAAAGAGTCAGATAGTGTCAGAGAGTTTCAGAAAGTGTCAGAGAGTGTCAGAGAGTGTCTGAGAGTGTCAGAGAGTGTCGGAGTGTTTCAGAGAGTGTCACAGAGTGTCAGAGAGTGTCAGAGATTTTCAGAGAGTTTCAGAGATGTTCAGAGAGTGTCAGAGAGTGTCAGAAAGATTCAGAGAGTGTCAGGGAGTGTCAGAGAGTTTCAGAGAGATTCAGAGAGTGTAAGAGAGTGTCACAGAGTGACACAGAGTTGCAGAGTGTGTCAGAGAGTGTCCGAGAGTTTCAGAAAGTGTCAGATACTGTCAGAGAGTTTCAGAAAGTGTCAGAGAATGTCAGAGAGTGTCTGAGAGTGTCAGAAAGATTCAGAGAGTGTCAGGGAGTGTCAGAGAGTTTCAGAGAGATTCAGAGAGTGTAAGAGAGTGTCACAGAGTGTCGGAGAGTTTCAGAGAGATTCAGAGCGTGTCCGAGAGATTCAGAAAGTGTCAGAGAGTGTCAGAGAGTTTCAGAGATCTTCAGGGAGTGTCTGAGAGTGTCTGAGAGTGCCAGAGATTGTCAGAGAGTTTCAGAGAGTGTCAGAGAGTGTCAGAGAGTTTCAGAGAGTTCCAGAGAGTGTCAGAGAGTGTCAGAGAGTGTCAGAGAGTTTCAGAGAGTTTCAGAGAGCTTCAGAGAGTTTCAGAGTGTGTCAGAAAGTTTCAGAGAGTGTCAGAGAGTTTCAGAGAGTGTCACAGAGTGTCAGGGTGATTCAGAGAGATTCAGAGAGTGTCAGAGATTGTCAGAGAGTTTCAGAGAGAGTCAGTGAGTTTCAGAGAGTGTCAAAGTGTGTCACAGAGTTTCCGAGAGTGTCAGAGAGTGTCAGAGAGTTTCAGTGAGCATCTGAGAGTTTCTGAGAGTGTCAGAGAGTTACAAAGAGTTTCTGAGAGTGTCAGAAAGTTTCAGAGAGTGTCCGAGAGGTTCAGAGAGTTTCAGAGGGTGTCACAGAGTGTCAGAGAGTTTCAGAAAGCTTCAGAGAGTGTCAGGGAGTGTCAGAGAGTGTCAGAGAGTTTCAGAGAGTTTCAGAGAGAGTCAGACAATGTCTGAGAGTGTCAAAGAGTGTCAAGAAGTTTCAGAGAGTGTCAGAGAGTGTCAGAGGGTTTCAGAGAGTGTCAGAGAGTTTCAGAGAATTTCTGTGAGTGTCAGAGAGTGCCTGAGAGTTTCTGACAGTTTCTGAGTGTACCGGAGAGTGTCAGAGAGTGTCAGAGTGTTTCAGAGAGTGTCACAGAGTTTCAGAGAGTGTCAGAGATTTTCAGAGAGTTTCAGAGATCTTCAGAGAGTGTCAGTGAGTGCCACAGAGTGTCAGTGAGTGTCAGAGAGTTTCAGAGAGTGTCAGTGATTTTCAGAGAGTTTCAGAGATCTTCAGAGAGTGTCAGAGAGTGCCAGAAAGTTTCAGAGAGTGTCACAGAGTGTCGGAGAGTTTCAGAGAGATTCAGAGAGTGTCCGCGAGATTCAGAAAGTGTCAGATAGTGTCAGAGAGTTTCAGAAAGTGTCAGAGAGTGTCAGAGAGTGTCTGAGAGTGTCAGAGATTGTCAGAGAGTTTCAGAGATTGTCAGAGAGTGTCAGAGAGTTTCAGAGAGTTTCAGAGAGTGTCAGAGAGTGTCAGAGAGCTTCAGACAGTGTCAGGGAGTGTCAGACAGTGTCAGAGAGTTTCAGATAGAGTCAGACAGTTTCTGAGATTGTCAAAGAGCGTCAAAGAGTTTCAGAGAGTGTCAGAGAGTTTCAGAGAGTGTCAGGGAGTGTCAGGGAGTGTCAGAGAGTGTCAGAGAGTTTCAGAGAGAGTCAGACAGTGTCTGAGAGTGTCAAAGAGTGTCAAAGGGTTTCAGAGAGTGTCAGAGAGTGTCAGAGAGTGTCAGAGAGTTTCAGAGAGTGTCAAAGAGTTTCTGAGAGTTTCTGAGTGTGTCGAAGTGTGTCTGCGTGAGTCAGAGAGTATCTGAGAGTGTCACAGACTTTCAGAGAGTGTCAGAGATTTTCAGAGGGTTTCAGAGATGTTCAGAGAGTGTCACAGAGTGTCAGAAAGTTTCAGACAGTGTCAGAGAGTGTCAGGGAGTTTCAGAGAGTTACAGAGTGTCACAGAGTGTCAGAGAGTTTCAGAGAGATTCAGAGAGTGTCAGAAAGTGTCAGAGAGTGTCACAGAGTGACACAGAGTTGCAGAGTGTGTCAGAGAGTGTCCGAGAGTTTCAGAAAGTGTCAGATAGTGTCAGAGAGTTTCAGAAAGTGTCAGAGAGTGTCAGAGAGTGTCTGAGAATGTCAGAGAGTCTCAGAGATCTTCAGAGAGTGTCAGAGAGTGCGAGAAAGTTTCAGAGAGTGTGACAGAGTGTCGGAGAGTTTCAGAGAGATTCTGAGAGTGTCCGAGAGATTCAGAAAGTGTCAGATAGTGTCAGAGAGTTTCAGAGATCTTCAGAGAGTGTCTGAGAGTGTCTGAGAGTGCCAGAGACTGTCAGAGAGTTTCAGAGAGTGTCAGAGAGTTTCAGAGAGTTTCAGAGAGTGTCAGAGAGCTTCAGAGAGTTTCGGAGAGTGTCAGAAAGTTTCAGAGAGTGTCTGAGAGTGTCTGAGAGTGCCAGAGACTGTCAGAGAGTTTCAGAGAGTGTCAGAGAGTTTCAGAGAGTTTCAGAGAGTGTCAGAGAGCTTCAGAGAGTTTCGGAGAGTGTCAGAAAGTTTCAGAGAGTGTCAGAGAGTTTCAGAGAGTGTCACAGAGTGTCAGAGTGATTCAGAGAGATTCAGAGAGTGTCAGAGATTGCCAGAGATTGTCAGTCAGTTTCAGAGAGTTTCAGAGAATGTCAGAGAGTTTCATAGAGAGTCAGTGAGTGTCAGAGAGTGTCAAAGTGTGTCACAGAGTTTCAGAGAGTGTCAGAGATCGTCAGAGAGTGTCAGAGAGTTTCAGAGAGTGTCAGAGTGTTTCAGAGACTTTCTGAGAGTGTCACAGAGATCCATAGGGTTTCTGAGTGTTTCTGAGTGTGTCGGAGTGTGTCTGAGAGTGTCAGAGAGTGTCTGAGAGTGTCACAGAGTGTCACAGAGTGTCAGAGATTTTCAGAGAGTTTCAGAGATGTTCAGAGAGTCTCAGAATGTTTCAGAGAGAGTCAGAGAGTGTCAGGGACTTTCAGAGAGTTTCAGAGAGTGTCACAGAGTGTCAGAGCTTTTCAGAGAGATTCAGAGAGTGTCAGAGAGTGTCACCGAGTGTCATAGAGTTGCAGAGTGTGTCAGAGAGTGTCCGAGAGTTTCAGAAAGAGTCAGATAGTGTCAGAGAGTTTCAGAAAGTGTCAGAGAGTGTCAGAGAGTGTCTGAGAGTGCAAGAGAGTGTCAGAGTCCTTCAGAAAGGGTCACAGAGTTTCAGAGAGTGTCAGAGATTTTCAGAGAGTGCCAGAGATCTTCAGAAAGTGTCAGAGAGTGCCAGAAAGTTTCAGAGAGTGTCACAGAGTGTCGGAGAGTTTCAGAGAGATTCAGAGAGTGTCCGAGAGATTTAGAAAGTGTCAGATAGTGTCAGAGAGTTTCAGAAAGTGTCAGAGAGTTTCAGAGAATTTCAGAGAGTGTCAGAGAGTTTCAGAGAGTCTCAGATAGTGTCAGAGAGTGTCAGAGAGTGTCTGAGAGTGTCTGAGAGTGTCTGAGAGTTTCAGAGAGTGTCAGAGAGTTTCAGTGAGCTTCTGAGAGTTTCGGAGAGTGTCAGAGAGTGACAAAGAGTTTCAGAGAGTTTCAGAGAGTGTCAGAAAGTTTCATAGATTGTCCGAGAGTTTCAGAGAGTGTCACAGAGTGTCAGAGAGTTTCAGAAAGCTTCAGAGAGTGTCAGGGAGTGTCACAGAGTGTCAGAGAGTTTCAGAGAGTTTCAGAGAGAGTCAGACAGTGACTGAGAGTGTCAAAGAGTGTCAAGGAGTTTCAGAGAGTGTCAGAGAGTGTCAGAGAGTGTCAGAGGGTTTCAGAGAGTGTCAGAGAGTTTCAGAGAATTTCTGAGAGTGTCAGAGAGAGCCTGAGAGTTTCTGAGTGTGCCCGAGAGTGTCAGAGATTGTCAGAGTGTTTCAGAGAGTGTCACAGAGTTTCAGAGAGTGTCAGAGAGTTTCAGAGAGTGTCAGAGAGTGCCGGAGAGTTTCAGAGAGATTCAGAGAGTGTCCGAGAGATTCAGAAAGTGTCAGATAGTGTCAGAGAGTTTCAGAAAGTGTCAGAGAGTGTCAGAGAGTGTCTGAGAGTGCCCGAGAGTGTCAGAGATTGTCAGAGTGTTTCAGAGAGTGTCACAGAGTTTCAGAGAGTGTCAGAGAGTTTCAGAGAGTGTCACAGAGTGCCGGAGAGTTTCAGAGAGATTCAGAGAGTGTCCGAGAGATTCAGAAAGTGTCAGATAGTGTCAGAGAGTTTCAGAAAGTGTCAGAGAGTGTCAGAGAGTGTCTGAGAGTGTCAGAGATAGTCAGAGAGTGTCAGTGAGTGCCACAGAGTGTCAGTGAGTGTCAGAGAGTTTCAGAGAGTGTCAGAGATTTCCAGAGAGTTTCAGAGATCTTCAGAGAGTGTCAGAGAGTGCCAGAAAGTTTCAGAGAGTGTCACAGAGTGCCGGAGAGTTTCAGAGAGATTCAGAGAGTGTCCGAGAGATTCAGAAAGTGTCAGATAGTGTCAGAGAGTTTCAGAAAGTGTCAGAGAGTGTCAGAGAGTGTCTGAGCGTGTCAGAGATTGTCAGAGAGTTTCAGAGAGTGTCAGAGAGTGTCAGAGAGTTTCAGAGAGTGTCAGAGAGTTTCGGAGAGCTTCAGAGAGTGTCAGAGAGTGTCAGAGAGTTTCAGATAGAGTCAGACAGTGTCTGAGATTGTCAAAGACTGTCAAAGAGTTTCAGAGAGTGTCAGAGAGTTTCAGAGAGTGTCAGGGAGTGTCAGAGAGTGTCAGAGAGTTTCAGAGAGAGTCAGACAGTGTCACAGAGTGTCAAAGAGTGTCAAAGAGTTACAGTGAGTGTCAGAGAGTGTCAGAGAGTTTCAGAGAGTTTCAGAGAGTGTCAAAGAGTTTCAGAGAGTTACTGAGAAAGTCAGAGAGAGCCAGAGAGTTTCTGAGAGTTTCTGAGTGTGTCGAAGTGTGTCTGCGGGAGTCAGAGAGTATCTGAGAGTGTCACAGAGTGTCAGAGAGTGTCAGAGATTTTCAGAGAGTTTCAGAGATGTTCAGAGAGTGTCAGAGAGTGTCAGAAAGATTCAGAGAGTGTCAGGGAGTGTCAGAGAGTTTCAGAGAGATTCAGAGAGTGTCAGAGAGTGTCACAGAGTGACACAGAGTTGCAGAGTGTGTCAGAGAGTGTCCGAGAGTTTCAGAAAGTGTCAGATACTGTCAGAGAGTTTCAGAAAGTGTCAGAGAGTGTCAGAGAGTGTCTGAGAATGTCAGAGAGTGTCAGAGTGTTTCAGAGAGTTTCACAGAGTTTCACAGAGTGTCAGAGATTTTCAGAGTGTTTCAGAGATCTTCAGAGAGTGTCAGAGAGTGCGAGAAAGTTTCAGAGAGTTTGACAGAGTGTCGGAGAGTTTCAGAGAGATTCAGAGCTTGTCCGAGAGATTCAGAAAGTGTCAGAGAGTGTCAGAGAGTTTCAGAGATCTTCAGAGAGTGTCTGAGAGTGTCTGAGAGTGCCAGAGATTGTCAGAGAGT
The DNA here is from genome assembly GCF_036365525.1 of Heterodontus francisci. NCBI lineage: Eukaryota > Metazoa > Chordata > Chondrichthyes > Heterodontiformes > Heterodontidae > Heterodontus > Heterodontus francisci. The sequence goes on along the minus strand of NC_090411.1, from coordinate 593,619 downwards.
TTCAGAGAGTGTCAGAGAGTGTCAGAGAGTTTCAGAGAGTTTCAGAGAGTGTCAGAGAGTGTCAGAGAGTTTCAGAGATTTTCAGAGAGCTTCAGAAAGTTTCAGAGAGTGTCAGAGAGTTTCAGAGAGTGTCACAGAGTGTCAGGGTGATTCAGAGAGATTCAGAGAGTGTCAGAGATTGTCAGAGAGTTTCAGACAGTTTCAGACAGCTTCAGAGAGTGTCAGAGAGTTTCAGAGAGAGTCAGTGAGTGTCAGAGAGTGTCAAAGTGTGTCACAGAGTTTCAGAGAGTGTCAGAGAGCGTCAGATTGTGTCAGAGAGTTTCAGAGAGTGTCAGAGAGTTTCAGAGAGTTTCAGAGAGCTTCAGAGAGTTTCAGAGTGTGTCAGAAAGTTTCAGAGAGTGTCAGAGAGTTTCAGAGAGTGTCACAGAGTGTCAGGGTGATTCAGAGAGATTCAGAGAGTGTCAGAGATTGTCAGAGAGTTTCACACAGTTTCAGACAGTTTCAGAGAGTGTCAGAGAGTTTCAGAGAGAGTCAGTGAGTGTCAGAGAGTGTCAAAGTGTGTCACAGAGTTTCAGAGAGTATCAGAGAGCGTCAGATTGTGTCAGAGAGTTTCAGAGAGTGTCAGAGTGTTTCAGAGACTTTTTGAGAGTGTCAGAGAGTTCCAGAGAGTTTCTGAGAGTTTCTGAGTGTGTCGGAGTGTGTCTGAGAGAGTCAGAGAGTATCTGAGAGTGTCACAGAGGGTCAGAGAGTGTCAGAGATTTTCAGAGAGATTCAGAGATGTTCAGAGAGTGTCAGAGAGTGTCAGAAAGTTTCAGAGAGTGTCAGGGACTTTCAGAGAGTTTCAGAGAGTGTCACAGAGTGTCAGAGCTTTTCAGAGAGATTCGGAGAGTGTCAGTGACTGTCACAGAGTGTCATAGATTTGCAGAGTGTGTCAGAGAGTGTCCGAGAGTTTCAGAAAGAGTCAGATAGTGTCAGAGAGTTTCAGAAAGTGTCAGAGAGTGTCAGAGAGTGTCTGAGAGTGTCAGAGAGTGTCAGACTCTTTCAGAGAGTGTCAGAGATTTTCAGAGAGTGCCAGAGATCTTCAGAGAGTGTCAGAGAGTGCCAGAAAGTTTCAGAGAGTGTCACAGAGTGTCGGAGAGTTTCAGAGAGTGTCCGAGAGATTCAGAAAGTGTCAGATAGTGTCAGAGAGTTTCAGAAAGTGTCACAGAGTGTCAGAGAGTGTCTGAGAGTGTCAGAGAGTGTCAGAGAGTGTCAGAGAGTGTCAGAGAGTTTCAGAGAATTTCAGAGAGATTCCGAGAGTGTCAGAGAGTGTCACATAGTGTCATAGAGTTGCAGAGTGTGTCAGAGAGTGTCCGAGAGGTTCAGAAAGAGTCAGATAGTGTCAGAGAGTTTCAGAGATCTTCAGAGAGTTTCAGAGAGTGTCTGAGAGTGCCAGAGAGTTTCAGAGAGTGTCAGAGAGTTTCAGAGAATTTCTGAGAGTGTCAGAGAGAGCCAAAGAGTTTCTGACAGTTTCTGAGTGTGCCCGAGAGTTTCAGAGATTGTCAGAGAGTTTCAGAGAGTGTCGCAGAGTTTCAGAGGGTGTCAGAGATTTTCAGAGAGTTTCAGAGATCTTCAGAGAGTGTCAGTAAGTGCCACAGAGTGTCAGTGAGTGTCAGAGAGTTTCAGAGAGTGTCAGAGATTTTCAGAGAGTTTCAGAGATCTTCAGAGAGTGTCAGAGAGTGCCAGAAAGTTTCAGAGAGTGTCACAGAGAGCCGGAGAGTTTCAGAGAGATTCAGAGAGTGTCCGAGAGATTCAGAAAGTGTCAGATAGTGTCAGGGAGTTTCAGACAGTGTCAGAGAGTGTCAGAGAGTGTCTGAGAGTGTCAGAGATTGTCAGAGAGTTTCAGAGAGTGTCAGAGAGTGTCAGAGAGTTTCAGAGAGTTTCAGAGAGTGTCAGAGACTGTCAGAGAGCTTCAGACAGTGTCAGAGAGTGTCAGAGAGTGTCAGAGAGTTTCAGATAGAGTCAGACAGTGTCTGAGATTGTCAAAGACTGTCAAAGAGTTTCAGAGAGTGTCAGAGAGTTTCAGAGAGTGTCAGGGAGTGTCAGAGAGTGTCAGAGAGTTTCAGAGAGAGTCAGACAGTGTCACAGAGTGTCAAAGAGTGTCAAAGAGTTTCAGAGAGTGTCAGAGAGCGTCAGAGAGTTTCAGAGAGTTTCAGAGAGTGTCAAAGAGTTTCCGAGAGTTACTGAGAAAGTCAGAGAGAGCCAGAGACTTTCTGAGTGTTTCTGAGTGTGTCGAAGTGTGTCTGCGGGAGTCAGAGAGTATCTGAGAGTGTCACAGAGTGTCAGAGAGTGTCAGAGATTTTCAGAGAGTTTCAGAGATGTTCAGAGAGTGTCAGAGAGTGTCAGAAAGTTTCAGAGAGTGTCAGAGAGTGTCAGGGAGTGTCAGAGAGTTTCAGAGAGATTCAGAGAGTGTCAGAGAGTGTCACAGAGTGACACAGAGTTGCAGAGTGTGTCAGAGAGTGTCCGAGAGTTTCAGAAAGTGTCAGATAAAGTCAGAGAGTTTCAGAAAGTGTCAGAGAGTGTCAGAGCGTGTCTCAGAATGTCAGAGAGTGTCAGAGAGTTTCAGAGAGTTTCAGAGAGTTTCAGAGAGTGTCAGAGATTTTCAGAGATCTTCAGAGAGTGTCAGAGAGTGCGAGAAAGTTTCAGAGAGTTTGACAGAGTGTCGGAGAGTTTCAGAGAGATTCAGAGAGTGTCCGAGAGATTCAGAAAGTGTCAGATAGTGTCAGAGAGTTTCAGAGATCTTCAGAGAGTGCCTGAGAGTGTCTGAGAGTGCCAGAGATTGTCAGAGAGTTTCAGAGAGATTCAGAGAGTGTCAGAGAGTGTCAGAGAGTTTCAGAGAGTTTCAGAGAGTGTCAGAGAGTGTCAGAGAGTTTGAGAGAGTTTCACAGAGCTTCAGAGAGTTTCAGAGTGTGTCAGAAAGTTTCAGAGAGTGTCAGAGAGTTTCGGAGAGTGTCACAGCGTCAGGGTGATTCAGAGAGATTCAGAGAGTGTCAGAGATTGTCAGAGAGTTTCAGACAGTTTCAGAGAGTTTCAGAGAGTGTCAGAGACTTTCAGAGAGAGTCAGTGAGTGTCAGAGAGTGTCAAAGTGTGTCACAGAGTTTCAGAGAGTGTCAGAGAGCGTCAGATAGTGTCAGAGAGTTTCAGAGAGTGTCAGAGTGTTTAGGAGACATTCTGAGAGTGTCAGAGAGTTCCAGAGAGTTTCTGAGAGTTTCTGAGTGTGTCGGAGTGTGTCTGAGAGAGTCAGAGAGTATCTGAGAGTGTCACAGAGTTTCAGAGAGTGTCAGAGATTTTCAGAGAGATTCAGAGATGTTCAGAGAGTGTCAGAGAGTGTCAGAAAAGTTTCAGAGAGATTCAGAGAGTGTCAGGGACTTTCAGAGAGTTTCAGAGAGTGTCACAGAGTGTCAGAGCTTTTCAGAGAGTGTCACAGAGTGTCGGAGTGCTTCAGAGAGATTCAGAGAGTGTCAGAGATTCTCACAGAGTGTCAGACAATTTCAGAGAGTTTCAGTGAGTGTCAGAGAGTTTCAGAGAGAGTCAGACAGTGTCTGAGAGTGTCAAAGAGTGTCACAGAGTTTCAAAGAGTGTCAGAGAGTGTCAGAGAGTTTCAGAGTGTGTCAGAGAGTTTCAGAGACTTTCTGAGAGTGTCAGAGAGTTCCAGAGAGTTTCTGAGAGTTTCTGAGTGTGTCGGAGTGTGTCTGAGAGAGTCAAAGTGTGTCAGAGAGTGTCACAGAGTGTCAGAGAGTGTCAGAGATTTTCAGAGAGTTTCAGAGATGTTCAGAGAGTGTCAGAGATTGTCAGAAAGTTTCAGAGAGAGTCAGAGAGTGTCAGGGAGTTTCAGAGAGATTCAGAGAGTGTCACAGAGTGTCAGAGCTTTTCAGAGAGATTCAGAGAGTGTCAGAGAGTGTCACAGAGTGTCACAGAGTTGCAGAGTGTGTCAGAGAGTGTCCGAGAGTTTCAGAAAGAGTCAGATAGTGTCAGAGAGTTTCAGAAAGTGTCAGAGAGTGTCAGAGAGTGTCTGAGAGTGTCAGAGAGTGTCGGAGTGTTTCAGAGAGTGTCACAGAGTTTCAGAGAGTGTCAGAGATCTTCAGAGATTGTCAGAGAGTGCCAGAAAGTTTCAGAGAGTGTCACACAGTGTCGGAGAGTTTCAGAGAGATTCAGAGAGTGTCCGAGAGATTCAGAAAGTGTCAGATAGTGTCAGAGAGTTTCAGAAAGTGTCGCAGAGCGTCAGAGAGTGTCTGAGAGTGTCAGAGAGTTTCAGAGAGTGTCAGAGAGTGTCAGAGATTTTCAGAGAGTCGCAGATAGTGTCAGTGAGTGTCAGAGAGTGTCTGAGAGTTTCAGAGAGTGTCAGAGAGTGTCAGAGAGTTTCAGAGAGCTTCTGAGAGTTTCTGAGAGTGTCAGAGAGTTGCAGAGAGTTTCAGAGAGTTTCAGAGAGTTTCAGAGAGTGTCAGAGAGTGTCAGAGAGTTTCAGAGAGTTTCAGAGAGCTTCAGAGAGTTTCAGAGAGTGTCAGAAAGTTTCAGAGAGTGTCAGAGAGTTTCAGAGAGTGTCACAGAGTGTCAGAGTGATTCAGAGAGTTTCAGACAGTTTCAGAGAGTTTCAGAGAGGGTCAGAGAGTTTCAGAGAGTGTCAGTGAGTGTCAGAGATTGTCAGAGAGTTTCAGAGAGTGTCAGAGTGTTTCAGAGACTTTCTGAGAGTGTCAGAGAGTGTGACAGAGTTTCAGAGAGTGTCAGAGAGCGTCAGAGAGTGTCAGAGAGTTTCAGAGAGTGTCAGAGAGTTTCAGAGAGTTTCAGAGAGCTTCAGAGAGTTTCAGAGAGTCTCAGAAAGTTTCAGAGAGTGTCAGAGAGGGTCAGAGAGTTTCAGAGAGAGTCAGTGAGTGTCAGAGAGTGTCAAAGAGTGTGACAGAGTTTCAGAGATTGTCAGAGAGCGTCAGAGAGTGTCAGAGAGTTTCAGAGAGTGTCAGAGTGTTTCAGAGACTTTCTGAGAGTGTCAGACAGTGTCAGAAGGTTTCAGAGAGTTTCAGAGAGTGTCAGGGAGTTTCAGAGAGTTTCAGAGAGTGTCACAGAGTGTCAGAGCTTTTCAGAGAGATTCAGAGAGTGTCACAGAGTGTCATAGAGTTGCAGAGTGCGTCAGAGAGTGTCCGAGAGTTTCAGAAAGAGTCAGATAGTGTCAGAGAGTTTCAGAAAGTGTCAGAGAGTGTCAGAGAGTGTCAGAGAGTGTCAGAGAGTGTCAGAGAGTGTCAGATATTTTCAGAGATGTTCAGAGTGTGTCAGAGAGTGTCAGAAAGTTTCAGAGAGAGTCAGAGAGTGTCAGGGAGTTTCAGAGAGTTTCAGAGAGTGTCACAGAGTGTCAGAGCTTTTCAGAGATGGTCAGAGTGTGTCAGAGAGTGTCAGAAAGGTTCAGAGAGAGTCAGAGAGTGTCAGGGAGTTTCAGAGAGTTTCAGAGAGAGTCACAGAGTGTCAGAGCTTTTCAGAGAGATTCAGAGAGTGTCAGAGAGTGTCACAGAGTGTCATAGAGTTGCAGAGTGCGTCAGAGAGTGTCCGAGAGTTTCAGAAAGAGTCAGATAGTGTCAGAGAGTTTCAGAAAGTGTCAGAGAGTGTCAGAGAGTGTCTGAGAGTGTCAGAGAGTGTCAGATATTTTCAGAGAGTTTCAGAGATGTTCAGAGTGTGTCAGAGAGTGTCAGAAAGTTTCAGAGAGAGTCAGAGAGTGTCAGGGAGTTTCAGAGAGTTTCAGAGAGTGTCACAGAGTGTCAGAGCTTTTCAGAGAGATTCAGAGAGTGTCAGAGAGTGTCACAGAGTGTCATAGAGTTGCAGAGTGTGTCAGAGAGTGTCCGAGAGTTTCAGAAAGAGTCAGATCGTGTCAGAGAGTTTCAGAAAGTGTCACAGAGTTTCAGAGAGTGTCAGAGATCTTCAGAGATTGTCAGAGAGTGCCAGAAAGTTTCAGAGAGTGTCACACAGTGTCGGAGAGTTTCAGAGAGATTCAGAGAGTGTCCGAGAGATTCAGAAAGTGTCAGATAGTGTCAGAGAGTTTCAGAAAGTGTCGCAGAGCGTCAGAGAGTGTCTGAGAGTGTCAGAGAGTTTCAGAGAGTGTCAGAGAGTGTCAGAGATTTTCAGAGAGTCGCAGATAGTGTCAGTGAGTGTCAGAGAGTGTCTGAGAGTTTCAGAGAGTGTCAGAGAGTGTCAGAGAGTTTCAGAGAGCTTCTGAGAGTTTCTGAGAGTGTCAGAGAGTTGCAGAGAGTTTCAGAGAGTTTCAGAGAGTTTCAGAGAGTGTCAGAGAGTGTCAGAGAGTTTCAGAGAGTTTCAGAGAGCTTCAGAGAGTTTCAGAGAGTGTCAGAAAGTTTCAGAGAGTGTCAGAGAGTTTCAGAGAGTGTCACAGAGTGTCAGAGTGATTCAGAGAGTTTCAGACAGTTTCAGAGAGTTTCAGAGAGGGTCAGAGAGTTTCAGAGAGTGTCAGTGAGTGTCAGAGATTGTCAGAGAGTTTCAGAGAGTGTCAGAGTGTTTCAGAGACTTTCTGAGAGTGTCAGAGAGTGTGACAGAGTTTCAGAGAGTGTCAGAGAGCGTCAGAGAGTGTCAGAGAGTTTCAGAGAGTGTCAGAGAGTTTCAGAGAGTTTCAGAGAGCTTCAGAGAGTTTCAGAGAGTCTCAGAAAGTTTCAGAGAGTGTCAGAGAGGGTCAGAGAGTTTCAGAGAGAGTCAGTGAGTGTCAGAGAGTGTCAAAGAGTGTGACAGAGTTTCAGAGATTGTCAGAGAGCGTCAGAGAGTGTCAGAGAGTTTCAGAGAGTGTCAGAGTGTTTCAGAGACTTTCTGAGAGTGTCAGACAGTGTCAGAAGGTTTCAGAGAGTTTCAGAGAGTGTCAGGGAGTTTCAGAGAGTTTCAGAGAGTGTCACAGAGTGTCAGAGCTTTTCAGAGAGATTCAGAGAGTGTCACAGAGTGTCATAGAGTTGCAGAGTGCGTCAGAGAGTGTCCGAGAGTTTCAGAAAGAGTCAGATAGTGTCAGAGAGTTTCAGAAAGTGTCAGCGAGTGTCAGAGAGTGTCAGAGAGTGTCAGATATTTTCAGAGATGTTCAGAGTGTGTCAGAGAGTGTCAGAAAGTTTCAGAGAGAGTCAGAGAGTGTCAGGGAGTTTCAGAGAGTTTCAGAGAGTGTCACAGAGTGTCAGAGCTTTTCAGAGATGTTCAGAGTGTGTCAGAGAGTGTCAGAAAGGTTCAGAGAGAGTCAGAGAGTGTCAGGGAGTTTCAGAGAGTTTCAGAGAAGTCACAGAGTGTCAGAGCTTTTCAGAGAGATTCAGAGAGTGTCAGAGAGTGTCACAGAGTGTCATAGAGTTGCAGAGTGCGTCAGAGAGTGTCCGAGAGTTTCAGAAAGAGTCAGATAGTGTCAGAGAGTTTCAGAAAGTGTCAGAGAGTGTCAGAGAGTGTCAGATATTTTCAGAGAGTTTCAGAGATGTTCAGAGTGTGTCAGAGAGTGTCAGAAAGTTTCTGAGAGTGTCAGAGAGTTGCAGAGAGTTTCAGAGAGTTTCAGAGAGAGTCACAGAGTGTCAGAGCTTTTCAGAGAGATTCAGAGAGTGTCAGAGAGTGTCACAGAGTGTCATAGAGTTGCAGAGTGTGTCAGAGAGTGTCCGAGAGTTTCAGAAAGAGTCAGATCGTGTCAGAGAGTTTCAGAAAGTGTCAGAGAGTGTCAGAGAGTGTCTGAGAGTGTCAGAGATTTTCAGAGAGTGCCAGAGATCTTCAGAGAGTGTCAGAGAGTGCCAGAAAGTTTCAGAGAGTGTCACATAATGTCGGAGAGTTTCAGAGAGATTCAGAGAGTGTCCGAGAGATTCAGAAAGTGTCAGGTAGTGTCAGAGAGTTTCAGAAAGTGTCAGAGAGTGTCAGAGAGTGTCTGAGAGTGTCAGAGAATGTCAAAGAGTTTCAGAGAGTTTCAGAGAGTGTCAGAGAGTTTCAGAGAGTCTCAGATAGTGTCAGAGAGTGTCAGAGAGTGTCTGAGAGTGTCTGAGAGTTTCAGAGAGTTTCAGAGAGTGTCAGAGAGTTTCAGAGAGCTTCTGAGAGTTTCTGAGAGTGTCAGAGAGTTACAAAGATTTTCAGAGAGTTTCAGAAAGTTTCAGAGAGTGTCCGAGTGTTTCCGAGAGTTTCAGAGAGTTTCAGAGGGTGTCACAGAGTGTCAGAGAGTTTCAGAAAGCTTCAGAGAGTGTCAGGGAGTGTCAGAGAGTGTCAGAGAGTTTCAGAGAGAGTCAGACAGTGTCTGAGAGTGTCAAAGAGTGTCAAAGAGTTTCAGAGAGTGTCAGAGAGTGTCAGAGAGTGTCAGAGGGTTTCAGAGAGTGTCAGAGATTTTCAGAGAATTTCTGAGAGTGTCAGAGAGTGCCTGAGAGTTTCTGACAGTTTCTGAGTGTGCCGGAGAGTGTCAGAGAGTGTCCGAGTGTTTCAGAGAGTGTCACAGAGTTTCAGAGAGTGTCAGAGATTTTCAGAGAGTTTCAGAGATCTTCAGAGAGTGTCAGTGAGTGCCACAGAGTGTCAGTGAGTGTCACAGAGTTTCAGAGAGTGTCAGAGATTTTCAGAGAGTTTCAGAGATCTTCAGAGAATGTCAGTGAGTGCCACAGAGTGTCAGTGAGTGTCAGAGAATTTCAGAGAGTGTCAGAGATTTTCAGAGTGTTTCAGAGATCTTCAGAGAGTGTCAGAGAGTGCCAGAAAGTTTCAGAGAGTGTCACAGAGGGACGGAGAGTTTCAGAGAGATTCAGAGAGTGTCCGAGAGATTCAGAAAGTGTCAGATAGTGTCAGAGAGTTTCAGAATGTGTCAGAGAGTGTCAGAGAGTGTCTGAGAGTGTCAGAGATTGTCAGAGAGTTTCAGAGAGTGTCAGAAAGTGTCAGAGAGTTTCAGAGAGTTTCAGAGAGTGTCAGAGAGTGTCAGAGAGCTTCAGACAGTGTCAGGGAGTGTCAGAGACTGTCAGAGAGTTTCAGATAAAGTCAGACAGTGTCTGAGATTGTCAAAGAGTGTCAAAGAGTTTCAGAAAGTGTCAGAGAGTGTCAGAGAGTTTCAGAGAGTGTCAGGGAGTTTCAGAGAGTGTCAGAGAGTTTCAGAGAGAGTCAGACAGTGTCACAGAGTGTCAAAGAGTGTCAAAGTGTTTCAGAGGGTGTCAGAGAGTGTCAGAGAGTTTCAGAGAGTGTCAAAGTGTTTCAGAGAGGTTCTGAGAGTGTCAGAGAGTGCCAGAGAGGTTCTGAGAGTTTCTGAGTGTGTCGAAGTGTGTCTGCGGGAGTCAGAGAGTATCTGAGAGTGTCACAGAGTGTCAGAGAGTGTCAGAGATTTTCAGAGATTTTCAGAGATGTTCAGAGAGTGTCAGAGAGTGTCAGGTAGTTTCAGAGAGTTACAGAGTGTCACAGAGTGTCAGAGAGTTTCAGAGAGTTTCAGAGTGTCAGAGAGTGTCAGAGAGTTTCAGAGAGTTTCAGAGAGCTTCAGAGAGTGTCACAGAGTGTCAGAGTGATTCAGAGAGATTCAGAGAGTGTCAGAGATTGTCAGAGTTTCAGACAGTTTCAGAGAGTTTCAGAGAGTTTCAGAGAGTGTCAGAGAGCGTCAGAGAGTGTCAGAGAATTTCAGAGGGTGTCAGAGTGTTTCAGAGACTTTCTGAGAGTGTCAGAGAGTTCCAGAGAGTTTCTGAGAGTTTCTGAGTGTGTCGGAGTGTGTCTGAGAGAGTCAGAGAGTATCCGAGAGTGTCAGAGAGTGTCAGAGATTTTCAGAGAGTTTCTGAGATGTTCAGAGAGTGTCAGAGAGTAGCAGAAAGTTTCAGAGAGAGTCAGAGTGTGTCAGGGAGTTTCAGAGAGTTTCAGAGAGTGTCACAGAGTGTCAGAGCTTTTTGGAGAGATTCAGAGAGTGTCAGAGAGTGTCACAGAGTGTCATAGAGTTGCAGAGTGTGTCAGAGAGTGTCCGAGAGTTTCAGAAAGAGTCAGATAGTGTCAGAGAGTTTCAGAGAGTGTCAGAGATTTTCAGAGAGTGCCAGAGATCTTCAGAGAATGTCAGAGAGTGCCAGAAAGTTTCAGAGAGTGTCACAGATTGTCGGAGAGTTTCAGAGAGATTCAGAGAGTGTCTGAGAGATTCAGAAAGTGTCAGAGAGTGTCAGAGAGTGTCAGAGAGTGTCAGAGAGAGTCAGAGAGTGTCAGGGAGTTTCAGAAAGTTTCAGAGAGAGTCACAGAGTGTCAGAGCTTTTCAGAGAGGTTCAGAGAGTGTCAGAGAGTGTCACAGAATGTCATAGAGTTGCAGAGTGTGTCAGAGAGTGTCCGAGAGTTTCAGAAAGAGTCAGATAGTGTCAGAGAGTTTCAGAAAGTGTCAGAGAGTGTCAGAGAGTGTCTGAGAATGTGAGAGAGTGTCAGAGTATTTCAGAGAGTGTCACAGAGTTTCAGAGAGTGTCAGACATTTTCAGAGAGTGCCAGAGATCTTCAGAGAGTGTCAGAGAGTGCCAGAAAGTTTCAGAGAGTGTCACAGAGTGTCGGAGAGTTTCAGAGAGATTCAGAGATTGTCCGAGAGATTCGGAAAGTGTCAGATAGTGTCAGAGAGTTTCAGAAAGCGTCACAGAGTGTCAGAGAGTGTCTGAGAGTGTCAGAGAGTGTCAGAGAGATTCAGAGAGTGTCAGAGAGTGTCAGAGAGTTTCAGAGAGCTTCAGAGAGTGTCAGAGAGTTTCAGAGAGTCTCAGATAGTGTCAGAGAGAGTCAGAGAGTGTCTGAGAGTCTCTGAGAGTCTCAGAGAGTGTCAGAGAGTGTCAGAGAGTTTCTGAGAGCTTCTGAGAGTGTCAGAGAGTGACAGAGTTTCAGAGAGTGTCAGAGAGTTTCAGAGAGTCTCAGATAGTGTCAGAAAGTGTCAGAGAGTGTCCGAGAGTTTCAGAGAGTTTCAGAGGGTGTCACAGAGTGTCAGAGAGTTTCAGAAAGCTTCAGAGAGTGTCAGGGAGTGTCAGAGAGTTTCAGAGAGTTTCAGAGAGTCTCAGATAGTGTCAGAGAGTGTCAGAGAGTGTCCGAGAGTCTCTGAGAGTTTCAGAGAGTGTCAGAGAGTGTCAGAGAGTTTCAGAGAGCTTCTGAGAGCTTCTGAGAGTGTCAGAGAGTGACAGAGTTTCAGAGAGTCTCAGATAGTGTCAGAAAGTTTCAGAGAGTGTCCGAGAGTTTCAGAGAGTTTCAGAGGGTGTCACAGAGTGTCAGAGAGTTTCAGAAAGCTTCAGAGAGTGTCAGGGAGTGTCAGAGAGTTTCAGAGAGTTTCAGAGAGAGTCAGACATTGTCTGAGAGTGTCAAAGAGTGTCAAAGAGTTTCAGAGAGTGTCAGAGAGTGTCAGAGAGTGTCAGAGGGTTTCAGAGAGTGTCAGAGAGTTTCAGAGAATTTCTGAGAGTGTCAGAGAGTGCCTGAGAGTTTCTGACAGTTTCTGAGTGTGCCGGAGAGTGTCAGAGAGTTTCAGAGAGTGTCAGAGATTTTCAGAGAGTTTCGGAGATCTTCAGAGAATGTCAGTGAGTGTCACAGAGTGTCAGTGTGTGTCAGAGAGTTTCAGAGATTGTCAGAGATTTTCAGAGAGTTTCAGAGATCTTCAGAGAGTGTCAGAGAGTGTCAGGGAGTGTGTTAGAGTGTCAGAGAGTGTCAGGGAGTTTCAGAGATCTTCAGAAAGTGTCAGAGAGTGTCACAGAGTGTCGGCGAGTTTCAGAGAGATTCAGAGAGTGTCCGAGAGATTCAGAAATTGTCAGATAGTGTCAGAGAGTTTCAGAATGTGTCAGAGAGTGTCAGAGAGTGTCTGAGAGTGTCAGAGTTTGTCATAGAGTTTCAGAGAGTGTCAGAGAGTGTCAGAGAGTTTCAGAGAGTTTCAGAGAGTGTCAGAGAGTGTCAGAGAGTTTCAGAGAGTGTCAGGGAGTGTGTTAGAGTGTCAGAGAGTGTCAGGGAGTTTCAGAGATCTTCAGAAAGTGTCAGAGAGTGCCAGAAAGTTTCAGAGAGTGTCACAGAGTGTCATAGAGTTGCAGAGTGTGTCAGAGAGTATCTGAGAGTTTCAGAAAGAGTCAGATAGTGTCAGAGAGTTTCAGAAAGTGTCAGAGAGTGTCAGAGAGTGTCTGAGAGTGTGAGAGAGTGTCAGAGTCTTTCAGAGAGTGTCACAGAGTTTCAGAGAGTGTCAGAGATTTTCAGAGAGTGCCAGAGATCTTCAGAGAGTGTCAGAGAGTGCCAGAAAGTTTCAGAGAGTGTCACAGAGTGTCGGGGATTTTCAGAGAGATTCAGAGAGTGTCCGAGAGATTCAGAAAGTGTCAGATAGTGTCAGAGAGTTTCAGAAAGAGTCACAGAGTGTCAGAGAGTGTCTGAGAGTGTCCGAGAGTGTCAGAGAGTTTCAGAGAGTGTCAGAGAGTGTCAGAGAGTTTCAGAGAGTTTCAGAGAGTGTCAGAGAGTTTCAGAGAGTCTCAGATAGTGTCAGAGAGTGTCAGAGAGTGTCTGAGAGTTTCAGAGAGTGTCAGAGAGTTTCAGAGAGTTTCAGAGAGCTTCTGAGAGTTTCTGAGAGTGTCAGAGCGTTACAAAGAGTTTCAGAGAGTTTCAGAGAGTGTCAGAAAGTTTCAGAGAGTGTCCGAGAGTTTCACAGAGTTTCAGCGGGTGTCACAGCGTGTCAGAGAGTTTCTGAAAGCTTCAGAGAGTGTCAGGGAGTGCAGAGAGTGTCAGAGAGTTTCAGAGAGATTCAGAGAGAGTCAGACAGTGTCTGAGAGTGTCAAAGAGTGTCGAAGAGTTTCAGAGAGTCTCAGAGAGTGTCAGAGGGTTTCAGACAGTTTCTGAGTGTGCCGGAGAGTGTCAGAGACTCTCAGAGCGTTTCTGAGAGTGTCACAGAGTTTCAGAGAGTGTCAGAGATTTTCAGAGAGTTTCAGAGATCTTCAGAGAGTGTCAGTGAGTGCCACAGAGTGTCAGTGAGTGTCAGAGAGTTCCAGAGAGTGTCAGAGATTTTCAGAAAGTTTCAGAGATCTTCGGAGAGTGTCAGAGAGTGCCAGAAAGTTTCAGAGAGTGTCACAGAGTGTCGGCGAGTTTCAGAGAGATTCAGAGAGTGTCCGAGAGTGTCAGAGAGAGTCAGAGGGTTTCAGAGAGTGTCAGAGAGTTTCAGAGAATTTCTGAGAGTGTCAGAGAGTGCCTGAGAGTTTCTGAAAGTTTCTGAGTGTGCCGGAGAGTGTCAGAGAGTGTCTGAGAGTGTCAGAGAGTGTCAGAGAGTTTCAGAGAGTGTCAGAGAGTGTCAGAGAGTTTCAGAGAGTTTCAGAGAGTGTCAGAGAGTTTCCGAGAGTCTCAGATAGTGTCAGTGAGTGTCAGAGAGTGTCTGAGAGTCTCTGAGAGTTTCAGAGAGTGTCAGAGAGTGCCAGAGAGTTTCAGAAAGAGTCAGAGAGTGTCAGAGAGTGTCTGAGAGTGTGAGAGAGTGTCAGAGTCTTTCAGAGAGTGTCACAGAGTTTCAGAGAGTGTCAGAGATTTTCAGAGAGTGCCAGAGATCTTCAGAGAGTGTCAGAGACCAGAAAGTTTCAGAGAGTGTCACAGAGTGTCGGGGATTTTCAGAGAGATTCAGAGAGTGTCCGAGAGATTCAGAAAGTGTCAGATAGTGTCAGAGAGTTTCAGAAAGTGTCACAGAGTGTCAGAGAGTGTCTGAGAGTGTCAGAGAGTGTCAGAGAGTTTCAGAGAGTGTCAGAGAGTGTCAGAGAGTTTCAGAGAGCTTCAGAGAGTGTCAGAGAGTTTCAGAGAGTCTCAGATAGTGTCAGAGAGAGTCAGAGAGTGTCTTAGAGTTTCAGAGAGTGTCAGAGAGTTTCAGAGAGTTTCAGAGAGCTTCTGAGAGTTTCTGAGAGTGTCAGAGAGTTACAAAGAGTTTCAGAGAGTGTCAGAGAGTGTCAGAAAGTTTCAGAGTGTGTCCGAGAGCTTCACAGAGGTTCAGAGGGTGTCACAGCGTGTCAGAGAGTTTCGAAAAGCTTCAGAGAGTGTCAGGGAGTGTCAGAGAGTGTCAGAGAGTTTCAGAGAGTTTCAGAGAGAGTCAGACAGTGTCTGAGAGTGTCAAAGAGTGTCGAAGAGTTTCAGAGAGTGTCAGAGAGTGTCAGAGGGTTTCAGACAGATTCTGAGTGTGCCGGAGAGTGTCAGAGACTGTCAGAGTGTTTCTGAGAGTGTCACAGAGTTTCAGAGAGTGTCAGAGATTTTCAGAGAGTTTCAGAGATCTTCAGAGAGTGTCAGTGAGTGCCACAGAGTGTCAGTGAGTGTCAGAGAGTTCCAGAGAGTGTCAGAGATTTTCAGAAAGTTTCAGAGATCTTCGGAGAGTGTCAGAGAGTGCCAGAAAGTTTCAGAGAGTGTCACAGAGTGTCGGCGAGTTTCAGAGAGATTCAGAGAGTGTCCGAGAGATTCAGAAAGTGTCAGATAGTGTCAGAGAGTTTCAGAGATCTTCAGAGAGTGTCTGAGAGTGTCTGAGAGTGCCAGAGATTGTCAGAGAGTTTCAGAGAGTGTCAGAGAATGTCAGAGATTTTCAGAGAGTTTCAGAGAGTGTCTGAGAGTGTCTGAGAGTGCCAGAGATTGTCAGAGAGTTTCAGAGAGTGTCAGAGAGTGTCAGAGATTTTCAGAGAGTTTCAGAGAGTGTCAGAGAGTTTCAGAGAGTTTCAGAGAGCTTCAGAGAGTTTCAGAGAGTGTCATAAAGTTTCAGAGAGTGTCAGAGAGTTTCAGAGAGTGTCACAGAGTGTCAGAGTGATTCAGAGAGATTCAGAGAGTGTCAGAGATTGCCAGAGATTGTCAGACAGTTTCAGAGAGTTTCAGAGAGTGTCAGAGAGTTTCAGAGAGAGTCAGTGAGTGGCAGAGAGTGTCAAAGTGTGTCACAGAGTTTCAGAGAGTGTCAGAGAGCGTCAGAGAGTGTCAGAGAGTTTCAGAGAGTGTCAGAGTGTTTCAGAGAATTTCTGAGAGTGTCAGTGAGTTCCAGAGGGTTTCTGAGAGTTTCTGAGTGTGTCGGAGTGTGTCTGAGAGAGTCAGAGAGTATCTGAGAGTGTCACAGAGTGCCAGAGAGTGTCAGAGATTTTCAGAGAGTTTCAGCGATGTTCAGAGAGTGTCAGAGAGTGTCAGAGATTTTCAGAGAGTTTCAGAGATCTTCAGAGAGTGTCAGAAAGTTTCAGAGAGATTCAGAGAGTGTCAGGGAGTTTCAGAGAGTTTCAGAGAGTGTCACAGAGTGTCAGAGCTTTTCAGAGAGATTCAGAGAGTGGCAGAGAGTGTCACAGAGTGTCATCGAGTTGCTGAGTGTGTCAGAGAGTGTCCGAGAGTTTCAGAAAGAGTCAGATAGTGTCAGAGAGTTTCAGAAAGTGTCAGAGAGTGTCAGAGAGTGTCTGAAAGTGTCACAGAGTGTCAGAGTCTTTTAGAGAGTGTCACAGAGTTTCAGAGAGTGTCAGAGATCTTCAGAGAGTGCCAGAGATCTTCAGAGAGTGTCAAAGAGTGCCAGAAAGTTTGAGAGAGTGTCACAGAGAGTCGGAGAGTTTCAGAGAGATTCAGAGAGTGTCCGAGAGATTCAGAAATTGTCAGATAGTGTCAGAGAGTTTCAGAAAGTGTCACAGAGTGTCAGAGAGTGTCTGAGAGTGTCAGAGAGTGTCAGAGAGTTTCAGAGAATGTCAGAGAGTGTCAGAGAGTTTCAGAGAATTTCAGAGAGTGTCAGAGAGTTTCAGAGAGTCTCAGATAGTGTCAGAGAGTGTCAGAGAGTGTCTGAGAGTGTCTGAGAGTTTCAGAGAATGTCAGAGAGTTTCAGTGAGCTTCTGAGAGTTTCTGAGAGTGTCAGAGAATTACAAAGAGTTTCAGA
This sequence comes from Heterodontus francisci, assembly GCF_036365525.1. Lineage (NCBI taxonomy): Eukaryota > Metazoa > Chordata > Chondrichthyes > Heterodontiformes > Heterodontidae > Heterodontus > Heterodontus francisci. The sequence continues at coordinate 577,829 of NC_090411.1, read as the reverse complement.
GAGTTTCAGAGAGTGTCAGAAAGTTTCAGAGAGTGTCCGAGAGTTTCAGAGCGTTTCAGAGGGTGTCACAGAGTGTCAGAGAGTTTCAGAAAGCTTCAGAGAGTGTCAGGGAGTGTCAGAGAGTGTCAGAGAGTTTCAGAGCGTTTCATAGAGAGTCAGACAGTGTCTGAGAGTGTCAAAGAGTGTCAAAGAGTTTCAGAGAGTGTCAGAGAGTGTCAGAGAGTGTCAGAGGGTTTCAGAGAGTGTCAGAGAGTTTCAGAGAATTTCTGAGAGTGTCAGAGAGTGCCTGAGAGCGTCTGACATTTTCTGAGTGTGCCGGAGAGTGACAGAGAGTGTCAGAGTGTTTCAGAGAGTGTCACAGAGTTTCAGAGAGTGTCAGAGATTTTCAGAGAGTTTCAGAGATCTTCAGAGAGTGTCAGTGAGTGCCACAGAGTGTCAGTGAGTGTCAGAGAGTTTCAGAGAGTGTCAGAGATTTTCAGAGAGTTTCAGAGATCTTCAGAGAGTGTCAGAGAGTGCCAGAAAGTTTCAGAGAGTGTCACAGAGTGTCGGAGAGTTTCAGAGAGATTCAGAGAGTGTCCGAGAGATTCAGAAAGTGTCAGATAGTGTCAGAGAGTTTCAGACAGTGTCAGAGAGTGTCAGAGAGTGTCTGAGAGTGTCAGAGATTGTCAGAGAGCTTCAGAGCGTGTCAGAGATTTTCAGAGAGTTTCAGAGATCTTCAGAGAGTGTCAGTGAGTGCCACAGAGTGTCAGTGAGTGTCAGAGAGTTCCAGAGAGTGTCAGAGATTTTCAGAAAGTTTCAGAGATCTTCGGAGAGTGTCAGAGAGTGCCAGAAAGTTTCAGAGAGTGTCACAGAGTGTCGGCGAGTTTCAGAGAGATTCAGAGAGTGTCCGAGAGATTCAGAAAGTGTCAGATAGTGTCAGAGAGTTTCAGAGATCTTCAGAGAGTGTCTGAGAGTGTCTGAGAGTGCCAGAGATTGTCAGAGAGTTTCAGAGAGTGTCAGAGAATGTCAGAGATTTTCAGAGAGTTTCAGAGAGTGTCTGAGAGTGTCTGAGAGTGCCAGAGATTGTCAGAGAGTTTCAGAGAGTGTCAGAGAGTGTCAGAGATTTTCAGAGAGTTTCAGAGAGTGTCAGAGAGTTTCAGAGAGTTTCAGAGAGCTTCAGAGAGTTTCAGAGAGTGTCATAAAGTTTCAGAGAGTGTCAGAGAGTTTCAGAGAGTGTCACAGAGTGTCAGAGTGATTCAAAGAGATTCAGAGAGTGTCAGAGATTGCCAGAGATTGTCAGACAGTTTCAGAGAGTTTCAGAGAGTGTCAGAGAGTTTCAGAGAGAGTCAGTGAGTGGCAGAGAGTGTCAAAGTGTGTCACAGAGTTTCAGAGAGTGTCAGAGAGCGTCAGAGAGTGTCAGAGAGTTTCAGAGAGTGTCAGAGTGTTTCAGAGAATTTCTGAGAGTGTCAGTGAGTTCCAGAGGGTTTCTGAGAGTTTCTGAGTGTGTCGGAGTGTGTCTGAGAGAGTCAGAGAGTATCTGAGAGTGTCACAGAGTGCCAGAGAGTGTCAGAGATTTTCAGAGAGTTTCAGCGATGTTCAGAGAGTGTCAGAGAGTGTCAGAGATTTTCAGAGAGTTTCAGAGATCTTCAGAGAGTGTCAGAAAGTTTCAGAGAGATTCAGAGAGTGTCAGGGAGTTTCAGAGAGTTTCAGAGAGTGTCACAGAGTGTCAGAGCTTTTCAGAGAGATTCAGAGAGTGTCAGAGAGTGTCACAGAGTGTCATCGAGTTGCTGAGTGTGTCAGAGAGTGTCCGAGAGTTTCAGAAAGAGTCAGATAGTGTCAGAGAGTTTCAGAAAGTGTCAGAGAGTGTCAGAGAGTGTCTGAAAGTGTCACAGAGTGTCAGAGTCTTTTAGAGAGTGTCACAGAGTTTCAGAGAGTGTCAGAGATCTTCAGAGAGTGCCAGAGATCTTCAGAGAGTGTCAAAGAGTGCCAGAAAGTTTCAGAGAGTGTCACAGAGAGTCGGAGAGTTTCAGAGAGATTCAGAGAGTGTCCGAGAGATTCAGAAATTGTCAGATAGTGTCAGAGAGTTTCAGAAAGTGTCACAGAGTGTCAGAGAGTGTCTGAGAGTGTCAGAGAGTGTCAGAGAGTTTCAGAGAATGTCAGAGAGTGTCAGAGAGTTTCAGAGAATTTCAGAGAGTGTCAGAGAGTTTCAGAGAGTCTCAGATAGTGTCAGAGAGTGTCAGAGAGTGTCTGAGAGTGTCTGAGAGTTTCAGAGAATGTCAGAGAGTTTCAGTGAGCTTCTGAGAGTTTCTGAGAGTGTCAGAGAATTACAAAGAGTTTCAGAGAGTTTCAGAGAGTGTCAGAAAGTTTCAGAGAGTGTCCGAGAGTTTCAGAGCGTTTCAGAGGGTGTCACAGAGTGTCAGAGAGTTTCAGAAAGCTTCAGAGAGTGTCAGGGAGTGTCAGAGAGTGTCAGAGAGTTTCAGAGCGTTTCATAGAGAGTCAGACAGTGTCTGAGAGTGTCAAAGAGTGTCAAAGAGTTTCAGAGAGTGTCAGAGAGTGTCAGAGAGTGTCAGAGGGTTTCAGAGAGTGTCAGAGAGTTTCAGAGAATTTCTGAGAGTGTCAGAGAGTGCCTGAGAGCGTCTGACATTTTCTGAGTGTGCCGGAGAGTGACAGAGAGTGTCAGAGTGTTTCAGAGAGTGTCACAGAGTTTCAGAGAGTGTCAGAGATTTTCAGAGAGTTTCAGAGATCTTCAGAGAGTGTCAGTGAGTGCCACAGAGTGTCAGTGAGTGTCAGAGAGTTTCAGAGAGTGTCAGAGATTTTCAGAGAGTTTCAGAGAGTGCCAGAGATCTTCAGAGAGTGCCAGAAAGTTTCAGAGAGTGTCACAGAGTGTCGGAGAGTTTCAGAGAGATTCAGAGAGTGTCCGAGAGATTCAGAAAGTGTCAGATAGTGTCAGAGAGTTTCAGACAGTGTCAGAGAGTGTCAGAGAGTGTCTGAGAGTGTCAGAGATTGTCAGAGAGCTTCAGAGAGTGTCAGAGATTTTCAGAGAGTTTCAGAGATCTTCAGAGAGTGTCAGTGAGTGCCACAGAGTGTCAGTGAGTGTCAGAGAGTTCCAGAGAGTGTCAGAGATTTTCAGAAAGTTTCAGAGATCTTCGGAGAGTGTCAGAGAGTGCCAGAAAGTTTCAGAGAGTGTCACAGAGTGTCGGCGAGTTTCAGAGAGATTCAGAGAGTGTCCGAGAGATTCAGAAAGTGTCAGATAGTGTCAGAGAGTTTCAGAGATCTTCAGAGAGTGTCTGAGAGTGTCTGAGAGTGCCAGAGATTGTCAGAGAGTTTCAGAGAGTGTCAGAGAATGTCAGAGATTTTCAGAGAGTTTCAGAGAGTGTCTGAGAGTGTCTGAGAGTGCCAGAGATTGTCAGAGAGTTTCAGAGAGTGTCAGAGTGTGTCAGAGATTTTCAGAGAGTTTCAGAGAGTGTCAGAGAGTGTCAGAGAGTTTCAGAGAGTTTCAGAGAGCTTCAGAGAGTTTCAGAGTGTGTCATAAAGTTTCAGAGAGTGTCAGAGAGTTTCAGAGAGTGTCACAGAGTGTCAGAGTGATTCAGAGAGATTCAGAGAGTGTCAGAGATTGCCAGAGATTGTCAGACAGTTTCAGAGAGTTTCAGAGAGTGTCAGAGAGTTTCAGAGAGAGTCAGTGAGTGGCAGAGAGTGTCAAAGTGTGTCACAGAGTTTCAGAGAGTGTCAGAGAGCGTCAGAGAGTGTCAGAGAGTTTCAGAGAGTGTCAGAGTGTTTCAGAGAATTTCTGAGAGTGTCAGAGAGTTCCAGAGGGTTTCTGAGAGTTTCTGAGTGTGTCGGAGTGTGTCTGAGAGAGTCAGAGAGTATCTGAGAGTGTCACAGAGTGTCAGAGAGTGTCAGAGATTTTCAGAGAGTTTCAGCGATGTTCAGAGAGTGTCAGAGAGTGTCAGAGATTTTCAGAGAGTTTCAGAGATCTTCAGAGAGTGTCAGAAAGTTTCAGAGAGATTCAGAGAGTGTCAGGGAGTTTCAGAGAGTTTCAGAGAGTGTCACAGAGTGTCAGAGCTTTTCAGAGAGATTCAGAGAGTGTCAGAGAGTGTCACAGAGTGTCATCGAGTTGCTGAGTGTGTCAGAGAGTGTCCGAGAGTTTCAGAAAGAGTCAGATAGTGTCAGAGAGTTTCAGAAAGTGTCAGAGAGTGTCAGAGAGTGTCTGAAAGTGTCACAGAGTGTCAGAGTCTTTTAGAGAGTGTCACAGAGTTTCAGAGAGTGTCAGAGATCTTCAGAGAGTGCCAGAGATCTTCAGAGAGTGTCAGAGAGTGCCAGAAAGTTTCAGAGAGTGTCACAGAGAGTCGGAGAGTTTCAGAGAGATTCAGAGAGTGTCCGAGAGATTCAGAAATTGTCAGATAGTGTCAGAGAGTTTCAGAAAGTGTCACAGAGTGTCAGAGAGTGTCTGAGAGTGTCAGAGAGTGTCAGAGAGTTTCAGAGAATGTCAGAGAGTGTCAGAGAGTTTCAGAGAATTTCAGAGAGTGTCAGAGAGTTTCAGAGAGTCTCAGATAGTGTCAGAGAGTGTCAGAGAGTGTCTGAGAGTGTCTGAGAGTTTCAGAGAATGTCAGAGAGTTTCAGTGAGCTTCTGAGAGTTTCTGAGAGTGTCAGAGAATTACAAAGAGTTTCAGAGAGTTTCAGAGAGTGTCAGAAAGTTTCAGAGAGTGTCCGAGAGTTTCAGAGCGTTTCAGAGGGTGTCACAGAGTGTCAGAGAGTTTCAGAAAGCTTCAGAGAGTGTCAGGGAGTGTCAGAGAGTGTCAGAGAGTTTCAGAGCGTTTCAGAGAGAGTCAGACAGTGTCTGAGAGTGTCAAAGAGTGTCAAAGAGTTTCAGAGAGTGTCAGAGAGTGTCAGAGCGTGTCAGAGGGTTTCAGAGAGTTTCAGAGAGTTTCAGAGAATTTCTGAGAGTGTCAGAGAGTGCCTGAGAGTGTCTGACAGTTTCTGAGTGTGCCGGAGAGTGACAGAGAGTGTCAGAGTGTTTCAGAGAGTGTCACAGAGTTTCAGAGAGTGTCAGAGATTTTCAGAGAGTTTCAGAGATCTTCAGAGAGTGTCAGTGAGTGCCACAGAGTGTCAGTGAGTGTCAGAGAGTTTCAGAGAGTGTCAGAGATTTTCAGAGAGTTTCAGAGATCTTCAGAGAGTGTCAGAGAGTGCCAGAAAGTTTCAGAGAGTGTCACAGAGTGTCGGAGAGTTTCAGAGAGATTCAGAGAGTGTCCGAGAGATTCAGAAAGTGTCAGATAGTGTCAGAGAGTTTCAGACAGTGTCAGAGAGTGTCAGAGAGTGTCTGAGAGTGTCAGAGATTGTCAGAGAGCTTCAGAGAGTGTCAGAGAGTGTCAGAGAGTTTCAGAGAGTTTCAGAGAGTGTCAGAGAGTGTCAGAGAGTTTCAGAGAGAGTCAGTGAGTGTCAGAGAGTGTCAAAGTGTGTCACAGATCTTCAGAGAGTTTCAGAGAGTCGCAGATAGTGTCAGAGAGTGTCAGAGAGTGTCTGAGAGTGTCTGAGAGTTTCAGATAGTGTCAGAGAGTGTCAGAGAGTGTCTGAGAGTGTCTGAAAGTTTCTGAGAGTGTCAGAGAGTTACAAAGAGTTTCAGAGAGTTTCAGAGAGTGTCAGAAAGTTTCACAGAGTGTCCGAGAGTTTCAGAGAGTTTCAGAGGGTGTCACAGAGTGTCAGAGAGTTTCAGAAAGCTTCAGAGAGTGTCAGGGAGTGTCAGAGAGTGTCAGAGAGTTTCACAGAGTTTCAGAGAGAGTCAGACAGTGTCTGAGGGTGTCAAAGAGTTTCAAAGAGTTTCAGAGAGTGTCAGAGAGTGTCAGAGCTTTTCAGAGAGTTTCAGAGAGTGTCAGAGAGTGTCACATAGTGTCATAGAGTTGCAGAGTGTGTCAGAGAGTGTCCGAGAGTTTCAGAAATAGTCAGATAGTGTCAGAGAGTTTCAGAGATCTTGAGAGACTGTCGTAGAGTGTCTGAGAGTGCCAGAGATTGTCAGAGAGTTTCAGAGAGTGTCACAGAGTGTCAGAGAGTTTCAGAGAGTTTCAGAGAGTGTCAGAGAGTGTCAGAGAGTTTCAGAGAGTTTCAGAGAGCTTCAGAGAGTTTTAGAGAGTGTCAGAAAGTTTCAGAGAGTCTCAGAGAGTTTCAGAGAGTGTCACAGAGTGTCAGAGTGATTCAGAGAGATTCAGAGAGTGTCAGAGATTGTCAGAGAGTGTCAGACAGTTTCAGAGAGTTTCAGAGAGTGTCAGAGAGTTTCAGAGAGAGTCAGTGGGTGTCAGAGAGTTTCAGAGAGAGTCAGAGAGTGTCAGGGACTTTCAGAGAGTTTCAGAGAGTGTCACAGAGGGTCATAGAGTTGCAGAGTGTGTCAGAGAGTGTCCGAGAGGTTCAGAAAGAGTCAGATAGTGTCAGAGAGTTTCAGAGATCTTCAGAGAGTGTCTGAGAGTGTCTGAGAGTGCCAGAGATTGTCAGAGAGTTTCAGAGGGTGTCAGAGAGTGTCAGGGAGTTTCAGGGAGTTTCAGAGAGTGTCAGAGAGTGTCAGAGAGTTTCAGAGAGTGTCACAGAGTTTCAGAGAGTTTCAGAGAGAGTCAGAAAGTTTCAGAGAGTGTCAGAGAGTTTCAGAGAGTGTCACATAGTGTCAGAGTGATTCAGAGAGATTCAGAGAGTGTCAGAGATTGTCAGAGAGTGTCAGACAGTTTCAGAGAGTTTCAGAGAATGTCAGAAAGTTTCACAGAGTGTCCGAGAGTTTCAGAGAGTTTCAGAGGGTGTCACAGAGTGTCAGAGAGTTTCAGAAATCTTCAGAGAGTGTCAGGGAGTGTCAGAGAGTGTCAGAGAGTTTCACAGAGTTTCAGAGAGAGTCAGACAGTGTCTGAGGGTGTCAAAGAGTGTCAAAGAGTTTCAGAGAGTGTCAGAGAGTGTCAGAGCTTTTCAGAGAGATTCAGAGAGTGTCTGAGAGTGTCACATAGTGTCATAGAGTTGCAGAGTGTGTCAGAGAGTGTCCGAGAGTTTCAGAAAGAGTCAGATAGTGTCAGAGAGTTTCAGAGATCTTGAGAGAGTGTCGTAGAGTGTCTGAGAGTGCCAGAGATTGTCAGAGAGTTTCAGAGAGTGTCACAGAGTGTCAGAGAGTTTCAGAGAGTTTCAGAGAGTGTCAGAGAGTGTCAGAGAGTTTCAGAGAGTTTCAGAGAGCTTCAGAGAGTTTCAGAGAGTGTCAGAGATTGTCAGAGAGTGTCAGACAGTTTCAGAGAGTTTCAGAGAGTGTCAGAGAGTTTCAGAGAGTGTCACAGAGTGTCAGAGAGTTTCAGAGAGTTTCAGAGAGTGTCAGAGAGTTTCAGAGAGTGTCACAGAGTGTCAGAGTGATTCAGAGAGATTCAGAGAGTGTCAGAGATTGTCAGAGTGTGTCAGACAGTTTCAGAGAGTTTCAGAGAGTGTCAGAGAGTTTCAGAGAGAGTCAGTGGGTGTCAGAGAGTTTCAGAGAGAGTCAGAGAGTGTCAGGGACTTTCAGAGAGTTTCAGAGAGTGTCACAGAGTGTCATAGAGTTGCAGAGTGTGTCAGAGAGTGTCCGAGAGGTTCAGAAAGAGTCAGATAGTGTCAGAGAGTTTCAGAGATCTTCAGAGAGTGTCTGAGAGTGTCTGAGAGTGCCAGAGATTGTCAGAGAGTTTCAGAGAGTGTCAGAGAGTGTCAGAGAGTTTCAGGGAGTTTCAGAGAGTGTCAGAGAGTGTCAGAGAGTTTCAGAGAGTGTCACAGAGTTTCAGAGAGTTTCAGAGAGTGTCAGAAAGTTTCAGAGAGTGTCAGAGAGTTTCAGAGAGTGTCACATAGTGTCAGAGTGATTCAGAGAGATTCAGAGAGTGTCAGAGATTGTCAGAGAGTGTCAGACAGTTTCAGAGAGTTTCAGAGAGTGTCAGAGAGTTTCAGAGAGAGTCAGTGACTGTCAGAGAGTGTCAAAGAGTGTCACAGAGTTTCAGAGAGTATCAGAGAGCGTCAGAGAGTGTCAGAGAGTTTCAGAGAGGGTCAGAGAGTTTCAGAGACTTTCTGAGAGTGTCAGAGATTTCCAGAGAGTTTCTGAGAGTTTCTGAGTGTGTCGGAGTGTGTCTGAGAGAGTCAGAGAGTATCTGAGAGTGTCACAGAGTGTCAGAGAGTGTCAGAGATTTTCAGAGAGTTTCAGAGATATTCAGAGAGTGTCAGAGATTGTCAGAAAGTTTCAGAGAGCTTCAGAGAGTGTCAGGGAGTTTCAGAGAGTTTCAGAGAGTGTCACAGAGTGTCAGAGCTTTTCAGAGAGATTCAGAGAGTGTCAGAGAGTGTCACAGAGTGTCTCAGAGTTGCAGAGTGTGTCAGAGATGTGTCCGAGAGTTTCAGAAAGAGTCAGATAGTGTCAGAGTGTTTCAGAAAGTGTCAGAGAGTGTCAGAGAGTGTCAGAGTCTTTCAGAGAGTGTCACAGAGTTTCAGAGAGTGTCAGAGATTTTCAGAGAGTGCCAGAGATCTTCAGAGAGTGTCAGAGGGTGCCAGAAAGTTTCAGAGAGTGTCACAGAGAGTCGGAGAGTTTCAGAGAGATTCAGAAAGTGTCCGAGAGATTCAGAAAGTGTCAGATAATGTCAGAGAGTTTCAGAAAGTGTCACAGAGTGTCAGAGAGTGTCTGAGAGTGTCAGAGAGTGTCAGAGAGTTTCAGAGAGTGTCAGAGAGTGTCAGAGAGTTTCAGAGAATTTGAGAGAGTGTCAGAGAGTTTCAGAGAGTCTCAGATAGTGTCAGAGAGTGTCAGAGAGTGTCTGAGAGTGTCTCAGAGTTTCAGAGAGTGTCAGAGAGTGTCAGAGAGTTTCAGTGAGCGTCAGAGAGTTTCAGAGAGAGTCAGTGAGTGTCAGAGAGTGTCAAAGTGTGTCACAGAGTTTCAGAGAGTGTCAGAGAGCGTCAGAGAGTGTCAGACAGTTTCAGAGAATGTCAGAGTGTTTCAGAGACTTTCTGAGAGTGTCAGAGAGTTCCAGAGGGTTTCTGAGAGTTTCTGAGTGTGTCGGAGTGTGTCTGAGAGAGTGAGAGATTATCTGAGAGTGTCACAGAGTGTCAGAGAGTGTCAGAGATTTTCAGAGAGTTTCAGAGATGTTCAGAGAGTGTCAGAGAGTGTCAGAGATTTTCAGAGAGTTTCAGAGATGTTCAGAGTGTCAGAGAGTGTCAGGAAGTTTCAGAGAGATTCAGAGAGTGTCAGGGAGTTTCAGAGAGTTTCAGAGAGTGTCACAGAGTGTCAGAGCTTTTCAGAGAGATTCAGAGAGGGTCAGAGAGTGTCACAGAGTGTCATAGAGTTGCAGAGTGTGTCAGAGAGTGTCCGAGAGTTTCAGAAAGAGTCAGATAGTGTCAGAGCGTTTCAGAAAGTGTCAGAGAGTGTCAGAGAGTGTCTGAGAGTGTCAGAGAGTGTCAGAGTCTTTCAGAGAGTGTCACAGAGTTTCAGAGAGTGTCAGAGATTTTCAGAGAGTGCCAGAGATCTTCAGAGAGTGTCAGAGAGTGCCAGAAAGTTTCAGAGAGTGTCACAGAGAGTCGGAGAGTTTCAGAGAGATTCACAGAGTGTCCGAGAGATTCGGAAAGTGTCAGATAGTGTCAGAGAGTTTCAGAAAGTGTCACAGAGTGTCAGAGAGTGTCTGAGAGTGTCAGAGAGTGTCAGAGAGTTTCAGAGAGTGTCAGAGAGTGTCAGAGAGTTTCAGAGAATTTCAGAGAGTGTCAGAGAGTTTCAGAGAGTCTCAGATAGTGTCAGAGAGTGTCAGAGAGTGTCTGAGAGTGTCTGAGAGTTTCAGAGAGTGTCAGAGAGTGTCAGAGAGTTTCAGTGAGCTTCTGAGAGTTTCTGAGAGTGTCAGAGAGTTACAAAGAGTTTCAGAGAGTTTCAGAGAGTGTCAGAAAGTTTCAGAGAGTGTCCGAGAGTTTCAGAGCGTTTCAGAGGGTGTCACAGAGTGTCAGAGAGTTTCAGAAAGCTTCAGGGAGTGTCAGGGAGTGTCAGAGAGTGTCAGAGAGTTTCAGAGCGTTTCAGAGAGAGTCAGACAGTGTCTGAGAGTGTCAAAGAGTGTCAAAGAGTTTCAGAGAGTGTCAGAGAGTGTCAGAGAGTGTCAGAGGGTTTCAGAGAGTGTCAGAGATTTTCAGAGAATTTCTGAGAGTGTCAGAGAGTGCCTGAGAGTGTCTGACAGTTTCTGAGTGTGCCGGAGAGTGTCAGAGAGTGTCAGAGTGTTTCAGAGAGTGTCACAGAGTTTCAGAGAGTGTCAGAGATTTTCAGAGAGTTTCAGAGATCTTCAGAGAGTGTCAGTGAGTGCCACAGAGTGTCAGTGAGTGTCAGAGAGTTTCAGAGAGAGTCAGTGAGTGTCAGAGAGTGTCAAAGTGTGTCACAGATTTTCAGAGAGTGTCAGAGAGCGTCAGATATTGTCAGTGAGTTTCAGAGAGTGTCAGAGTGTTTCAGAGACTTTCTGAGAGTGTCAGAGAGTTCCAGAGAGTTTCTGAGAGTTTCTGAGTGTGTCGGAGTGTGTCTGAGAGAGTCAGAGAGTATCTGAGAGTGTCACAGAGTGTCAGAGAGTGTCCGAGATTTTCAGAGAGTTTCAGAGATGTTCCGAGAGTGTCAGAGAGTGTCAGAAAGTTTCAGAGAGTGTCAGAGAGTGTCAGGGACTTTCATAGAGTTTCAGAGAGTGTCACTGAGTGTCAGAGCATTTCAGAGAGATTCAGAGAGTGTCAGAGAGTGTCACATAGTGTCATAGAGTTGCAGAGTGTGTCAGAGAGTGTCCGAGAGTTTCAGAAAGAGTCAGATAGTGTCAGAGAGTTTCAGAGATCTTGAGAGAGTGCCGTAGAGTGTCTGAGAGTGCCAGAGATTGTCAGAGAGTTTCAGAGAGTGTCAGAGAGTGTCAGAGAGTTTCAGAGAGTTTCAGAGAGTGTCAGAGAGTGTCAGAGAGTTTCAGAGAGTTTCAGAGAGCTTCAGAGAGTTTCAGAGAGTGTCAGAAAGTTTCAGAGAGTCTCAGAGAGTTTCAGAGAGTGTCACAGAGTGTCAGAGTGATTCAGAGAGATTCAGAGAGTGTCAGAGATTGTCAGAGAGTGTCAGACAGTTTCAGAGAGTTTCAGAGAGTGTCAGAGAGTTTCACAGAGAGTCAGTGAGTGTCAGAGAGTTTCAGAGAGAGTCAGAGAGTGTCAGGGACTTTCAGAGAGTTTCAGAGAGTGTCACAGAGTGTCAGAGCTTTTCAGAGAGTGTCAGAGAGTATCACATATTGTCATAGAGTTGCAGAGTGTGTCACAGAGTGTCCGAGAGGTTCAGAAAGAGTCAGATAGTGTCAGAGAGTTTCAGAGATCTTCAGAGAGTGTCTGAGAGTGTCTGAGAGTGCCAGAGATTGTCAGAGAGTTTCAGAGAGTGTCACAGAGTTTCAGAGAGTTTCAGAGAGTTTCAGAGTGTCACATAGTGTCAGAGTGATTCAGAGAGATTCAGAGAGTGTCAGAGATTGTCAGAGAGTGTCAGACAGTTTCAGAGAGTTTCAGAGAGTGTCAGAGAGTTTCAGAGAGAGTCAGTGAGTGTCAGAGACTGTCAAAGAGTGTCACAGAGTTTCAGAGAGTGTCAGAGAGCGTCAGAGAGTGTCAGAGAGTTTCAGAGAGGGTCAGAGAGTGTCAGAGACTTTCTGAGAGTGTCAGAGATTTCCAGAGAGTTTCTGAGAGTTTCTGAGTGTGTCGGAGTGTGTCTGAGAGAGTCAGAGAGTATCTGAGAGTGTCACAGAGTGTCAGAGAGTGTCAGAGATTTTCAGAGAGTTTCAGAGATGTTCAGAGAGTGTCAGAGAGTGTCAGAGATTTTCAGAGAGTTTCAGAGATGTTCAGAGTGTCAGAGAGTGTCAGAGAGTTTCAGTGAGCGTCAGAGAGTTTCAGAGAGAGTCAGTGTGTGTCAGAGAGTGTCAAAGTGTGTCACAGAGTTTCAGAGAGTGTCAGAGAGCGTCAGAGAGTGTCAGACAGTTTCAGAGAATGTCAGAGTGTTTCAGAGACTTTCTGAGAGTGTCAGAGAGTTCCAGAGGGTTTCTGAGAGTTTCTGAGTGTGTCGGAGTGTGTCTGAGAGAGTGAGAGAGTATCTGAGAGTGTCACAGAGTGTCAGAGAGTGTCAGAGATTTTCAGAGAGTTTCAGAGATGTTCAGAGAGTGTCAGAGAGTGTCAGAGATTTTCAGAGAGTTTCAGAGATGTTCAGAGTGTCAGAGAGTGTCAGGAAGTTTCAGAGAGATTCAGAGAGTGTCAGGGAGTTTCAGAGAGTTTCAGAGAGTGTCACAGAGTGTCAGAGCTTTTCAGAGAGATTCAGAGAGGGTCAGAGAGTGTCACAGAGTGTCATAGAGTTGCAGAGTGTGTCAGAGAGTGTCCGAGAGTTTCAGAAAGAGTCAGATAGTGTCAGAGCGTTTCAGAAAGTGTCAGAGAGTGTCAGAGAGTGTCTGAGAGTGTCAGAGAGTGTCAGAGTCTTTCAGAGAGTGTCACAGAGTTTCAGAGAGTGTCAGAGATTTTCATAGAGTGCCAGAGATCTTCAGAGAGTGTCAGAGAGTGCCAGAAAGTTTCAGAGAGTGTCACAGAGAGTCGGAGAGTTTCAGAGAGATTCACAGAGTGTCCGAGAGATTCGGAAAGTGTCAGATAGTGTCAGAGAGTTTCAGAAAGTGTCACAGAGTGTCAGAGAGTGTCTGAGAGTGTCAGAGAGTGTCAGAGAGTTTCAGAGAGTGTCAGAGAGTGTCAGAGAGTTTCAGAGAATTTCAGAGAGTGTCAGAGAGTTTCAGAGAGTCTCAGATAGTGTCAGAGAGTGTCAGAGAGTGTCTGAGAGTGTCTGAGAGTTTCAGAGAGTGTCAGAGAGTGTCAGAGAGTTTCAGTGAGCTTCTGAGAGTTTCTGAGAGTGTCAGAGAGTTACAAAGAGTTTCAGAGAGTTTCAGAGAGTGTCAGAAAGTTTCAGAGAGTGTCCGAGAGTTTCAGAGCGTTTCAGAGGGTGTCACAGAGTGTCAGAGAGTTTCAGAAAGCTTCAGAGAGTGTCAGGGAGTGTCAGAGAGTGTCAGAGAGTTTCAGAGCGTTTCAGAGAGAGTCAGACAGTGTCTGAGAGTGTCAAAGAGTGTCAAAGAGTTTCAGAGAGTGTCAGAGAGTGTCAGAGAGTGTCAGAGGGTTTCAGAGAGTGTCAGAGATTTTCAGAGAATTTCTGAGAGTGTCAGAGAGTGCCTGAGAGTGTCTGACAGTTTCTGAGTGTGCCGGAGAGTGTCAGAGAGTGTCAGAGTGTTTCAGAGAGTGTCACAGAGTTTCAGAGAGTGTCAGAGATTTTCAGAGAGTTTCAGAGATCTTCAGAGAGTGTCAGTGAGTGCCACAGAGTGTCAGTGAGTGTCAGAGAGTTTCAGAGAGAGTCAGTGAGTGTCAGAGAGTGTCAAAGTGTGTCACAGATTTTCAGAGAGTGTCAGAGAGCGTCAGATATTGTCAGTGAGTTTCAGAGAGTGTCAGAGTGTTTCAGAGACTTTCTGAGAGTGTCAGAGAGTTCCAGAGAGTTTCTGAGAGTTTCTGAGTGTGTCGGAGTGTGTCTGAGAGAGTCAGAGAGTATCTGAGAGTGTCACAGAGTGTCAGAGAGTGTCCGAGATTTTCAGAGAGTTTCAGAGATGTTCCGAGAGTGTCAGAGAGTGTCAGAAAGTTTCAGAGAGTGTCAGAGAGTGTCAGGGACTTTCATAGAGTTTCAGAGAGTGTCACTGAGTGTCAGAGCATTTCAGAGAGATTCAGAGAGTGTCAGAGAGTGTCACATAGTGTCATAGAGTTGCAGAGTGTGTCAGAGAGTGTCCGAGAGTTTCAGAAAGAGTCAGATAGTGTCAGAGAGTTTCAGAGATCTTGAGAGAGTGTCGTAGAGTGTCTGAGAGTGCCAGAGATTGTCAGAGAGTTTCAGAGAGTGTCAGAGAGTGTCAGAGAGTTTCAGAGAGTTTCAGAGAGTGTCAGAGAGTGTCAGAGAGTTTCAGAGAGTTTCAGAGAGCTTCAGAGAGTTTCAGAGAGTGTCAGAAAGTTTCAGAGAGTCTCAGAGAGTTTCAGAGAGTGTCACAGAGTGTCAGAGTGATTCAGAGAGATTCAGAGAGTGTCAGAGATTGTCAGAGAGTGTCAGACAGTTTCAGAGAGTTTCAGAGAGTGTCAGAGAGTTTCACAGAGAGTCAGTGAGTGTCAGAGAGTTTCAGAGAGAGTCAGAGAGTGTCAGGGACTTTCAGAGAGTTTCAGAGAGTGTCACAGAGTGTCAGAGCTTTTCAGAGAGTGTCAGAGAGTATCACATATTGTCATAGAGTTGCAGAGTGTGTCACAGAGTGTCCGAGAGGTTCAGAAAGAGTCAGATAGTGTCAGAGAGTTTCAGAGATCTTCAGAGAGTGTCTGAGAGTGTCTGAGAGTGCCAGAGATTGTCAGAGAGTTTCAGAGAGTGTCAGAGAGTGTCAGAGAGTTTCAGCGAGTTTCAGAGAGTGTCAGAGAGTGTCAGAGAGTTTCAGAGAGTGTCACAGAGTTTCAGAGAGTTTCAGAGAGTTTCAGAGAGTGTCACATCGTGTCAGAGTGATTCAGAGAGATTCAGAGAGTGTCAGAGATTGTCAGAGAGTGTCAGACAGTTTCAGAGAGTTTCAGAGAGTGTCAGAGAGTTTCAGAGAGAGTCAGTGAGTGTCAGAGAGTGTCAAAGAGTGTCACAGAGTTTCAGAGAGTGTCAGAGAGCGTCAGAGAGTGTCAGAGAGTTTCAGAGAGGGTCAGAGAGTGTCAGAGACTTTCTGAGAGTGTCAGAGATTTCCAGAGAGTTTCTGAGAGTTTCTGAGTGTGTCGGAGTGTGTCTGAGAGAGTCAGAGAGTATCTGAGAGTGTCACAGAGTGTCAGAGAGTGTCAGAGATTTTCAGAGAGTTTCAGAGATGTTCAGAGAGTGTCAGAGAGTGTCAGAGATTTTCAGAGAGTTTCAGAGATGTTCAGAGTGTCAGAGAGTGTCAGAAAGTTTCAGAGAGATTCAGAGAGTGTCAGGGAGTTTCAGAGAGTTTCAGAGAGTGTCACAGAGTGTCAGAGCTTTTCAGAGAGATTCAGAGAGGGTCAGAGAGTGTCACAGAGTGTCATAGAGTTGCAGAGTGTGTCAGAGAGTGTCCGAGAGTTTCAGAAAGAGTCAGATAGTGTCAGAGCGTTTCAGAAAGTGTCAGAGAGTGTCAGAGAGTGTCTGAGAGTGTCAGAGAGTGTCAGAGTCTTTCAGAGAGTGTCACAGAGTTTCAGAGAGTGTCAGAGATTTTCAGAGAGTGCCAGAGATCTTCAGAGAGTGTCAGAGAGTGCCAGAAAGTTTCAGAGAGTGTCACAGAGAGTCGGAGAGTTTCAGAGAGATTCACAGAGTGTCCGAGAGATTCGGAAAGTGTCAGATAGTGTCAGAGAGTTTCAGAAAGTGTCACAGAGTGTCAGAGAGTGTCTGAGAGTGTCAGAGAGTGTCAGAGAGTTTCAGAGAGTGTCAGAGAGTGTCAGAGAGTTTCAGAGAATTTCAGAGAGTGTCAGAGAGTTTCAGAGAGTCTCAGATAGTGTCAGAGAGTGTCAGAGAGTGTCTGAGAGTGTCTGAGAGTTTCAGAGAGTGTCAGAGAGTGTCAGAGAGTTTCAGTGAGCTTCTGAGAGTTTCTGAGAGTGTCAGAGAGTTACAAAGAGTTTCAGAGAGTTTCAGAGAGTGTCAGAAAGTTTCAGAGAGTGTCCGAGAGTTTCAGAGCGTTTCAGAGGGTGTCACAGAGTGTCAGAGAGTTTCAGAAAGCTTCAGAGAGTGTCAGGGAGTGTCAGAGAGTGTCAGAGAGTTTCAGAGCGTTTCAGAGAGAGTCAGACAGTGTCTGAGAGTGTCAAAGAGTGTCAAAGAGTTTCAGAGAGTGTCAGAGAGTGTCAGAGAGTGTCAGAGGGTTTCAGAGAGTGTCAGAGATTTTCAGAGAATTTCTGAGAGTGTCAGAGAGTGCCTGAGAGTGTCAGAGATTTTCAGAGAGTTTCAGAGATCTTCAGAGAGTGTCAGTGAGTGCCACAGAGTGTCAGTGAGTGTCAGAGAGTTTCAGAGAGAGTCAGTGGGTGTCAGAGAGTGTCAAAGTGTGTCACAGATTTTCAGAGAGTGTCAGAGAGCGTCAGATATTGTCAGTGAGTTTCAGAGAGTGTCAGAGTGTTTCAGAGACTTTCTGAGAGTGTCAGAGAGTTCCAGAGAGTTTCTGAGAGTTTCTGAGTGTGTCGGAGTGTGTCTGAGAGAGTCAGAGAGTATCTGAGAGTGTCACAGAGTGTCAGAGAGTGTCCGAGATTTTCAGAGAGTTTCAGAGATGTTCCGAGAGTGTCAGAGAGTGTCAGAAAGTTTCAGAGAGTGTCAGAGAGTGTCAGGGACTTTCATAGAGTTTCAGAGAGTGTCACTGAGTGTCAGAGCATTTCAGAGAGATTCAGAGAGTGTCAGAGAGTGTCACATAGTGTCATAGAGTTGCAGAGTGTGTCAGAGAGTGTCCGAGAGTTTCAGAAAGAGTCAGATAGTGTCAGAGAGTTTCAGAGATCTTGAGAGAGTGTCGTAGAGTGTCTGAGAGTGCCAGAGATTGTCAGAGAGTTTCAGAGAGTGTCAGAGAGTGTCAGAGAGTTTCAGAGAGTTTCAGAGAGTGTCACAGAGTGTCAGAGTGATTCAGAGAGATTCAGAGAGTGTCAGAGATTGTCAGAGAGTGTCAGACAGTTTCAGAGAGTTTCAGAGAGTGTCAGAGAGTTTCACAGAGAGTCAGTGAGTGTCAGAGAGTTTCAGAGAGAGTCAGAGAGTGTCAGGGACTTTCAGAGAGTTTCAGAGAGTGTCACAGAGTGTCAGAGCTTTTCAGAGAGTGTCAGAGAGTATCACATATTGTCATAGAGTTGCAGAGTGTGTCACAGAGTGTCCGAGAGGTTCAGAAAGAGTCAGATAGTGTCAGAGAGTTTCAGAGATCTTCAGAGAGTGTCTGAGAGTGTCTGAGAGTGCCAGAGATTGTCAGAGAGTTTCAGAGAGTGTCAGAGAGTGTCAGAGAGTTTCAGCGAGTTTCAGAGAGTGTCAGAGAGTGTCAGAGAGTTTCAGAGAGTGTCACAGAGTTTCAGAGAGTTTCAGAGAGTTTCAGAGAGTGTCACATCGTGTCAGAGTGATTCAGAGAGATTCAGAGAGTGTCAGAGATTGTCAGAGAGTGTCAGACAGTTTCAGAGAGTTTCAGAGAGTGTCAGAGAGTTTCAGAGAGAGTCAGTGAGTGTCAGAGAGTGTCAAAGAGTGTCACAGAGTTTCAGAGAGTGTCAGAGAGCGTCAGAGATTGTCAGAGAGTTTCAGAGAGGGTCAGAGAGTGTCAGAGACTTTCTGAGAGTGTCAGAGATTTCCAGAGAGTTTCTGAGAGTTTCTGAGTGTGTCGGAGTGTGTCTGAGAGAGTCAGAGAGTATCTGAGAGTGTCACAGAGTGTCAGAGAGTGTCAGAGATTTTCAGAGAGTTTCAGAGATGTTCAGAGAGTGTCAGAGATTGTCAGAAAGTTTCAGAGAGCTTCAGAGAGTGTCAGGGAGTTTCAGAGAGTTTCAGAGAGTGTCAGAGAGTTTCAGAGAGTGTCACATAGTGTCAGAGTGATTCAGAGAGAGTCAGAGAGTTTCAGAGACTTTCTGAGAGTGTCAGAGAGTTCCAGAGAGTTTCTGAGAGTTTCTGAGTGTGTCGGAGTGTGTCTGAGAGAGTCAGAGAGTATCTGAGAGTGTCACAGAGTGTCAGAGAGTGTCAGAGATTTTCAAGAGAGTTTCAGAGAGAGTCAGAGAGTGTCAGGGAGTTTCAGAGAGTATCTGAGAGTGTCACAGAGTGTCAGAGAGTGTCAGAGATTTTCAGAGAGTTTCAGCGATGTTCAGAGAGTGTCAGAGAGTGTCAGAGATTTTCAGAGAGTTTCAGAGATCTTCAGAGAGTGTCAGAAAGTTTCAGAGAGATTCAGAGAGTGTCTGAGAGTGCCAGAGATTGTCAGAGAGTTTCAGAGAGTGTCAGAGAGTGTCAGAGAGTTTCAGGGAGTTTCAGAGAGTGTCAGAGAGTGTCAGAAAGTTTCAGAGAGTTTCACACAGTTTCAGAGAGTTTCAGAGAGTGTCAGAAAGTTTCAGAGAGTGTCACATAGTGTCAGAGTGATTCAGAGAGATTCAGAGAGTGTCAGAGATTGTCAGAGAGTGTCAGACAGTTTCAGAGAGTTTCAGAGAGTGTCAGAGAGTTTCAGAGAGAGTCAGTGAGTGTCAGAGAGTGTCAAAGAGTGTCACAGAGTTTCAGAGAGTGTCAGAGAGCGTCAGAGATTGTCAGAGAGTTTCAGAGAGGGTCAGAGAGTGTCAGAGACTTTCTGAGAGTGTCAGAGATTTCCAGAGAGTTTCTGAGAGTTTCTGAGTGTGTCGGAGTGTGTCTGAGAGAGTCAGAGAGTATCTGAGAGTGTCACAGAGTGTCAGAGAGTGTCAGAGATTTTCAGAGAGTTTCAGAGATGTTCAGAGAGTGTCAGAGATTGTCAGAAAGTTTCAGAGAGCTTCAGAGAGTGTCAGGGAGTTTCAGAGAGTTTCAGAGAGTGTCAGAGAGTTTCAGAGAGTGTCACATAGTGTCAGAGTGATTCAGAGAGATTCAGAGAGTGTCAGAGATTGTCAGAGAGTGTCCGACAGTTTCAGAGAGTTTCAGAGAGTGTCAGAGAGTTTCAGAGAGAGTCAGTGAGTGTCAGAGAGTGTCAAAGAGTGTCACAGATTTTCAGAGAGTGTCAGAGAGCGTCAGAGAGTGTCAGAGAGTTTCAGAGAGGGTCAGAGAGTGTCAGAGACTTTCTGAGAGTGTCAGAGATTTCCAGAGAGTTTCTGAGAGTTTCTGAGTGTGTCGGAGTGTGTCTGAGAGAGTCAGAGAGTATCTGAGAGTGTCACAGAGTGTCAGAGAGTGTCAGAGATTTTCAGAGAGTTTCAGAGATGTTCAGAGAGTGTCAGAGATTGTCAGAAAGTTTCAGAGAGCTTCAGAGAGTGTCAGGGAGTTTCAGAGAGTTTCAGAGAGTGTCACAGAGTGTCAGAGCTTTTCAGAGAGATTCAGAGAGTGTCAGAGAGTGTCACAGAGTGTCATAGAGTTGCAGAGTGTGTCAGAGATGTGTCCGAGAGTTTCAGAAAGAGTCAGATAGTGTCAGAGAGTTTCAGAAAGTGTCACAGAGTGTCAGAGAGTGTCTGAGATTGTCAGAGAGTGTCAGAGAGTTTGAGAGAGTATCAGAGAGTGTCAGAGAGTTTCAGAGAATTTGAGAGAATGGCAGAGAGTTTCAGAGAGTCTCAGATAGTGTCAGAGAGTGTCAGAGAGTGTCTGAGAGTGTCTGAGAGTTTCAGAGAGTGTCAGAGAGTGTCAGAGAGTTTCAGTGAGCTTCTGAGAGTTTCTGAAAGTGTCAGAGTGTTACAAAGAGTTTCAGAGAGTTTCAGAGAGTGTCAGAAAGTTTCAGAGAGTGTCCGAGAGTTTCAGAGCGTTTCAGAGGGTGTCACAGAGTGTCAGAGAGTTTCAGAGAGATTCAGAGAGTGTCCGAGAGATTCAGAAAGTGTCAGATAGTGTCAGAGAGTTTCAGACAGTGTCAGAGAGTTTCAGAGAGTTTCAGAGAGTTTCAGAGTGTTTCAGAGAGTGTAAGAGAGATCCAGAGAGAGTCAGCGAGTGTCAGAGAGTGTCAAAGTGTTTCACAGATTTTCAGAGAGTGTCGGAGATCGTCAGATAGTGTCAGAGAGTTTCAGAGAGTGTCAGAGTGTTTCAGAGACTTTCTGAGATTGTCAGAGAGTGTCAGAGAGTTTCAGACAGTTTCAGAGAGTTTCAGAGAGTGTCAGAGAGATCCAGAGAGAGTCAGTGAGTGTCAGAGACTGTCAAAGTGTGTCACAGATTTTCAGAGAGTGTCAGAGAGCGTCAGATAGTGTCAGAGAGTTTCAGAGAGTGTCAGAGTGTTTCAGAGACTTTCTGAGAGTGTCAGAGAGTTCCAGAGAGTTTCTGAGAGTTTCTGAGTGTGTCGGAGTGTGTCTGAGAGAGTCAGAGAGTATCTGAGAGTGTCACAGAGTGTCAGAGAGAGTCAGAGATTTTCAGAGAGTTTCAGAGATGTTCAGAGAGTGTCAGAGAGTGTCAGAAAGTTTCAGAGAGTGTCACTGAGTGTCAGAGCTTTTCAGAGAGATTCAGAGAGTGTCAGAGAGTGTCACATAGTGTCATAGAGTTGCAGAGTGTGTCAGAGAGTGTCCGAGAGTTTCAGAAAGAGTCAGATAGTGTCAGAGAGTTTCAGAGATCTTCAGAGAGTGTCGTAGAGTGTCTGAGAGTGCCAGAGATTGTCAGAGAGTTTCAGAGAGTGTCAGAGAGTGTCAGAGAGTTTCAGAGAGTTTCAGAGAGTGTCAGAGAGTGTCAGAGAGTGTCAGAGATTTTCAGAGAGTTTCAGAGAGCTTCAGAGAGTTTCAGAGAGTGTCAGAAAGTTTCAGAGAGTGTCAGAGAGTTTCAGAGAGTGTCACAGAGTGTCAGAGTGATTCAGAGAGATTCAGAGAGTGTCAGAGATTGTCAGAGAGTGTCAGACAGTTTCAGAGAGTTTCAGAGAGAGTCAGTGAGTGTCAGAGAGTTTCAGAGAGAGTCAGAGAGTGTCAGGGACTTTCAGAGAGTTTCAGAGAGTGTCACAGAGTGTCAGAGCTTTTCAGAGAGATTCAGAGAGTGTCAGAGAGTGTCACATAGTGTCATAGAGTTGCAGAGTGTGTCAGAGAGTGTCCGAGAGGTTCAGAAGGAGTCAGATAGTGTCAGAGAGTTTCAGAGATCTTCAGAGAATGTCTGAGAGTGCCAGAGATTGTCAGAGAGTTTCAGAGAGTGTCTGAGAGTGTCAGAGAGTTTCAGGGAGTTTCAGAGAGTGTCAGAGAGTGTCAGAGAGTTTCAGAGAGTTTCACACAGTTTCAGAGAGTTTCAGAGAGTGTCAGAAAGTTTCAGAGAGTGTCACATAGTGTCAGAGTGATTCAAAGAGATTCAGAGAGTGTCAGAGATTGTCAGAGAGTGTCAGACAGTTTGAGAGAGTTTCAGAGAGTGTCAGAGAGTTTCAGAGAGAGTCAGTGACTGTCAGAGAGTGTCAAAGAGTTTCAGAGAGTGTCAGAGAGCGTCAGAGAGTGTCAGAGAGTTTCAGGGAGGGTCAGAGAGTTTCAGAGACTTTCTGAGAGTGTCAGAGATTTCCAGAGAGTTTCTGAGAGTTTCTGAGTGTGTCGGAGTGTGTCTGAGAGAGTCAGAGAGTATCTGAGAGTGTCACAGAGTGTCAGAGAGTGTCAGAGATTTTCAGAGAGTTTCAGAGATGTTCAGAGAGTGTCAGAGATTGTCAGAAAGTTTCAGAGAGCTTCAGAGAGTGTCAGGGAGTTTCAGAGAGTTTCAGAGAGTGTCACAGAGTGTCAGAGCTTTTCCGAGAGATTCAGAGAGTGCCAGGGAGTTTCAGAGAGTTTCAGAGAGTGTCACAGAGTGTCAGAGCTTTTCCGAGAGATTCAGAGAGTGTCAGAGAGTGTCACAGAGTGTCATAGAGTTGCAGAGTGTGTCAGAGAGTGTCCGAGAGTTTCAGAAAGAGTCAGATAGTGTCAGAGAGTTTCAGAAAGTGTCAGAGAGTGTCAGAGAGTGTCTGAGAGTGTCAGAGAGTGTCAGAGTCTTTCAGAGAGTGTCACAGAGTTTCAGAGAGTGTCAGAGATTTTCAGTGAGTGCCAGAGATCTTCAGAGAGTGTCAGAGGGTGCCAGAAAGTTTCAGAGAGTGTCACAAAGTGTCGGAGAGTTTCAGAGAGATTCAGAGAGTGTCCGAGAGATTCAGAAAGTGTCAGATAGTGTCAGAGAGTTTCAGAAAGTGTCACAGAGTGTCAGAGAGTGTCTGAGAGTGTCAGAGAGTGTCAGAGAGTTTCAGAGAGTGTCAGAGAGTGTCAGAGAGTTTCAGAGAATTTCAGAGAGTGTCAGAGAGTTTCAGAGAGTCTCAGATAGTGTCAGAGAGTGTCAGAGAGTGTCTGAGAGTGTCTGAGAGTTTCAGAGAGGGTCAGAGAGTGTCAGAGAGTTTCAGTGAGCTTCTGAGAGTTTCTGAGAGTGTCAGAGAGTTACAAAGAGTTTCAGAGAGTTTCAGAGAGTGTCAGAAAGTTTCAGAGAGTGTCCGAGAGTTTCAGAGAGTTTCAGAGGGTGTCACAGAGTGTCAGAGAGTTTCAGAAAGCTTCAGAGAGTGTCAGGGAGTGTCAGAGAGTGTCAGAGAGTGTCAGAGAATTTCAGAGAGAGTCAGACAGTGTCTGAGAGTGTCAAAGAGTGTCAAAGAGTTTCAGAGAGTGTCAGAGAGTGTCAGGGAGTGTCAGAGGGTTTCAGAGAGTGTCAGAGAGTTTCAGAGAATTTCTGAGAGTGTCAGAGAGTGCCTGAGAGTTTCTGACAGTTTCTGAGTGTGCCGGAGAGTGTCAGAGAGTGTCAGAGTGTTTCAGAGAGTGTCACAGAGTTTCAGAGAGTGTCAGAGATTTTCAGAGAGTTTCAGAGATCTTCAGAGAGTGTCAGTGAGTCCCACAGAGTGTCAGTGAGTGTCAGAGAGATTCAGAGAGTGTCAGAGATTTTCAGAGAGTTTCAGAGATCTTCAGAGAGTGTCAGAGAGTGCAAGAAAGTTTCAGAGAGTGTCACAGAGTGTCGGAGAGTTTCAGAGAGATTCAGAGACTGTCCGAGAGATTCAGAAAGTGTCAGATAGTGTCAGAGAGTTTCAGAAAGTGTCAGAGAGTGTCAGAGAGTGTCTGAGAGTGTCAGAGATTGTCAGAGAGTTTCAGAGAGTGTCAGAGAGTGTCAGAGAGTTTCAGAGAGTTTCAGAGAGTGTCAGAGAGTTTCAGAGAGAGTCAGTGAGTGTCAGAGAGGGTCAAAGTGTGTCACAGAGTTTCAGAGAGTGTCAGAGAGCGTCAGATAGTGTCAGAGAGTTTCAGAGAGTGTCAGTGTGTTTCAGAGACTTTCTGAGAGTGTCTGAGAGTTCCAAAGGGTTTTTGAGAGTTTCTGAGTGTGTCGGAGTGTGTCTGAGAGAGTCAGAGAATATCTGAGAGTGTCACAGAGTGTCAGAGAGTGTCAGAGATTTTCAGAGAGTTTCAGCGATGTTCAGAGAGTGTCAGAGAGTGTCAGAAAGTTTCAGAGAGAGTCAGAGAGTGTCAGGGACTTTCAGAGAGTTTCAGAGAGTTTCACAGACTGTCAGAGCTTTTCAGAGAGATTCAGAGAGTGTCAGAGAGTGTCACATAGTGTCATAGAGTTGCAGAGTGTGTCAGAGAGTGTCCGAGAGTTTCAGAAAGAGTCAGATAGTGTCAGAGAGTTTCAGAGATCTTCAGAGAGTGTCTGAGAGTGTCTGAGAGTGCCAGAGATTGTCAGAGAGTTTCAGAGAGTGTCAGAGAGTGTCAGAGAGTTTCAGAGAGTTTCAGAGTGTGTCAGAGAGTGTCAGAGAGTTTCATAGAGTTTCAGAGAGTGTCAGAGAGTTTCAGAGAGTGTCAGAAAGTTTCAGAGAGTGTCAGAGAGTTTCAGAGAGTGTCACAGAGTGTCAAAGTGATTCAGAGAGATTCAGAGAGTGTCAGAGATTGTCAGAGAGTGTCAGACAGTTTCAGAGAATTTCAGAGAGTGTCAGAGAGTTTCA
Source organism: Heterodontus francisci (assembly GCF_036365525.1). NCBI lineage: Eukaryota > Metazoa > Chordata > Chondrichthyes > Heterodontiformes > Heterodontidae > Heterodontus > Heterodontus francisci. The sequence continues at coordinate 554,328 of NC_090411.1, read as the reverse complement.
GAGAGAGTCAGTGAGTGTCAGAGAGTGTCAAAGAGTGTCACAGATTTTCAGAGAGTGTCAGAGAGCGTCAGAGAGTGTCAGAGAGTTTCAGAGAGAGTCAGAGAGTTTCAGAGACTTTCTGAGAGTGTCAGAGAGTTCCAGAGAGTTTCTGAGAGTTTCTGAGTGTGTCGGAGTGTGTCTGACAGAGTCAGAGAGTATCTGAGAGTGTCACAGAGTGTCAGAGAGTGTCAGAGATTTTCAAGAGAGTTTCAGAGAGAGTCAGAGAGTGTCAGGGAGTTTCAGAGAGTATCTGAGAGTGTCACAGAGTGTCAGAGAGTGTCAGAGATTTTCAGAGAGTTTCAGCGATGTTCAGAGAGTGTCAGAGAGTGTCAGAGATTTTCAGAGAGTTTCAGAGATCTTCAGAGAGTGTCAGAAAGTTTCAGAGAGATTCAGAGAGTGTCTGAGAGTGCCAGAGATTGTCAGAGAGTTTCAGAGAGTGTCAGAGAGTGTCAGAGAGTTTCAGGGAGTTTCAGAGAGTGTCAGAGAGTGTCAGAAAGTTTCAGAGAGTTTCACACAGTTTCAGAGAGTTTCAGAGAGTGTCAGAAAGTTTCAGAGAGTGTCACATAGTGTCAGAGTGATTCAGAGAGATTCAGAGAGTGTCAGAGATTGTCAGAGAGTGTCAGACAGTTTGAGAGAGTTTCAGAGAGTGTCAGAGAGTTTCAGAGAGAGTCAGTGAGTGTCAGAGAGTGTCGAAGAGTTTCAGAGAGTGTCAGAGAGCGTCAGAGAGTGTCAGAGAGTTTCAGGGAGGGTCAGAGAGTTTCAGAGACTTTCTGAGAGTGTCAGAGATTTCCAGAGAGTTTCTGAGAGTTTCTGAGTGTGTCGGAGAGTGTCTGAGAGAGTCAGAGAGTATCTGAGAGTGTCACAGAGTGTCAGAGAGTGTCAGAGATTTTCAGAGAGTTTCAGAGATGTTCAGAGAGTGTCAGAGATTGTCAGAAAGTTTCAGAGAGCTTCAGAGAGTGTCAGGGAGTTTCAGAGAGTTTCAGAGAGTGTCACAGAGTGTCAGAGCTTTTCCGAGAGATTCAGAGAGTGTCAGAGAGTGTCACAGAGAGTCATAGAGTTGCAGAGTGTGTCAGAGAGTGTCCGAGAGTTTCAGAAAGAGTCAGATAGTGTCAGAGAGTTTCAGAAAGTGTCAGAGAGTGTCAGAGAGTGTCTGAGAGTGTCAGAGAGTGTCAGAGTCTTTCAGAGAGTGTCACAGAGTTTCAGAGAGTGTCAGAGATTTTCAGAGAGTGCCAGAGATCTTCAGAGAGTGTCAGAGGGTGCCAGAAAGTTTCAGAGAGTGTCACAAAGTGTCGGAGAGTTTCAGAGAGATTCAGAGAGTGTCCGAGAGATTCAGAAAGTGTCAGATAGTGTCAGAGAGTTTCAGAAAGTGTCACAGAGTGTCAGAGAGTGTCTGAGAGTGTCAGAGAGTTTCAGAGAGTGTCAGAGAGTGTCAGAGAGTTTCAGAGAATTTCAGAGAGTGTCAGAGAGTTTCAGAGAGTCTCAGATAGTGTCAGAGAGTGTCAGAGAGTGTCTGAGAGTGTCTGAGAGTTTCAGAGAGGGTCAGAGAGTGTCAGAGAGTTTCAGTGAGCTTCTGAGAGTTTCTGAGAGTGTCAGAGAGTTACAAAGAGTTTCAGAGAGTTTCAGAGAGTGTCAGAAAGTTTCAGAGAGTGTCCGAGAGTTTCAGAGAGTTTCAGAGGGTGTCACAGAGTGTCAGAGAGTTTCAGAAAGCTTCAGAGAGTGTCAGGGAGTGTCAGAGAGTGTCAGAGAGTGTCAGGAATTTCAGAGAGAGTCAGACAGTGTCTGAGAGTGTCAAAGAGTGTCAAAGAGTTTCAGAGAGTGTCAGAGAGTGTCAGGGAGTGTCAGAGGGTTTCAGAGAGTTTCAGAGAGAGTCAGACAGTGTCTGAGAGTGTCAAAGAGTGTCAAAGAGTTTCAGAGAGTTTCAGAGGGTGTCACAGAGTGTCAGAGAGTTTCAGAAAGCTTCAGAGAGTGTCAGGGAGTGTCAGAGAGTGTCAGAGAGTGTCAGAGAATTTCAGAGAGAGTCAGACAGTGTCTGAGAGTGTCAAAGAGTGTCAAAGAGTTTCAGAGAGTGTCAGAGAGTGTCAGGGAGTGTCAGAGGGTTTCAGAGAGTGTCAGAGAGTTTCAGAGAATTTCTGAGAGTGTCAGAGAGTGCCTGAGAGTTTCTGACAGTTTCTGAGTGTGCCGGAGAGTGTCAGAGAGTGTCAGAGTGTTTCAGAGAGTGTCACAGAGTTTCAGAGAGTGTCAGAGATTTTCAGAGAGTTTCAGAGATCTTCAGAGAGTGTCAGTGAGTCCCACAGAGTGTCAGTGAGTGTCAGAGAGATTCAGAGAGTGTCAGAGATTTTCAGAGAGTTTCAGAGATCTTCAGAGAGTGTCAGAGAGTGCAAGAAAGTTTCAGAGAGTGTCACAGAGTGTCGGAGAGTTTCAGAGAGATTCAGAGAGTGTCCGAGAGATTCAGAAAGTGTCAGATAGTGTCAGAGAGTTTCAGAAAGTGTCAGAGAGTGTCAGAGAGTGTCTGAGAGTGTCAGAGATTGTCAGAGAGTTTCAGAGAGTGTCAGAGAGTGTCAGAGAGTTTCAGGGAGTTTGAGAGAGTGTCAGAGAGTGTCAGAGAGTTTCAGAGAGTGTCACACAGTTTCAGAGAGTTTCAGAGAGTGTCAGAAAGTTTCAGAGAGTGTCAGAGAGTTTCAGAGAGTGTCACATAGTGTCAGAGTGATTCAGAGAGATTCAGAGAGTGTCAGAGATTGTCAGAGAGTGTCAGAGGATACAAAGGTTGGTGGAGTTGTGGATACCGAGGAGGGCTATTGTCGTCTGCAAAGGGACTTGGATAGGTTGCAGTGCTGGGCTGAAAAGTGGCAGATGGAGTTTAACCCTGAAAAGTGTGAGGTCGTCCATTTTGGAAGGACAAACATGAATGCAAAATACTGGGTTAACGGTAGGGTTCTTGGGCATGTGGAGGAGCAGAGAGACCTTGGGGTCTATGTGCATAGATCATTGAAAGTTGCAACTCAAGTGGATAGGGCTGTGAAGAAGGCATATGGGGTGTTAGCGTTCATTAGCAGAGGGATTGAATTTAAGAGCCGTGAGGTGATGATGCAGCTGTACAGGACCTTGGTAAGGCCTCATTTGGAGTACTGTGTGCAGTTCTGGTCGCCTCATTTTAGGAAGGATGTGGAAGCCTTGGAGAGGGTGCAGAGGAGATTTACCAGGATGTTGCCTGGAATGGAGAATAAGTCTTACGAGGAAAGGCTGAACATTCTAGGCCTCTTCTCATTAGAACGGAGAAGGATGAGGGGTGACATGATAGAGGTTTATAAGATGATCAGGGGAATAGATAGGGTAGACAGTCAGAAACTTTTTCCCCGGGTGGAGCAAAGCGTTACAAGGGGTCATAAATTTAAGGTGAAGGGTGGGAGATATAAGGGGGATGTCAGGGGAAGGTTCTTTACCCAGAGAGTGGTCGAGGCATGGAATGCCTTGCCCGGGGAAGTTGTTGAGTCAGAAACTTTAGGGACTTTCAAAAGGCTTTTGGATAGGTATATGGATAAAGGAGAATGATGGGGTATAGATTAAATTGTCCTTGACAGAGGACAAAGGATCGGCACAACATTGTGGGCCGAAGGGCCTGTTCTGTGCTGTATGTTCTATGTTCTATGTTCTATGTCAGACAGTTTCAGAGAGTTTCAGAGAGTGTCAGAGAGTTTCAGAGAGTGTCAGAGAGCGTCAGAGAGTGTCAGAGAGTTTCAGAGAGGGTCAGAGAGTTTCAGAGACTTTCTGAGTGTGTCGGATTGTGTCTGAGAGAGTCAGAGAGTATCTGAGAGTGTCACAGAGTGTCTGAGAGTGTCAGAGATTTTCAGAGAGTTTCAGAGATGTTCAGAGAGTGTCAGAGATTGTCAGAAAGTTTCAGAGAGCTTCAGATAGTGTCAGGGAGTTTCAGAGAGTTTCAGAGAGTGTCACAGAGTGTCAGAGCTTTTCAGAGAGATTCAGAGAGTGTCAGAGAGTGTCACAGAGTGTCATAGAGTTGCAGAGTGTGTCAGAGAGTGTCCGAGAGTTTCAGAAAGAGTCAGATAGTGTCAGAGACTTTCAGAAAGTGTCAGAGAGTGTCAGAGAGTGTCTGAGAGTGTCAGAGAGTGTCAGAGTCTTTCAGAGAGTGTCACAGAGTTTCAGAGAGTGTCAGAGATTTTCAGAGAGTGCCAGAGATCTTCAGAGAGTGTCAGAGGGTGCCAGAAAGTTTCAGAGAGTGTCACAGAGTGTCGGAGAGTTTCAGAGAGATTCAGAGAGTGTCCGAGAGATTCAGAAAGTGTCAGATAGTGTCAGAGAGTTTCAGAAAGTGTCACAGAGTGTCAGAGAGTGTCTGAGAGTGTCAGAGAGTGTCAGAGAGTTTCAGAGAGTGTCAGAGAGTGTCAGAGAGTTTCAGAGAATTTCAGAGAGTGTCAGAGAGTTTCAGAGAGTCTCAGATAGTGTCAGAGAGTGTCAGAGAGTGTCTGAGAGTGTCTGAGAGTTTCAGAGAGGGTCAGAGAGTGTCAGAGAGTTTCAGTGAGCTTCTGAGAGTTTCTGAGAGTGTCAGAGAGTTACAAAGAGTTTCAGAGAGTTTCAGAGAGTGTCAGAAAGTTTCAGAAAGTGTCCGAGAGTTTCAGAGAGTTTCTGAGAGTTTCTGAGTGTGTCGGAGTGTGTCTGAGAGAGTCAGAGAGTATCTGAGATTGTCACAGAGTGTCAGTGAGTGTCAGGGAGTTTCAGAGAGTTTCAGAGAGTGTCACAGAGTGTCAGAGCTTTTCAGAGAGATTCAGAGAGTGTCAGAGAGTGTCTGAGAGTGTCAGAGAGTGTCAGAGTGTTTCAGAGAGTGTCAGAGAGTTTCAGAGAGTTTCAGAGAGTGCCAGAGAGTGTCAGAGAGTTTCAGAGAGTTTCAGAGAGTGTCAGAGAGTTTCAGAGAGTGTCAGAAAGTTTCAGAGAGTTTCAGAGAGTTTCAGAGAGTGTCACAGAGTGTCAAAGTGATTCAGAGAGATTCAGAGAGTGTCAGAGATTGTCAGAGAGTGTCAGACAGTTTCAGAGAATTTCAGCGAGTGTCAGAGAGCTTCAGAGAGAGTCAGTGAGTGTCAGAGAGTGTCAAAGAGTGTCACAGAGTTTCAGAGAGTTTCAGAGAGTGTCAGAGAATGTCAGAGAGTGTCAGAGAGTTTCAGAGAGTGTCAGAGAGCTTCAGAGAGTTTCAGAGAGTGTCAGAAAGTTTCAGAGAGTGTCAGATAGTTTCAGAGAGTGTCACAGAGTGTCAGAGTGATTCAGAGAGATTCAGAGAGTGTCAGAGATTGTCAGAGAGTGTCAGACAGTTTCAGAGAGTTTCAGAGAGTGTCAGAGAGTTTCAGAGAGAGTCAGTGAGTGTCAGAGAGTTTCAGAGAGAGTCAGAGAGTGTCAGGGACTTTCAGAGAGTGTCACAGAGTGTCAGAGCTTTTCAGAGAGATTCAGAGAGTGTCCGAGAGGTTCAGAAAGAGTCAGATAGTGTCAGAGAGTTTCAGAGGTCATCAGAGAGTGTCTGAGAGTGTCTGAGAGTGCCAGAGATTGTCAGAGAGTTTCAGAGAGTGTCAGAGAGTGTCAGAGAGTTTCAGGGAGTTTCAGAGAGTGTCAGAGAGTGTCAGAGAGTTTCAGAGAGTGTCACACAGTTTCAGAGAGTTTCAGAGAGTGTCAGAAAGTTTCAGAGAGTGTCAGAGAGTTTCAGAGAGTGTCACATAGTGTCAGAGTGATTCAGAGAGATTCAGAGAGTGTCACAGAGTTTCAGAGAGTGTCAGAGATTTTCAGAGAGTTTCACAGATCTTCAGAGAGTGTCAGTGAGTCCCACAGAGTGTCAGTGAGTGTCAGAGAGTTTCAGAGAGTGTCAGAGATTTTCAGAGAGTTTCAGAGATCTTCAGAGAGTGTCAGAGAGTGCAAGAAAGTTTCAGAGAGTATCACAGAGTGTCGGAGAGTTTCAGAGAGCTTCAGAGAGTGTCCGAGAGATTCAGAAAGTGTCAGATAGTGTCAGAGAGTTTCAGAAAGTGTCAGAGAGTGTCAGAGAGTGTCTGAGAGTGTCAGAGATTGTCAGAGAGTTTCAGAGAGTGTCAGAGAGTGTCAGAGAGTTTCAGAGAGTTTCAGAGAGTGTCAGAGAGTTTCAGAGAGAGTCAGTGAGTGTCAGAGAGTGTCAAAGTGTGTCACAGAGTTTCAGAGAGTGTCAGAGAGCGTCAGATAGTGTCAGAGAGTGTCAGAGAGTGTCAGTGTGTTTCAGAGACTTTCTGAGAGTGTCAGAGAGTTCCAGAGAGTTTCTGAGAGTTTCTGAGTGTGTCGGAGTGTGTCTGAGAGAGTCAGAGAGTATCTGAGAGTGTCACAGATTGTCAGAGAGTGTCAGAGATTTTCAGAGAGTTTCAGCGATGTTCAGAGACTGTCAGAGAGAGTCAGAGAGTGTCAGGGACTTTCAGAGAGTTTCAGAGAGTTTCACAGACTGTCAGAGCTTTTCAGAGAGATTCAGAGAGTGTAAGAGAGTGTCACAGAGTGTCATAGAGTTGCAGAGCGTGTCAGAGAGTGTCCGAGAGTTTCAGAAAGAGACAGATAGTGTCAGAGAGTTTCAGAGATCTTCAGAGAGTGTCTGAGAGTGTCTGAGAGTGCCAGAGATTGTCAGAGAGTGTCAGAGAGTGTCAAAGAGTGTCACAGAGTTTCAGAGAGTTTCAGAGAGTGTCAGAGAATGTCAGAGAGTGTCAGAGAGTTTCAGAGAGTGTCAGAGAGCTTCAGAGAGTTTCAGAGAGTGTCAGAAAGTTTCAGAGAGTGTCAGATAGTTTCAGAGAGTGTCACAGAGTGTCAGAGTGATTCAGAGAGATTCAGAGAGTGTCAGAGATTGTCAAAGAGTGTCAGACAGTTTCAGAGAGTTTCAGAGAGTGTCAGAGAGTTTCAGAGAGAGTCAGTGAGTGTCAGAGAGTTTCAGAGAGAGTCAGAGAGTGTCAGGGACCTGCAGAGAGTGTCACAGAGTGTCAGAGCTTTTCAGAGAGATTCAGAGAGTGTCCGAGAGGTTCAGAAAGAGTCAGATAGTGTCAGAGAGTTTCAGAGATCATCAGAGAGTGTCTGAGAGTGTCTGAGAGTGCCAGAGATTGTCAGAGAGTTTCAGAGAGTGTCAGAGAGTGTCAGAGAGTTTCAGGGAGTTTCAGAGAGTGTCAGAGAGTGTCAGAGAGTGTCAGAGAGTTTCAGAGAGTGTCACACAGTTTCAGAGAGTTTCAGAGAGTGTCAGAAAGTTTCAGAGAGTGTCACAGAGTTTCAGAGAGTGTCACATAGTGTCAGAGTGATTCAGAGAGATTCAGAGAGTGTCAGAGATTGTCAGAGAGTGTCAGACAGTTTCAGAGAGTTTCAGAGAGTGTCAGAGAGTTTCAGAGAGTGTCAGAGAGCGTCAGAGAGTGTCAGAGAGTTTCAGAGAGGGTCAGAGAGTTTCAGAGACTTTCTGAGTGTGTCGGATTGTGTCTGAGAGAGTCAGAGAGTATCTGAGAGTGTCACAGAGTGTCTGAGAGTGTCAGAGATTTTCAGAGAGTTTCAGAGATGTTCAGAGAGTGTCAGAGATTGTCAGAAAGTTTCAGAGAGCTTCAGATAGTGTCAGGGAGTTTCAGAGAGTTTCAGAGAGTGTCACAGAGTGTCAGAACTTTTCAGAGAGATTCAGAGAGTGTCAGAGAGTGTCACAGAGTGTCATAGAGTTGCAGAGTGTGTCAGAGAGTGTCCGAGAGTTTCAGAAAGAGTCAGATAGTGTCAGAGACTTTCAGAAAGTGTCAGAGAGTGTCAGAGAGTGTCTGAGAGTGTCAGAGAGGTTCAGAAAGAGTCAGATAGTGTCAGAGAGTTTCAGAGATCATCAGAGAGTGTCTGAGAGTGTCTGAGAGTGCCAGAGATTGTCAGAGAGTTTCAGAGAGTGTCAGAGAGTGTCAGAGAGTTTCAGGGAGTTTCAGAGAGTGTCAGAGAGTGTCAGAGAGTTTCAGAGAGTGTCACACAGTTTCAGAGAGTTTCAGAGAGTGTCAGAAAGTTTCAGAGAGTGTCACAGAGTTTCAGAGAGTGTCACATAGTGTCAGAGTGATTCAGAGAGATTCAGAGAGTGTCAGAGATTGTCAGAGAGTGTCAGACAGTTTCAGAGAGTTTCAGAGAGTGTCAGAGAGTTTCAGAGAGTGTCAGAGAGCGTCAGAGAGTGTCAGAGAGTTTCAGAGAGGGTCAGAGAGTTTCAGAGACTTTCTGAGTGTGTCGGATTGTGTCTGAGAGAGTCAGAGAGTATCTGAGAGTGTCACAGAGTGTCTGAGAGTGTCAGAGATTTTCAGAGAGTTTCAGAGATGTTCAGAGAGTGTCAGAGATTGTCAGAAAGTTTCAGAGAGCTTCAGATAGTGTCAGGGAGTTTCAGAGAGTTTCAGAGAGTGTCACAGAGTGTCAGAACTTTTCAGAGAGATTCAGAGAGTGTCAGAGAGTGTCACAGAGTGTCATAGAGTTGCAGAGTGTGTCAGAGAGTGTCCGAGAGTTTCAGAAAGAGTCAGATAGTGTCAGAGACTTTCAGAAAGTGTCAGAGAGTGTCAGAGAGTGTCTGAGAGTGTCAGAGAGTGTCAGAGTCTTTCAGAGAGTGTCACAGAGTTTCAGAGAGTGTCAGAGATTTTCAGAGAGTGCCAGAGATCTTCAGAGAGTGTCAGAGGGTGCCAGAAAGTTTCAGAGAGTGTCACAGAGTGGCGGAGAGTTTCAGAGAGATTCAGAGAGTGTCCGAGAGATTCAGAAAGTGTCAGATAGTGTCAGAGAGTTTCAGAAAGTGTCACAGAGTGTCAGAGAGTGTCTGAGAGTGTCAGAGAGTGTCAGAGAGTTTCAGAGAGTGTCAGAGAGTGTCAGAGAGTTTCAGAGAATTTCAGAGAGTGTCAGAGAGTTTCAGAGAGTCTCAGATAGTGTCAGAGAGTGTCAGAGAGTGTCTGAGAGTGTCTGAGAGTTTCAGAGAGGGTCAGAGAGTGTCAGAGAGTTTCAGTGAGCTTCTGAGAGTTTCTGAGAGTGTCAGAGAGTTACAAAGAGTTTCAGAGAGTTTCAGAGAGTGTCAGAGAGTGTCCGAGAGTTTCAGAGAGAGTTTCTGAGAGTTTCTGAGTGTGTCGGAGTGTTTCTGAGAGAGTCAGAGAGTATCTGAGAGTGTCACAGAGTGTCAGAGAGTGTCAGAGATTTTCAGAGAGTTTCAGCGATGTTCAGAGAGTGTCAGAGAATGTCAGAAAGTTTCAGAGAGAGTCAGAGAGTGTCAGGGACTTTCAGAGAGTTTCAGAGAGTGTCAGAGAGTTTCAGAGAGTTTCAGAGAGTGTCAGAGAGTTTCAGAGAGTTTCAGAGAGTGTCAGAGCGTTTCAGAGAGATTCAGAGAGTGTCAGAGAGTGTCACAGAGTGTCATAGAGTTGCAGAGAGAGTCAGTGAGTGTCAGAGAGTGTCCGAGAGTTTCAGAAAGAGACAGATAGTGTCAGAGAGTTTCAGAGATCTTCAGAGAGTGTCTGAGAGTGCCAGAGATTGTCAGAGAGTTTCAGAGAGTGTCAGAGAGTGTCAGAGAGTTTCAGAGAGTTTCAGAGAGTGTCAGAGAGTTTCAGAGAGTTTCAGAGAGTGTCAGAGAGTTTCAGAGAGTTTCAGAGAGTGTCAGAGCGTTTCAGAGAGTGTCACAGAGTGTCAAAGTGATTCAGAGAGATTCAGAGAGTGTCAGAGATTGTCAGACAGTTTCAGAGAATTTCAGAGAGTGTCAGAGAGTTTCAGAGAGAGTCAGTGAGTGTCAGAGAGTGTCAAAGAGTGTCACAGATTTTCAGAGAGTGTCAGAGAGTGTCAGAGAGTTTCAGATAGAGTCAGAGAGTTTCAGAGACTTTCTGAGAGTGTCAGAGAGTTCCAGAGAGTTTCTGAGAGTTTCTGAGTGTGTCGGAGTGTGTCTGAGAAGTCAGAGAGTATCTGAGAGTGTCACAGAGTGTCAGAGCTTTTCAGAGAGATTCAGAGAGTGTCAGAGAGTGTCACAGAGTGTCATAGAGTTGCAGAGTATGTCAGAGAGTGTCCGAGAGTTTCAGAAAGAGTCAGATAGTGTCAGAGAGTTTCAGAAAGTGTCAGAGAGTGTCAGAGTCTTTTAGAGAGTTTCACAGAGTTTCAGAGAGTGTCAGACAGTTTCAGAGAATTTCAGAGAGTGTCAGAGAGTTTCAGAGAGAGTCAGTGAGTGTCAGAGAGTGTCAAAGAGTGTCACAGATTTTCAGAGAGTGTCAGAGAGTGTCAGAGAGTTTCAGAGAGAGTCAGAGAGTTTCAGAGACTTTCTGAGAGTGTCAGAGAGTTCCAGAGAGTTTCTGAGAGTTTCTGAGTGTGTCGGAGTGTGTCTGAGAGAGTCAGAGAGTATCTGAGAGTGTCACAGAGTGTCAGAGCTTTTCAGAGAGATTCAGAGAGTGTCAGAGAGTGTCACAGAGTGTCATAGAGTTGCAGAGTATGTCAGAGAGTGTCCGAGAGTTTCAGAAAGAGTCAGATAGTGTCAGAGAGTTTCAGAAAGTGTCAGAGAGTGTCAGAGTCTTTTAGAGAGTTTCACAGAGTTTCAGAGAGTGTCAGACAGTTTCAGAGAATTTCAGAGAGTGTCAGAGAGTTTCAGAGAGAGTCAGTGAGTGTCAGAGAGTGTCAAAGAGTGTCACAGAGTTTCAGAGAATGTCAGAGAGCGTCAGAGAGTGTCAGAGAGTTTCAGAGAGAGTCAGAGAGTTTCAGAGACTTTCTGAGAGTGTCAGAGAGTTCCAGAGAGTTTCTGAGAGTTTCTGAGTGTGTCGGAGTGTGTCTGAGAGAGTCAGAGAGTATCTGAGATTGTCACAGAGTGTCAGTGAGTGTCAGGGAGTTTCAGAGAGTTTCAGAGAGTGTCACAGAGTGTCAGAGCTTTTCAGAGAGATTCAGAGAGTGTCAGAGAGTGTCTGAGAGTGTCAGAGAGTGTCAGAGAGTTTCAGAGAATTTCAGAGAGTGTCAGAGAGTTTCAGAGAGTCTCAGATAGTGTCAGAGAGTGTCAGAGAGCGTCTGAGAGTGTCTGAGAGTTTCAGAGAGGGTCAGAGAGTGTCAGAGAGTTTCAGTGAGCTTCTGAGAGTTTCTGAGAGTGTCAGAGAGTTACAAAGAGTTTCAGAGAGTGTCAGAGAGTGTCAGAGGTTTTCAGAGAGTGTCAGAGAGTTTCAGAGAATTTCTGAGAGTTTCAGAGAGTGCCTGAGAGTTTCTGACAGTTTCTGAGTGTTGCGGAGAGTGTCAGAAATTGTCAGAGTGTTTCAGAGAGTGTCACAGAGTTTCAGAGAGTGTCAGAGATTTTCAGAGAGTTTCAGAGATCTTCAGAGAGTGTCAGTGAGTGCCACAGAGTGTCAGTGAGTGTCAGAGAGTTTCAGAGAGTGTCAGAGATTTTCAGAGAGTTTCAGAGATCTTCAGAGAGTGTCAGAGAGTGCCAGAAAGTTTCAGAGAGTGTCACAGAGTGTCAGAGAGTTTCAGAGAGATTCAGAGAGTGTCCGAGAGATTCAGAAAGTGTCAGATAGTGTCAGAGAGTTTCAGAAAGTGTCAGAGAGTGTCAGAGAGTGTCTGAGAGTGCCAGAGATTGTCAGAGAGTTTCAGAGAGTGTCAGAGAGTGTCAGAGAGTGTCAGAGAGTGTCAGAGAGTGTCAAAGAGTTTCAGAGAGTGTCAGAGAGTGTCAGAGAGTTTCAGAGAGTGTCAAAGTGTTTCAGAGAGTCTCTGAGAGTGTCAGAGAGTGCCAGAGATTTTCTGAGAGTTTCTGAGTGTGTCGAAGTGTGTCTGAGGGAGTCAGAGAGTATCTGAGAGTGTCACAGAGTGTCAGAGATTGTCAGAGATTTTCAGAGAGTTTCAGAGATGTTCAGAGAGTGTCAGAGAGTGTCAGAAAGTTTCAGAGAGTGTCAGAGAGTGTCAGGGAGTTTCAGAGAGTTACAGAGTTTCACAGAGTGTCAGAGAGTTTCAGAGAGATTCAGAGAGTGTCAGAGAGTGTCAGAGAGTGTCACAGAGTGACACAGAGTTGCAGAGTGTGTCAGAGAGTGTCCGAGAGTTTCAGAAAGTGTCAGATAGTGTCAGAGAGTTTCAGAAAGTGTCAGAGAGTGTCAGAGAGTGTCTGAGAATGTCAGAGAGTGTCAGAGTGTTTCAGAGAGTTTCACAGAGTTTCAGAGAGTGTCAGAGATTTTCAGAGAGTTTCAGAGATCTTCAGAGAGTGTCAGAGAGTGCGAGAAAGTTTCAGAGAGTGTGACAGAGTGACGGAGAGTTTCAGAGAGATTCAGAGAGTGTCCGAGAGATTCAGAAAGTGTCAGATAGTGTCAGAGAGTTTCAGAGATCTTCAGAGAGTGTCTGAGAGTGTCTGGGAGTGCCAGAGATTGTCAGAGAGTTTCAGAGAGTGTCAGAGAGTGTCAGAGAGTTTCAGAGAGTTTCAGAGAGTGTCAGAGAGTTTCAGAGAGTTTCAGAGAGTGTCCGAGAGTTTCAGAGAGTTTCAGAGAGTGTCAGAGCGTTTCAGAGAGTGTCACAGAGTGTCAAAGTGATTCAGAGAGATTCAGAGAGTGTCAGAGATTGTCAGACAGTTTCAGAGAATTTCAGAGAGTGTCAGAGAGTTTCAGAGAGAGTCAGTGAGTGTCAGAGAGTGTCAAAGAGTGTCACAGATTTTCAGAGAGTGTCAGAGAGTGTCAGAGAGTTTCAGATAGAGTCAGAGAGTTTCAGAGACTTTCTGAGAGTGTCAGAGAGTTCCAGAGAGTTTCTGAGAGTTTCTGAGTGTGTCGGAGTGTGTCTGAGAGAGTCAGAGAGTATCTGAGAGTGTCACAGAGTGTCAGAGCTTTTCAGAGAGATTCAGAGAGTGTCAGAGAGTGTCACAGAGTGTCATAGAGTTGCAGAGTATGTCAGAGAGTGTCCGAGAGTTTCAGAAAGAGTCAGATAGTGTCAGAGAGTTTCAGAAAGTGTCAGAGAGTGTCAGAGTCTTTTAGAGAGTTTCACAGAGTTTCAGAGAGTGTCAGACAGTTTCAGAGAATTTCAGAGAGTGTCAGAGAGTTTCAGAGAGAGTCAGTGAGTGTCAGAGAGTGTCAAAGAGTGTCACAGATTTTCAGAGAGTGTCAGAGAGTGTCAGAGAGTTTCAGAGAGAGTCAGAGAGTTTCAGAGACTTTCTGAGAGTGTCAGAGAGTTCCAGAGAGTTTCTGAGAGTTTCTGAGTGTGTCGGAGTGTGTCTGAGAGAGTCAGAGAGTATCTGAGAGTGTCACAGAGTGTCAGAGCTTTTCAGAGAGATTCAGAGAGTGTCAGAGAGTGTCACAGAGTGTCATAGAGTTGCAGAGTATGTCAGAGAGTGTCCGAGAGTTTCAGAAAGAGTCAGATAGTGTCAGAGAGTTTCAGAAAGTGTCAGAGAGTGTCAGAGTCTTTTAGAGAGTTTCACAGAGTTTCAGAGAGTGTCAGACAGTTTCAGAGAATTTCAGAGAGTGTCAGAGAGTTTCAGAGAGAGTCAGTGAGTGTCAGAGAGTGTCAAAGAGTGTCACAGAGTTTCAGAGAATGTCAGAGAGCGTCAGAGAGTGTCAGAGAGTTTCAGAGAGAGTCAGAGAGTTTCAGAGACTTTCTGAGAGTGTCAGAGAGTTCCAGAGAGTTTCTGAGAGTTTCTGAGTGTGTCGGAGTGTGTCTGAGAGAGTCAGAGAGTATCTGAGATTGTCACAGAGTGTCAGTGAGTGTCAGGGAGTTTCAGAGAGTTTCAGAGAGTGTCACAGAGTGTCAGAGCTTTTCAGAGAGATTCAGAGAGTGTCAGAGAGTGTCTGAGAGTGTCAGAGAGTGTCAGAGTGTTTCAGAGAGTGTCAGAGAGTTTCAGAGAGTTTCAGAGAATTTCAGAGAGTGTCAGAGAGTTTCAGAGAGTCTCAGATAGTGTCAGAGAGTGTCAGAGAGCGTCTGAGAGTGTCTGAGAGTTTCAGAGAGGGTCAGAGAGTGTCAGAGAGTTTCAGTGAGCTTCTGAGAGTTTCTGAGAGTGTCAGAGAGTTACAAAGAGTTTCAGAGAGTGTCAGAGAGTGTCAGAGGTTTTCAGAGAGTGTCAGAGAGTTTCAGAGAATTTCTGAGAGTTTCAGAGAGTGCCTGAGAGTTTCTGACAGTTTCTGAGTGTTGCGGAGAGTGTCAGAAATTGTCAGAGTGTTTCAGAGAGTGTCACAGAGTTTCAGAGAGTGTCAGACATTTTCAGAGAGTTTCAGAGATCTTCAGAGAGTGTCAGTGAGTGCCACAGAGTGTCAGTGAGTGTCAGAGAGTTTCAGAGAGTGTCAGAGATTTTCAGAGAGTTTCAGAGATCTTCAGAGAGTGTCAGAGAGTGCCAGAAAGTTTCAGAGAGTGTCACAGAGTGTCGGAGAGTTTCAGAGAGATTCAGAGAGTGTCCGAGAGATTCAGAAAGTGTCAGATAGTGTCAGAGAGTTTCAGAAAGTGTCAGAGAGTGTCAGAGAGTGTCTGAGAGTGCCAGAGATTGTCAGAGAGTTTCAGAGAGTGTCAGAGAGTGTCAGAGAGTGTCAGAGAGTGTCAAAGAGTTTCAGAGAGTGTCAGAGAGTGTCAGAGAGTTTCAGAGAGTGTCGAAGTGTTTCAGAGAGTCTCTGAGAGTGTCAGAGAGTGCCAGAGATTTTCTGAGAGTTTCTGAGTGTGTCGAAGTGTGTCTGAGGGAGTCAGAGAGTATCTGAGAGTGTCACAGAGTGTCAGAGATTGTCAGAGATTTTCAGAGAGTTTCAGAGATGTTCAGAGAGTGTCAGAGAGTGTCAGAAAGTTTCAGAGAGTGTCAGAGAGTGTCAGGGAGTTTCAGAGAGTTACAGAGTTTCACAGAGTGTCAGAGAGTTTCAGAGAGATTCAGAGAGTGTCAGAGAGTGTCAGAGAGTGTCACAGAGTGACACAGAGTTGCAGAGTGTGTCAGAGAGTGTCCGAGAGTTTCAGAAAGTGTCAGATAGTGTCAGAGAGTTTCAGAAAGTGTCAGAGAGTGTCAGAGAGTGTCTGAGAATGTCAGAGAGTGTCAGAGTGTTTCAGAGAGTTTCACAGAGTTTCAGAGAGTGTCAGAGATTTTCAGAGAGTTTCAGAGATCTTCAGAGAGTGTCAGAGAGTGCGAGAAAGTTTCAGAGAGTGTGACAGAGTGTCGGAGAGTTTCAGAGAGATTCAGAGAGTGTCCGAGAGATTCAGAAAGTGTCAGATAGTGTCAGAGAGTTTCAGAGATCTTCAGAGAGTGTCTGAGAGTGTCTGAGAGTGCCAGAGATTGTCAGAGAGTTTCAGAGAGTGACAGAGAGTGTCAGAGAGTTTCAGAGAGTGTCAGAGAGTGTCAGAGAGTTTCAGACAGTTTCAGAGAGTTTCAGAGAGTGTCAGAGAGTTTCAGAGAGAGTCAGTGAGTGTCAGAGAGTGTCAAAGTGTGTCACAGAGTTTCAGAGAGTGTCAGAGAGCGTCAGATAGTGTCAGAGAGTTGCAAAGAGTGTCAGAGTGTTTCAGAGACTTTCTGAGAGTGTCAGAGAGTTCCAGAGAGTTTCTGAGAGTTTCTGAGTGTGTCGGAGTGTGTCTGAGAGAGTAAGAGAGTATCTGAGAGTGTCACAGAGTGTCAGAGATATTCAGAGAGTTTCAGATATGTTCAGAGAGTGTCAGAGAGTGTCATAAAGTTTCAGAGAGAGTCAGAGACTGTCAGGGACTTTCAGAGAGTTTCAGAGAGTGTCACAGAGTGTCAGAGCATTTCAGAGAGATTCAGAGAGTGTCAGAGAGTTTCAGAAAGAGTCAGATAGTGTCAGAGAGTTTCAGAGAGTGTCAGAGTGTTTCAGAGACTTTCTGAGAGTGTCAGAGAGTTCCAGAGGGTTTCTGAGAGTTTCTGAGTGTGACGGAGTGTGTCTGAGAGAGTCAGAGAGTATCTGAGAGTGTCACAGAGTGTCAGAGAGTGTCAGAGATTTTCAGAGAGTTTCAGAGATGTTCAGAGAGTGTCAGAGAGTGTCAGAAAGTTTCAGAGAGAGTGAGAGAGTGTCAGGGAGTTTCAGAGAGTTTCAGAGAGTGTCACAGAGTGTCAGAGCTTTTCAGAGAGATTCAGAGAGTGTCAGAGAGTGTCACAGAGTGTCATAGAGTTGCAGAGTGTGTCAGAGAGTGTCCGAGAGTTTCAGAAAGAGTCAGATAGTGTTGGAGAGTGTCTGAGAGTGTAAGAGAGTGTCAGAGTCTTTCAGAGAGTGTCACAGAATTTCAGAGAGTGTCAGAGATTTTCAGAGAGTGCCAGAGATCTTCAGAGAGTGTCAGAGAGTGCAAGAAAGTTTCAGAGAGTGTCACAGAGTGACGGAGAGTTTCAGAGAGATTCAGAGAGTGTCCGAGAGAATCAGAAAGTGTCAGATAGTGTCAGAGAGTTTCAGAAAGTGTCACAGAGTGTCAGAGAGTGTCTGAGTGTGTCAGAGATTGTCAGAGAGTTTCACAGAGTGTCAGAGAGTGTCAGAGAGTTTCAGAGAGTGTCAGATAGTGTCAGAGAGTTTCAGAGAGTGTCAGTGTGTTTCAGAGACTTTCTGAGAGTGTCAGAGAGTTCCACAGAGTTTCTGAGAGTTTCTGAGTGTGTCGGAGAGTGTCTGAGAGAGTCAGAGAGTATCTGAGAGTGTCACAGAGTGTCAGAGAGTGTCAGAGATTTTCAGAGAGTTTCAGCGATGTTCAGAGAGTGTCAGAGAATGTCAGAAAGTTTCAGAGAGTGTCAGAGAGTGTCAGGGAGTTTCAGAGAGTTACAGAGTTTCACAGAGTGTCAGAGAGTTTCAGAGAGATTCAGAGAGTGTCAGAGAGTGTCAGAGAGTGTCACAGAGTGACACAGAGTTGCAGAGTGTGTCAGAGAGTGTCCGAGAGTTTCAGAAAGTGTCAGATAGTGTCAGAGAGTTTCAGAAAGTGTCAGAGAGTGTCAGAGAGTGTCTGAGAATGTCAGAGAGAGTCAGAGTGTTTCAGAGAGTTTCACAGAGTTTCAGAGAGTGTCAGAGATTTTCAGAGAGTTTCAGAGATCTTCAGAGAGTGTCAGAGAGTGCGAGAAAGTTTCAGAGAGTGTGACAGAGTGTCGGAGAGTTTCAGAGAGATTCAGAGCGTGTCCGAGAGATTCAGAAAGTGTCAGATAGTGTCAGAGAGTTTCAGAGATCTTCAGACAGTGTCTGAGAGTGTCTGAGAGTGCCAGAGATTGTCAGAGAGTTTCAGAGAGTGACAGAGAGTGTCAGAGAGTTTCAGAGAGTGTCAGAGAGTGTCAGAGAGTTTCAGAGAGCTTCAGAGAGTTTCAGAGAGTGTCAGAAAGTTTCAGAGAGTGTCAGAGAGTTTCAGAGAGTGTCACAGAGTGTCAGAGTGATTCAGAGAGATTCAGAGAGTGTCAGAGATTCTCAGAGAGTTTCAGACAGTTTCAGAGAGTTTCAGAGAGTGTCAGAGAGTTTCAGAGAGAGTCAGTGAGTGTCAGAGAGTGTCAAAGTGTGTCACAGAGTTTCAGAGAGTGTCAGAGAGCGTCAGATAGTGTCAGAGAGTTGCAAAGAGTGTCAGAGTGTTTCAGAGACTTTCTGAGAGTGTCAGAGAGTTCCAGAGAGTTTCTGAGAGTTTCTGAGTGTGTCGGAGTGTGTCTGAGAGAGTAAGAGAGTATCTGAGAGTGTCACAGAGTGTCAGAGATATTCAGAGAGTTTCAGATATGTTCAGAGAGTGTCAGAGAGTGTCATAAAGTTTCAGAGAGAGTCAGAGACTGTCAGGGACTTTCAGAGAGTTTCAGAGAGTGTCACAGAGTGTCAGAGCATTTCAGAGAGATTCAGAGAGTGTCAGAGAGTTTCAGAAAGAGTCAGATAGTGTCAGAGAGTTTCAGAGAGTGTCAGAGTGTTTCAGAGACTTTCTGAGAGTGTCAGAGAGTTCCAGAGGGTTTCTGAGAGTTTCTGAGTGTGTCGGAGTGTGTCTGAGAGAGTCAGAGAGCATCTGAGAGTGTCACAGAGTGTCAGAGAGTTTCAGAGATTTTCAGAGAGTTTCAGAGATGTTCAGAGAGTGTCAGAGAGTGTCAGAAAGTTTCAGAGAGAGTGAGAGAGTGTCAGGGAGTTTCAGAGAGTTTCAGAGAGTGTCACAGAGTGTCAGAGCTTTTCAGAGAGATTCAGAGAGTGTCAGAGAGTGTCACAGAGTGTCATAGAGTTGCAGAGTGTGTCAGAGAGTGTCCGAGAGTTTCAGAAAGAGTCAGATAGTGTCGGAGAGTGTCTGAGAGTGTAAGAGAGTGTCAGAGTCTTTCAGAGAGTGTCACAGAATTTCAGAGAGTGTCAGAGATTTTCAGAGAGTGCCAGAGATCTTCAGAGAGTGTCAGAGAGTGCCAGAAAGTTTCAGAGAGTGTCACAGAGTATCGGAGAGTTTCAGAGAGATTCAGATAGTGTCCGAGAGATTCAGAAGGTGTCATATAGTGTCAGAGAATTTCAGAAAGTGTCACAGAGTGTCAGAGAGTGTCTGAGAGTGTCAGAGATTGTCAGAGAGTTTCACAGAGTGTCAGAGAGTGTCAGAGAGTTTCAGAGAGTGTCAGATAGTGTCAGAGAGTTTCAGAGAGTGTCAGTGTGTTTCAGAGACTTTCTGAGAGTGTCAGAGAGTTCCACAGAGTTTCTGAGAGTTTCTGAGTGTGTCGGAGAGTGTCTGAGAGAGTCAGAGAGTATCTGAGAGTGTCACAGAGTGTCAGAGAGTGTCAGAGATTTTCAGAGAGTTTCAGCGATGTTCAGAGAGTGTCAGAGAATGTCAGAAAGTTTCAGAGAGAGTCAGAGAGTGTCAGGGATTTTCAGAGAGTTTCAGAGAGTTTCACAGACTGTCAGAGCTTTTCAGAGAGATTCAGAGAGTGTCAGAGAGTGTCACAGAGTGTCATAGAGTTGCAGAGTGTGTCAGAGAGTGTCCGAGAGTTTCAGAAAGAGACAGATAGTGTCAGAGAGTTTCAGAGATCTTCAGAGAGTGTCTGAGAGTGCCAGAGATTGTCAGAGAGTTTCAGAGAGTGTCAGAGAGTGTCAGAGAGTTTCCGAGAGTTTCCGAGAGTTTCAGAGCATGTCAGAGAGTGTCAGAGAGTTTCAGAGAGTTTCGGAGAGTGTCAGAGAGTTTCAGAGAGTGTCAGAGAGTTTCAGAGAGTGTCAGTGTGTTTCAGAGACTTTCTGAGAGTGTCAGAGAGTTCCACAGAGTTTCTGAGAGTTTCTGAGTGTGTCGGAGAGTGTCTGAGAGAGTCAGAGAGTATCTGAGAGTGTCACAGAGTGTCAGAGAGTGTCAGAGATTTTCAGAGAGTTTCAGCGATGTTCAGAGAGTGTCAGAGAATGTCAGAAAGTTTCAGAGAGTGTCAGAGAGTGTCAGGGAGTTTCAGAGAGTTACAGAGTTTCACAGAGTGTCAGAGAGTTTCAGAGAGATTCAGAGAGTGTCAGAGAGTGTCAGAGAGTGTCACAGAGTGACACAGAGTTGCAGAGTGTGTCAGAGAGTGTCCGAGAGTTTCAGAAAGTGTCAGATAGTGTCAGAGAGTTTCAGAAAGTGTCAGAGAGTGTCAGAGAGTGTCTGAGAATGTCAGAGAGTGTCAGAGTGTTTCAGAGAGTTTCACAGAGTTTCAGAGAGTGTCAGAGATTTTCAGAGAGTTTCAGAGATCTTCAGAGAGTGTCAGAGAGTGCGAGAAAGTTTCAGAGAGTGTGACAGAGTGTCGGAGAGTTTCAGAGAGATTCAGAGCGTGTCCGAGAGATTCAGAAAGTGTCAGATAGTGTCAGAGAGTTTCAGAGATCTTCAGAGAGTGTCTGAGAGTGTCTGAGAGTGCCAGAGATTGTCAGAGAGTTTCAGAGAGTGACAGAGAGTGTCAGAGAGTTTCAGAGAGTGTCAGAGAGTGTCAGAGAGTTTCAGAGAGCTTCAGAGAGTTTCAGAGAGTGTCAGAAAGTTTCAGAGAGTGCCAGAGAGTTTCAGAGAGTGTCACAGAGTGTCAGAGTGATTCAGAGAGATTCAGAGAGTGTCAGAGATTCTCAGAGAGTTTCAGACAGTTTCAGAGAGTTTCAGAGAGTGTCAGAGAGTTTCAGAGAGAGTCAGTGTGTGTCAGAGAGTGTCAAAGTGTGTCACAGAGTTTCAGAGAGTGTCAGAGAGCGTCAGATAGTGTCAGAGAGTTGCAAAGAGTGTCAGAGTGTTTCAGAGACTTTCTGAGAGTGTCAGAGAGTTCCAGAGAGTTTCTGAGAGTTTCTGAGTGTGTCGGAGTGTGTCTGAGAGAGTAAGAGAGTATCTGAGAGTGTCACAGAGTGTCAGAGATATTCAGAGAGTTTCAGATATGTTCAGAGAGTGTCAGAGAGTGTCATAAAGTTTCAGAGAGAGTCAGAGAGTGTCAGGGACTTTCAGAGAGTTTCAGAGAGTGTCACAGAGTGTCAGAGCATTTCAGAGAGATTCAGAGAGTGTCAGAGAGTTTCAGAAAGAGTCAGATAGTGTCAGAGAGTTTCAGAGAGTGTCAGAGTGTTTCAGAGACTTTCTGAGAGTGTCAGAGAGTTCCAGAGGGTTTCTGAGAGTTTCTGAGTGTGTCGGAGTGTGTCTGAGAGAGTCAGAGAGTATCTGAGAGTGTCACAGAGTGTCAGAGAGTGTCAGAGATTTTCAGAGAGTTTCAGAGATGTTCAGAGAGTGTCAGAGAGTGTCAGAGCTTTTCAGAGAGATTCAGAGAGTGTCACAGAGTGTCACAGAGTGTCATAGAGTTGCAGAGTGTGTCAGAGAGTGTCCGAGAGTTTCAGAAAGAGTCAGATAGTGTCGGAGAGTGTCTGAGAGTGTAAGAGAGTGTCAGAGTCTTTCAGAGAGTGTCACAGAATTTCAGAGAGTGTCAGAGATTTTCAGAGAGTGCCAGAGATCTTCAGAGAGTGTCAGAGAGTGCAAGAAAGTTTCAGAGAGTGTCACAGAGTGTCGGAGAGCTTCAGAGAGATTCAGAGAGTGTCCGAGAGATTCAGAAAGTGTCAGATAGTGTCAGAGAGTTTCAGAAAGTGTCACAGAGTGTCAGAGAGTGTCTGAGAGTGTCAGAGATTGTCAGAGAGTTTCACAGAGTGTCAGAGAGTGTCAGAGAGTTTCAGAGAGTGTCAGATAGTGTCAGAGAGTTTCAGAGAGTGTCAGTGTGTTTCAGAGACTTTCTGAGAGTGTCAGAGAGTTCCACAGAGTTTCTGAGAGTTTCTGAGTCTGTCGGAGTGTGTCTGAGAGAGTCAGAGAGTATCTGAGAGTGTCACAGAGTGTCAGAGAGTGTCAGAGATTTTCAGAGAGTTTCAGCGATGTTCAGAGAGTGTCAGAGAATGTCAGAAAGTTTCAGAGAGAGTCAGAGAGTGTCAGGGATTTTCAGAGAGTTTCAGAGAGTTTCACAGACTGTCAGAGCTTTTCAGAGAGATTCAGAGAGTGTCAGAGAGTGTCACAGAGTGTCATAGAGTTGCAGAGTGTGTCAGAGAGTGTCCGAGAGTTTCAGAAAGAGACAGATAGTGTCAGAGAGTTTCAGAGATCTTCAGAGAGTGTCTGAGAGTGCCAGAGATTGTCAGAGAGTTTCAGAGAGTGTCAGAGAGTGTCAGAGAGTTTCCGAGAGTTTCCGAGAGTTTCAGAGCGTGTCAGAGAGTGTCAGAGAGTTTCAGAGAGTTTCGGAGAGTGTCAGAGAGTTTCAGAGAGTGTCAGAGAGTTTCAGAGAGTGTCACAGAGTGTCAAAGTGATTCAGAGAGATTCAGAGAGTGTCAGAGATTGTCAGAGAGTGTCAGACAGTTTCAGAGAATTTCAGAGAGTGTCAGAGAGTTTCAGAGATTGTCAGTGAGTGTCAGAGAGTGTCAAAGAGTGTCACAGATTTTCAGAGAGTGTCAGAGAGCGTCAGAGAGTGTCAGAGAGTTTCAGAGAGAGTCAGAGAGTTTCAGAGACTTTCTGAGAGTGTCAGAGAGTTCCAGAGAGTTTCTGAGTGTGTCGGAGTGTGTCTGAGAGAGTCAGAGAGTATCTGAGAGTGCCACAGAGTGTCAGAGAGAGTTCAAGATTTTCAGAGAGTTTCAGAGAGAGTCAGAGAGTGTCAGAGAGTTTCAGAGAGTTTCGGAGAGTGTCAGAGAGTGTCAGAGCTTTTCAGAGAGATTCAGAGAGTGTCAGAGAGTGTCACAGAGTGTCATAGAGTTGCAGAGTATGTCAGAGAGTGTCCGAGAGTTTCAGAAAGAGTCAGATAGTGTCAGAGAGTTTCAGAAAGTGTCAGAGAGTGTCAGAGTCTTTCAGAGAGTGTCACAGAGTTTCAGAGAGTGTCAGAGATTTTCAGAGAGTGCCAGAGATCTTCAGAGAGTGTCAGAGTCTTTCAGAGAGTGTCACAGAGTTTCAGAGAGTGTCAGAGATTTTCAGAGAGTGCCAGAGATCTTCAGAGTTTGTCAGAGGGTGCCAGAAAGTTTCAGAGAGTGTCACAGAGTGTCGGAGAGTTTCAGAGAGATTCAGAGAGTGTCAGAGTGATTCAGAAAGTGTCAGATAGTGTCAGAGAGTTTCAGAAAGTGTCACAGAGTGTCAGAGAGTGTCTGAGAGTGTCAGAGAGTGTCAGAGAGTTTCAGAGAGTGTCAGAGAGTGTCAGAGAGTTTCAGAGAATTTCAGAGAGTGTCAGAGAGTTTCAGAGAGTCTCAGATAGTGTCAGAGAGTGTCAGAGAGTGTCTGAGAGTGTCTGAGAGTTTCAGAGAGGGTCAGAGAGTGTCAGAGAGTTTCAGTGAGCTTCTGAGAGTTTCTGAGAGTGTCAGAGAGTTACAAAGAGTTTCAGAGAGTTTCAGAGAGTGTCAGAGAGTGTCAGAGGGTTTCAGAGAGTGTCAGAGAGTTTCAGAGAATTTCTGAGAGTTTCAGAGAGTGCCTGAGAGTTTCTGACAGTTTCTGAGTGTTGCGGAGAGTGTCAGAGATTGTCAGAGTGTTTCAGAGAGTGTCACAGAGTTTCAGAGAGTGTCAGAGATTTTCAGAGAGTTTCAGAGATCTTCAGAGAGTGTCAGTGAGTGCCACAGAGTGTCAGTGAGTGTCAGAGAGTTTCAGAGAGTGTCAGAGATTTTCAGAGAGTTTCAGAGATCTTCAGAGAGTGTCAGAGAGTGCCAGAAAGTTTCAGAGAGTGTCACAGAGTGTCGGAGAGTTTCAGAGAGATTCAGAGAGTGTCCGAGAGATTCAGAAAGTGTCAGATAGTGTCAGAGAGTTTCAGAAAGTGTCAGAGAGTGTCAGAGAGTGTCTGAGAGTGCGAGAGATTGTCAGAGAGTTTCAGAGAGTGTCAGAGAGTGTCAGAGAGTTTCAGAGAGTTTCAGAGAGTGTCAGAGAGCTTCAGACAGTGTCAGGGAGTGTCAGAGAGTGTCAGAGAGTTTCAGATAGTGTCAGACAGTGTCTGAGATTGTCAAAGAGTGTCAAAGAGTTTCAGAGAGTGTCAGAGAGTTTCAGAGAGTGTCAGGGAGTGTCAGAAAGTGTCAGAGAGTTTCAGAGAGAGTCAGACAGTGTCTGAGAGTGTCAAAGAGTGTCAAAGAGTTTCAGAGAGTGTCAGAGAGTGTCAGAGAGTGTCAGAGAGTTTCAGAGAGTGTCAGTGTGTTCCAGAGTTTTTCTGAGAGTTTCTGAGTGTGTCGGAGTGTGTCTGAGAAAGTCAGAGAGTATCTGAGAGTGTCACAGAGTGTCAGAGAGTGTCAGAGATTTTCAGAGAGTTTCAGCGATGTTCAGAGAGTGTCAGAGAATGTCAGAAAGTTTCAGAGAGAGTTAGAGAGTGTCAGGGACTTTCAGAGAGTTTCAGAGAGTTTCACAGACTGTCAGAGCTTTTCAGAGAGATTCAGAGAGTGTCAGAGAGTGTCACAGACTGTCATAGAGTTGCAGAGTGTGTCAGAGAGTGTCCGAGAGTTTCAGAAAGAGACAGATAGTGTCAGAGAGTTTCAGAGATCTTCAGAGAGTGTCTGAGAGTGTCTGAGAGTGCCAGAGATTGTCAGAGAGTTTCAGAGAGAGTCAGAGAGTGTCAGAGAGTTTCAGAGAGTTTCAGAGAGTGTCAGAGAGTGTCAGAGAGTTTCAGAGAGTTTCAGAGAGTGTCAGAGAGTTTCAGAGAGTGTCAGAAAGTTTCAGAGAGTTTCAGAGAGTTTCAGAGAGTGTCACAGAGTGTCAAAGTGATTCAGAGAGATTCAGAGAGTGTCAGAGATTGTCAGAGAGTGTCAGACAGTTTCAGAGAATTTCAGAGAGTGTCAGAGAGTTTCAGAGAGAGTCAGTGAGTGTCAGAGAGTGTCAAAGAGTGTCACAGAGTTTCAGTGAGTGTCAGAGAGCGTCAGAGAGTGTCAGAGAGTTTCAGAGAGAGTCAGAGAGTTTCAGAGACTTACTGAGAGTGTCAGAGAGTTCCAGAGAGTTTCTGAGAGTTTCTGAGTGTGTCGGAGTGTGTCTGAGAGAGTCAGAGAGTATCTGAGAGTGTCACAGAGTGTCAGAGAGTGTCAGAGATTTTCAGAGAGTTTCAGAGAGAGTCAGAGAGTGTCAGGGAGTTTCAGAGAGTTTCAGAGAGTGTCAGAGAGTGTCAGAGCTTTTCAGAGAGATTCAGAGAGTGTCAGAGAGTGTCACAGAGTGTCATAGAGTTGCTGAGTATGTCAGAGAGTGTCCGAGAGTTTCAGAAAGAGTCAGATAGTGTCAGAGAGTTTCATAAAGTGTCAGAGAGTGTCAGAGTCTTTCAGAGAGTGTCACAGAGTTTCAGAGAGTGTCAGAGATTTTCAGAGAGTGCCAGAGATCTTCAGAGAGTGTCAGAGTCTTTCAGAGAGTGTCACAGAGTTTCAGAGAGTGTCAGAGATTTTCAGAGAGTGCCAGAGATCTTCAGAGTGTGTCAGAGGGTGCCAGAAAGTTTCAGAGAGTGTCACAGAGTGTCGGAGAGTTTCAGAGAGATTCAGAGAGTGTCAGAGAGATTCAGAAAGTGTCAGATAGTGTCAGAGAGTTTCAGAAAGTGTCACAGAGTGTCAGAGAGTGTCTGAGAGTGTCAGAGAGTGTCAGAGAGTTTCAGAGAGTGTCAGAGAGTGTCAGAGAGTTTCAGAGAATTTCAGAGAGTGTCAGAGAGTTTCAGAGAGTCTCAGATAGTGTCAGAGAGTGTCAGAGAGTGTCTGAGAGTGTCTGAGAGTGTCTGAGAGTTTCAGAGAGGGTCAGAGAGTGTCAGAGAGTTTCAGTGAGCTTCTGAGAGTTTCTGAGAGTGTCAGAGAGTTACAAAGAGTTTCAGAGAGTTTCAGAGAGTGTCAGAGAGTGTCAGAGGGTTTCAGAGAGTGTCAGAGAGTTTCAGAGAATTTCTGAGAGTTTCAGAGAGTGCCTGAGAGTTTCTGACAGTTTCTGAGTGTTGCGGAGAGTGTCAGAGATTGTCAGAGTGTTTCAGAGAGTGTCACAGAGTTTCAGAGAGTGTCAGAGATTTTCAGAGAGTTTCAGAGATCTTCAGAGAGTGTCAGTGAGTGCCACAGAGTGTCAGTGAGTGTCAGAGAGTTTCAGAGAGTGTCAGAGATTTTCAGAGAGTTTCAGAGATCTTCAGAGAGTGTCAGAGAGTGCCAGAAAGTTTCAGAGAGTGTCACAGAGTGTCGGAGAGTTTCAGAGAGATTCAGAGAGTGTCCGAGAGATTCAGAAAGTGTCAGATAGTGTCAGAGAGTTTCAGAAAGTGTCAGAGAGTGTCAGAGAGTGTCTGAGAGTGCGAGAGATTGTCAGAGAGTTTCAGAGAGTGTCAGAGAGTGTCAGAGAGTTTCAGAGAGTTTCAGAGAGTGTCAGAGAGCTTCAGACAGTGTCAGGGAGTGTCAGAGAGAGTCAGAGAGTTTCAGATAGTGTCAGACAGTGTCTGAGATTGTCAAAGAGTGTCAAAGAGTTTCAGAGAGTGTCAGAGAGTTTCAGAGAGTGTCAGGGAGTGTCAGAAAGTGTCAGAGAGTTTCAGAGAGAGTCAGACAGTGTCTGAGAGTGTCAAAGAGTGTCAAAGAGTTTCAGAGAGTGTCAGAGAGTGTCAGAGAGTGTCAGAGAGTTTCAGAGAGTGTCAAATTGTTTCAGAGAGTTTCTGAGAGTGTCACAGAGTGCCAGAGAGTTTCTGAGAGTTTCTGAGTGTGTCTGAGCGAGTCAGAGAGTATCTGAGAGTGTCACAGAGCGTCAGAGATTGTCAGAGATTTTGAGAAAGTTTCAGAGATGTTCGGAGAGTGTCAGAGAGTGTCAGGGAGTTTCAGAGAGTTACAGATTGTCACAGAGTGTCAGAGAGTTTCAGAGAGTTTCAGAGAGTGTCAGAGAGTGTCAGAGAGTGTCACAGAGTGACAGAGTTGCAGAGTGTGTCAGAGAGTGTCCGAGAGTTTCAGAAAGTGTCAGATAGTGTCGGAGAGTGTCTGAGAGTGTAAGAGAGTGTCAGAGTCTTTCAGAGAGTGTCACAGAATTTCAGAGAGTGTCAGAGATTTTCAGAGAGTGCCAGAGATCTTCAGAGAGTGTCAGAGAGTGCAAGAAAGTTTCAGAGAGTGTCACAGAGTGTCGGAGAGCTTCAGAGAGATTCAGAGAGTGTCCGAGAGATTCAGAAAGTGTCAAATAGTGTCAGAGAATTTCAGAAAGTGTCACAGAGTGTCAGAGAGTGTCTGAGAGTGTCAGAGATTGTCAGAGAGTTTCACAGAGTGTCAGAGAGTGTCAGAGAGTTTCAGAGAGTGTCTGATAGTGTCAGAGAGTTTCAGAGAGTGTCAGTGTGTTTCAGAGACTTTCTGAGAGTGTCAGAGAGTTCCACAGAGTTTCTGAGAGTTTCTGAGTGTGTCGGAGAGTGTCTGAGAGAGTCAGAGAGTATCTGAGAGTGTCACAGAGTGTCAGAGAGTGTCAGAGATTTTCAGAGAGTTTCAGCGATGTTCAGAGAGTGTCAGAGAATGTCAGAAAGTTTCAGAGAGAGTCAGAGAGTGTCAGGGATTTTCAGAGAGTTTCAGAGAGTTTCACAGACTGTCAGAGCTTTTCAGAGAGATTCAGAGAGTGTCAGAGAGTGTCACAGAGTGTCATAGAGTTGCAGAGTGTGTCAGAGAGTGTCCGAGAGTTTCAGAAAGAGACAGATAGTGTCAGAGAGTTTCAGAGATCTTCAGAGAGTGTCTGAGAGTGCCAGAGATTGTCAGAGAGTTTCAGAGAGTGTCAGAGAGTGTCAGAGAGTTTCCGAGAGTTTCCGAGAGTTTCAGAGCATGTCAGAGAGTGTCAGAGAGTTTCAGAGAGTTTCGGAGAGTGTCAGAGAGTTTCAGAGAGTGTCAGAGAGTTTCAGAGAGTGTCAGTGTGTTTCAGAGACTTTCTGAGAGTGTCAGAGAGTTCCACAGAGTTTCTGAGAGTTTCTGAGTGTGTCGGAGAGTGTCTGAGAGAGTCAGAGAGTATCTGAGAGTGTCACAGAGTGTCAGAGAGTGTCAGAGATTTTCAGAGAGTTTCAGCGATGTTCAGAGAGTGTCAGAGAATGTCAGAAAGTTTCAGAGAGTGTCAGAGAGTGTCAGGGAGTTTCAGAGAGTTACAGAGTTTCACAGAGTGTCAGAGAGTTTCAGAGAGATTCAGAGAGTGTCAGAGAGTGTCAGAGAGTGTCACAGAGTGACACAGAGTTGCAGAGTGTGTCAGAGAGTGTCCGAGAGTTTCAGAAAGTGTCAGATAGTGTCAGAGAGTTTCAGAAAGTGTCAGAGAGTGTCAGAGAGTGTCTGAGAATGTCAGAGAGTGTCAGAGTGTTTCAGAGAGTTTCACAGAGTTTCAGAGAGTGTCAGAGATTTTCAGAGAGTTTCAGAGATCTTCAGAGAGTGTCAGAGAGTGCGAGAAAGTTTCAGAGAGTGTGACAGAGTGTCGGAGAGTTTCAGAGAGATTCAGAGCGTGTCCGAGAGATTCAGAAAGTGTCAGATAGTGTCAGAGAGTTTCAGAGATCTTCAGAGAGTGTCTGAGAGTGTCTGAGAGTGCCAGAGATTGTCAGAGAGTTTCAGAGAGTGACAGAGAGTGTCAGAGAGTTTCAGAGAGTGTCAGAGAGTGTCAGAGAGTTTCAGAGAGCTTCAGAGAGTTTCAGAGAGTGTCAGAAAGTTTCAGAGAGTGTCAGAGAGTTTCAGAGAGTGTCACAGAGTGTCAGAGTGATTCAGAGAGATTCAGAGAGTGTCAGAGATTCTCAGAGAGTTTCAGACAGTTTCAGAGAGTTTCAGAGAGTGTCAGAGAGTTTCAGAGAGAGTCAGTGAGTGTCAGAGAGTGTCAAAGTGTGTCACAGAGTTTCAGAGAGTGTCAGAGAGCGTCAGATAGTGTCAGAGAGTTGCAAAGAGTGTCAGAGTGTTTCAGAGACTTTCTGAGAGTGTCAGAGAGTTCCAGAGAGTTTCTGAGAGTTTCTGAGTGTGTCGGAGTGTGTCTGAGAGAGTAAGAGAGTATCTGAGAGTGTCACAGAGTGTCAGAGATATTCAAAGAGTTTCAGATATGTTCAGAGAGTGTCAGAGAGTGTCATAAAGTTTCAGAGAGAGTCAGAGAGTGTCAGGGACTTTCAGAGAGTTTCAGAGAGTGTCACAGAGTGTCAGAGCATTTCAGAGAGATTCAGAGAGTGTCAGAGAGTTTCAGAAAGAGTCAGATAGTGTCAGAGAGTTTCAGAGAGTGTCAGAGTGTTTCAGAGACATTCTGAGAGTGTCAGAGAGTTCCAGAGGGTTTCTGAGAGTTTCTGAGTGTGTCGGAGTGTGTCTGAGAGAGTCAGAGAGTATCTGAGAGTGTCACAGAGTGTCAGAGAGTGTCAGAGATTTTCAGAGAGTTTCAGAGATGTTCAGAGAGTGTCAGAGAGTGTCAGAAAGTTTCAGAGAGAGTGAGAGAGTGTCAGGGAGTTTCAGAGAGTTTCAGAGAGTGTCACAGAGTGTCAGAGCTTTTCAGAGAGATTCAGAGAGTGTCACAGAGTGTCACAGAGTGTCATAGAGTTGCAGAGTGTGTCAGAGAGTGTCCGAGAGTTTCAGAAAGAGTCAGATAGTGTCGGAGAGTGTCTGAGAGTGTAAGAGAGTGTCAGAGTCTTTCAGAGAGTGTCACAGAATTTCAGAGAGTGTCAGAGATTTTCAGAGAGTGCCAGAGATCTTCAGAGAGTGTCAGAGAGTGCAAGAAAGTTTCAGAGAGTGTCACAGAGTGTCGGAGAGCTTCAGAGAGATTCAGAGAGTGTCCGAGAGATTCAGAAAGTGTCAGATAGTGTCAGAGAGTTTCAGAAAGTGTCACAGAGTGTCAGAGAGTGTCTGAGAGTGTCAGAGATTGTCAGAGAGTTTCACAGAGTGTCAGAGAGTGTCAGAGAGTTTCAGAGAGTGTCAGATAGTGTCAGAGAGTTTCAGAGAGTGTCAGTGTGTTTCAGAGACTTTCTGAGAGTGTCAGAGAGTTCCACAGAGTTTCTGAGAGTTTCTGAGTCTGTCGGAGTGTGTCTGAGAGAGTCAGAGAGTATCTGAGAGTGTCACAGAGTGTCAGAGAGTGTCAGAGATTTTCAGAGAGTTTCAGCGATGTTCAGAGAGTGTCAGAGAATGTCAGAAAGTTTCAGAGAGAGTCAGAGAGTGTCAGGGATTTTCAGAGAGTTTCAGAGAGTTTCACAGACTGTCAGAGCTTTTCAGAGAGATTCAGAGAGTGTCAGAGAGTGTCACAGAGTGTCATAGAGTTGCAGAGTGTGTCAGAGAGTGTCCGAGAGTTTCAGAAAGAGACAGATAGTGTCAGAGAGTTTCAGAGATCTTCAGAGAGTGTCTGAGAGTGCCAGAGATTGTCAGAGAGTTTCAGAGAGTGTCAGAGAGTGTCAGAGAGTTTCCGAGAGTTTCCGAGAGTTTCAGAGCGTGTCAGAGAGTGTCAGAGAGTTTCAGAGAGTTTCGGAGAGTGTCAGAGAGTTTCAGAGAGTGTCAGAGAGTTTCAGAGAGTGTCACAGAGTGTCAAAGTGATTCAGAGAGATTCAGAGAGTGTCAGAGATTGTCAGAGAGTGTCAGACAGTTTCAGAGAATTTCAGAGAGTGTCAGAGAGTTTCAGAGATTGTCAGTGAGTGTCAGAGAGTGTCAAAGAGTGTCACAGATTTTCAGAGAGTGTCAGAGAGCGTCAGAGAGTGTCAGAGAGTTTCAGAGAGAGTCAGAGAGTTTCAGAGACTTTCTGAGAGTGTCAGAGAGTTCCAGAGAGTTTCTGAGTGTGTCGGAGTGTGTCTGAGAGAGTCAGAGAGTATCTGAGAGTGTCACAGAGTGTCAGAGAGAGTTCAAGATTTTCAGAGAGTTTCAGAGAGAGTCAGAGAGTGTCAGAGAGTTTCAGAGAGTTTCGGAGAGTGTCAGAGAGTGTCAGAGCTTTTCAGAGAGATTCAGAGAGTGTCAGAGAGTGTCACAGAGTGTCATAGAGTTGCAGAGTATGTCAGAGAGTGTCCGAGAGTTTCAGAAAGAGTCAGATAGTGTCAGAGAGTTTCAGAAAGTGTCAGAGAGTGTCAGAGTCTTTCAGAGAGTGTCACAGAGTTTCAGAGAGTGTCAGAGATTTTCAGAGAGTGCCAGAGATCTTCAGAGAGTGTCAGAGTCTTTCAGAGAGTGTCACAGAGTTTCAGAGAGTGTCAGAGATTTTCAGAGAGTGCCAGAGATCTTCAGAGTTTGTCAGAGGGTGCCAGAAAGTTTCAGAGAGTGTCACAGAGTGTCGGAGAGTTTCAGAGAGATTCAGAGAGTGTCAGAGTGATTCAGAAAGTGTCAGATAGTGTCAGAGAGTTTCAGAAAGTGTCACAGAGTGTCAGAGAGTGTCTGAGAGTGTCAGAGAGTGTCAGAGAGTTTCAGAGAGTGTCAGAGAGTGTCAGAGAGTTTCAGAGAATTTCAGAGAGTGTCAGAGAGTTTCAGAGAGTCTCAGATAGTGTCAGAGAGTGTCAGAGAGTGTCTGAGAGTGTCTGAGAGTTTCAGAGAGGGTCAGAGAGTGTCAGAGAGTTTCAGTGAGCTTCTGAGAGTTTCTGAGAGTGTCAGAGAGTTACAAAGAGTTTCAGAGAGTTTCAGAGAGTGTCAGAGAGTGTCAGAGGGTTTCAGAGAGTGTCAGAGAGTTTCAGAGAATTTCTGAGAGTTTCAGAGAGTGCCTGAGAGTTTCTGACAGTTTCTGAGTGTTGCGGAGAGTGTCAGAGATTGTCAGAGTGTTTCAGAGAGTGTCACAGAGTTTCAGAGAGTGTCAGAGATTTTCAGAGAGTTTCAGAGATCTTCAGAGAGTGTCAGTGAGTGCCACAGAGTGTCAGTGAGTGTCAGAGAGTTTCAGAGAGTGTCAGAGATTTTCAGAGAGTTTCAGAGATCTTCAGAGAGTGTCAGAGAGTGCCAGAAAGTTTCAGAGAGTGTCACAGAGTGTCGGAGAGTTTCAGAGAGATTCAGAGAGTGTCCGAGAGATTCAGAAAGTGTCAGATAGTGTCAGAGAGTTTCAGAAAGTGTCAGAGAGTGTCAGAGAGTGTCTGAGAGTGCGAGAGATTGTCAGAGAGTTTCAGAGAGTGTCAGAGAGTGTCAGAGAGTTTCAGAGAGTTTCAGAGAGTGTCAGAGAGCTTCAGACAGTGTCAGGGAGTGTCAGAGAGTGTCAGAGAGTTTCAGATAGTGTCAGACAGTGTCTGAGATTGTCAAAGAGTGTCAAAGAGTTTCAGAGAGTGTCAGAGAGTTTCAGAGAGTGTCAGGGAGTGTCAGAAAGTGTCAGAGAGTTTCAGAGAGAGTCAGACAGTGTCTGAGAGTGTCAAAGAGTGTCAAAGAGTTTCAGAGAGTGTCAGAGAGTGTCAGAGAGTGTCAGAGAGTTTCAGAGAGTGTCAGTGTGTTCCAGAGTTTTTCTGAGAGTTTCTGAGTGTGTCGGAGTGTGTCTGAGAAAGTCAGAGAGTATCTGAGAGTGTCACAGAGTGTCAGAGAGTGTCAGAGATTTTCAGAGAGTTTCAGCGATGTTCAGAGAGTGTCAGAGAATGTCAGAAAGTTTCAGAGAGAGTTAGAGAGTGTCAGGGACTTTCAGAGAGTTTCAGAGAGTTTCACAGACTGTCAGAGCTTTTCAGAGAGATTCAGAGAGTGTCAGAGAGTGTCACAGACTGTCATAGAGTTGCAGAGTGTGTCAGAGAGTGTCCGAGAGTTTCAGAAAGAGACAGATAGTGTCAGAGAGTTTCAGAGATCTTCAGAGAGTGTCTGAGAGTGTCTGAGAGTGCCAGAGATTGTCAGAGAGTTTCAGAGAGAGTCAGAGAGTGTCAGAGAGTTTCAGAGAGTTTCAGAGAGTGCCAGAGAGTGTCAGAGAGTTTCAGAGAGCTTCAGAGAGTGTCAGAGAGTTTCAGAGAGTGTCAGAAAGTTTCAGAGAGTTTCAGAGAGTTTCAGAGAGTGTCACAGAGTGTCAAAGTGATTCAGAGAGATTCAGAGAGTGTCAGAGATTGTCAGAGAGTGTCAGACAGTTTCAGAGAATTTCAGAGAGTGTCAGAGAGTTTCAGAGAGAGTCAGTGAGTGTCAGAGAGTGTCAAAGAGTGTCACAGAGTTTCAGTGAGTGTCAGAGAGCGTCAGAGAGTGTCAGAGAGTTTCAGAGAGAGTCAGAGAGTTTCAGAGACTTACTGAGAGTGTCAGAGAGTTCCAGAGAGTTTCTGAGAGTTTCTGAGTGTGTCGGAGTGTGTCTGAGAGAGTCAGAGAGTATCTGAGAGTGTCACAGAGTGTCAGAGAGTGTCAGAGATTTTCAGAGAGTTTCAGAGAGAGTCAGAGAGTGTCAGGGAGTTTCAGAGAGTTTCAGAGAGTGTCAGAGAGTGTCAGAGCTTTTCAGAGAGATTCAGAGAGTGTCAGAGAGTGTCACAGAGTGTCATAGAGTTGCAGAGTATGTCAGAGAGTGTCCGAGAGTTTCAGAAAGAGTCAGATAGTGTCAGAGAGTTTCATAAAGTGTCAGAGAGTGTCAGAGTCTTTCAGAGAGTGTCACAGAGTTTCAGAGAGTGTCAGAGATTTTCAGAGAGTGCCAGAGATCTTCAGAGAGTGTCAGAGTCTTTCAGAGAGTGTCACAGAGTTTCAGAGAGTGTCAGAGATTTTCAGAGAGTGCCAGAGATCTTCAGAGTGTGTCAGAGGGTGCCAGAACGTTTCAGAGAGTGTCACAGAGTGTCGGAGAGTTTCAGAGAGATTCAGAGAGTGTCAGAGAGATTCAGAAAGTGTCAGATAGTGTCAGAGAGTTTCAGAAAGTGTCACAGAGTGTCAGAGAGTGTCTGAGAGTGTCAGAGAGTGTCAGAGAGTTTCAGAGAGTGTCAGAGAGTGTCAGAGAGTTTCAGAGAATTTCAGAGAGTGTCAGAGAGTTTCAGAGAGTCTCAGATAGTGTCAGAGAGTGTCAGAGAGTGTCTGAGAGTGTCTGAGAGTTTCAGAGAGGGTCAGAGAGTGTCAGAGAGTTTCAGTGAGCTTCTGAGAGTTTCTGAGAGTGTCAGAGAGTTACAAAGAGTTTCAGAGAGTTTCAGAGAGTGTCAGAGAGTGTCAGAGGGTTTCAGAGAGTGTCAGAGAGTTTCAGAGAATTTCTGAGAGTTTCAGAGAGTGCCTGAGAGTTTCTGACAGTTTCTGAGTGTTGCGGAGAGTGTCAGAGATTGTCAGAGTGTTTCAGAGAGTGTCACAGAGTTTCAGAGAGTGTCAGAGATTTTCAGAGAGTTTCAGAGATCTTCAGAGAGTGTCAGTGAGTGCCACAGAGTGTCAGTGAGTGTCAGAGAGTTTCAGAGAGTGTCAGAGATTTTCAGAGAGTTTCAGAGATCTTCAGAGAGTGTCAGAGAGTGCCAGAAAGTTTCAGAGAGTGTCACAGAGTGTCGGAGAGTTTCAGAGAGATTCAGAGAGTGTCCGAGAGATTCAGAAAGTGTCAGATAGTGTCAGAGAGTTTCAGAAAGTGTCAGAGAGTGTCAGAGAGTGTCTGAGAGTGCGAGAGATTGTCAGAGAGTTTCAGAGAGTGTCAGAGAGTGTCAGAGAGTTTCAGAGAGTTTCAGAGAGTGTCAGAGAGCTTCAGACAGTGTCAGGGAGTGTCAGAGAGAGTCAGAGAGTTTCAGATAGTGTCAGACAGTGTCTGAGATTGTCAAAGAGTGTCAAAGAGTTTCAGAGAGTGTCAGAGAGTTTCAGAGAGTGTCAGGGAGTGTCAGAAAGTGTCAGAGAGTTTCAGAGAGAGTCAGACAGTGTCTGAGAGTGTCAAAGAGTGTCAAAGAGTTTCAGAGAGTGTCAGAGAGTGTCAGAGAGTGTCAGAGAGTTTCAGAGAGTGTCAAATTGTTTCAGAGAGTTTCTGAGAGTGTCACAGAGTGCCAGAGAGTTTCTGAGAGTTTCTGAGTGTGTCGAAGTGTGTCTGAGCGAGTCAGAGAGTATCTGAGAGTGTCACAGAGCGTCAGAGATTGTCAGAGATTTTGAGAAAGTTTCAGAGATGTTCGGAGAGTGTCAGAGAGTGTCAGGGAGTTTCAGAGAGTTACAGATTGTCACAGAGTGTCAGAGAGTTTCAGAGAGTTTCAGAGAGTGTCAGAGAGTGTCAGAGAGTGTCACAGAGTGACAGAGTTGCAGAGTGTGTCAGAGAGTGTCCGAGAGTTTCAGAAAGTGTCAGATAGTGTCAGAGAGTTTCAGAAAGTGTCAGAGAGTGTCAGAGACTGTCTGAGAATGTCAGAGAGTGTCAGAGTGTTTCAGAGAGTTTCACAGAGTTTCAGAGAGTGTCAGAGATTTTCAGAGAGTTTCAGAGATCTTCAGAGAGTGTCAGAGAGTGCCAGAAAGTTTCAGAGAGTGTCACAGAGTGTCGGAGAGTTTCAGAGAGATTCAGAGAGTGTCCGAGAGATTCAGAAAGTGTCAGATTGTGTCAGAGAGTTTCAGAAAGTGTCAGAGAGTGTCAGAGAGTGTCTGAGAGTGCCAGAGATTGTCAGAGAGTTTCAGAGAGTGTCAGAGAGTGTCAGGGAGTTTCAGAGAGTTTCAGAGAGTGTCAGAGAGCTTCAGACAGTGTCAGGGAGTGTCAGAGAGTGTCAGAGAGTTTCAGATAGTGTCAGACAGTGTCTGAGATTGTCAAAGAGTGTCAAAGAGTTTCAGAGAGTGTCAGAGATTGTCAGAGAGTTTCAGAGAGTGTCAGGGAGTGTCAGAGAGTGTCAGAAAGTGTCAGAGAGTTTCAGAGAGTGTCAGACATGTCTGAGAATGTCAAAGAGTGTCAAAGAGTTTCAGAGAGTGTCAGAGAGTGTCAGAAAGTGTCAGAGAGTTTCAGAGAGTGTCAAAGTGTTTCAGAAAGTTTCTGAGAGTGTCAGAGAGTGAGAGAGGGTTTCTGAGAGTTTCTTAGTGTGTCGAAGTGTGTCTGAGCGAGTCAGAGAGTATCTGAGAGTGTCACAGAGTGTCAGAGATTGTCAGAGATTTTCACAGAGTTTCAGAGATGTTCAGAGAGTGTCAGAGAGTGTCAGAAAGTTTCAGAGAGTGTCAGAGAGTGTCTGGGAGTTTCAGAGAGTTACAGAGTGTCACAGAGTGTCAGAGAGTTTCAGAGAGATTCAGAGAGTGTCAGAGAGTGTCAGAGAGTGTCACAGAGTGACACAGAGTTGCAGAGTGTGTCAGAGAGTGTCCGAGAGTTTCAGAAAGTGTCAGATAGTGTCAGAGAGTTTCAGAAAGTGTCAGAGAGTGTCAGAGAGTGTCTGAGAGTGCCAGAGATTGTCAGAGAGTTTCAGAGAGTGTCAGAGAGTGTCAGAGAGTTTCAGAGAGTTTCAGAGAGTGTCAGAGAGCTTCAGACAGTGTCAGGGAGTGTCAGAGAGTGTCAGAGAGTTTCAGATAGTGTCAGACAGTGTCTGAGATTGTCAAAGAGTGTCAAAG
The DNA here is from genome assembly GCF_036365525.1 of Heterodontus francisci. Lineage (NCBI taxonomy): Eukaryota > Metazoa > Chordata > Chondrichthyes > Heterodontiformes > Heterodontidae > Heterodontus > Heterodontus francisci. The sequence continues at coordinate 518,779 of NC_090411.1, read as the reverse complement.
AGTTTCAGAGAGTGTCAGAGAGTGTCAGAGAGTTTCAGAGAGTGTCAGGGAGTGTCAGAGAGTGTCAGAGAGTTTCAGAGAGAGTCAGACAGTGTCTGAGAGTGTCAAAGAGTGTCAAAGAGTTTCAGAGAGTGTCAGAGAGTGTCAGAGAGTTTCAGAGAGTGTCAAAGTGTTTCAGAGAGTTTCTGAGAGTGTCAGAGAGTGCCATAGAGTTTCTGAGAGTTTCTGAGTGTGTCGAAGTGTGTCTGAGGGAGTCAGAGAGTATCTGAGAGTGTCACAGAGTGTCAGAGATTGTCAGAGATTTTCAGAGAGTTTCAGAGATGTTCAGAGAGTGTCAGAGAGTGTCAGAAAGCTTCAGAGAGTGTCAGAGAGTGTCAGGGAGTTTCAGAGAGTTACAGAGTTTCACAGAGTGTTAGAGAGTTTCAGAGAGATTCAGAGAGTGTCAGAGAGTGTCAGAGAGTGTCACAGAGTGACACAGAGTTGCAGAGTGTGTCAGAGAGTGTCCGAGAGTTTCAGAAAGTGTCAGATAGTGTCAGAGAGTTTCAGAAAGTGTCAGAGAGTGTCAGAGAGTGTCTGAGAATGTCAGAGAGTGTCAGAGTGTTTCAGAGAGTTTCACAGAGTTTCAGAGAGTGTCAGAGATTTTCAGAGAGTTTCAGAGATCTTCAGAGAGTGTCAGAGAGTGCGAGAAAGTTTCAGAGAGTGTGACAGAGTGGCGGAGAGTTTCAGAGAGATTCAGAGAGTGTCCGAGAGATTCAGAAAGTGTCAGATAGTGTCAGAGAGTTTCAGAGATCTTCAGAGAGTGTCTGAGAGTGTCTGAGAGTGCCAGAGATTGTCAGAGAGTTTCAGAGAGTGACAGAGTGTGTCAGAGAGTTTCAGAGAGTTTCAGAGAGTGTCAGAGAGTGTCAGAGAGTTTCAGAGAGCTTCAGAGAGTTTCAGAGAGTGTCACAGAGTGTCAGAGTGATTCAGAGAGATTCAGAGAGTGTCAGAGATTTTCAGAGAGTTTCAGACAGTTTCAGAGAGTTTCAGAGAGTGTCAGAGAGTTTCAGAGAGAGTCAGTGAGTGTCAGAGAGTGTCAAAGTGTGTCACAGAGTTTCAGAGAGTGTCAGAGAGCGTCAGATAGTGTCAGAGAGTTGCAGAGAGTGTCAGCGTGTTTCAGAGACTTTCTGAGAGTGTCAGAGAGTTCCAGAGAGTTTCTGAGAGTTTCTGAGTGTGTCGGAGTGTGTCTGAGAGAGTAAGAGAGTATCTGAGAGTGTCAAAGAGTGTCAAAGAGTTTCAGAGAGTGTCAGAGAGTGTCAGAGAGTTTCAGAGAGTGTCAAAGTGTTTCAGAGAGTTTCTGAGAGTGTCAGAGAGTGCCATAGAGTTTCTGAGAGTTTCTGAGTGTGTCGAAGTGTGTCTGAGGGAGTCAGAGAGTATCTGAGAGTGTCACAGAGTGTCAGAGATTGTCAGAGATTTTCAGAGAGTTTCAGAGATGTTCAGAGAGTGTCAGAGAGTGTCAGAAAGCTTCAGAGAGTGTCAGAGAGTGTCAGGGAGTTTCAGAGAGTTACAGAGTTTCACAGAGTGTTAGAGAGTTTCAGAGAGATTCAGAGAGTGTCAGAGAGTGTCAGAGAGTGTCACAGAGTGACACAGAGTTGCAGAGTGTGTCAGAGAGTGTCCGAGAGTTTCAGAAAGTGTCAGATAGTGTCAGAGAGTTTCAGAAAGTGTCAGAGAGTGTCAGAGAGTGTCTGAGAATGTCAGAGAGTGTCAGAGTGTTTCAGAGAGTTTCACAGAGTTTCAGAGAGTGTCAGAGATTTTCAGAGAGTTTCAGAGATCTTCAGAGAGTGTCAGAGAGTGCGAGAAAGTTTCAGAGAGTGTGACAGAGTGGCGGAGAGTTTCAGAGAGATTCAGAGAGTGTCCGAGAGATTCAGAAAGTGTCAGATAGTGTCAGAGAGTTTCAGAGATCTTCAGAGAGTGTCTGAGAGTGTCTGAGAGTGCCAGAGATTGTCAGAGAGTTTCAGAGAGTGACAGAGTGTGTCAGAGAGTTTCAGAGAGTTTCAGAGAGTGTCAGAGAGTGTCAGAGAGTTTCAGAGAGCTTCAGAGAGTTTCAGAGAGTGTCACAGAGTGTCAGAGTGATTCAGAGAGATTCAGAGAGTGTCAGAGATTTTCAGAGAGTTTCAGACAGTTTCAGAGAGTTTCAGAGAGTGTCAGAGAGTTTCAGAGAGAGTCAGTGAGTGTCAGAGAGTGTCAAAGTGTGTCACAGAGTTTCAGAGAGTGTCAGAGAGCGTCAGATAGTGTCAGAGAGTTGCAGAGAGTGTCAGCGTGTTTCAGAGACTTTCTGAGAGTGTCAGAGAGTTCCAGAGAGTTTCTGAGAGTTTCTGAGTGTGTCGGAGTGTGTCTGAGAGAGTAAGAGAGTATCTGAGAGTGTCACAGAGTGTCAGAGATATTCAGAGAGTTTCAGAGATGTTCAGAGAGTGTCAGAGAGTGTCAGAGAGTGTCATAAAGTTTCAGAGAGTGTCAGAGAGTGTCAGGGACTGTCAGAGAGTTTCAGAGAGTGTCACAGAGTGTCAGAGCATTTCAGAGAGAATCAGAGAGTGTCAGAGAGTTTCAGAAAGAGTCAGATAGTGTCAGAGAGTTTCAGAGAGTGTCAGAGTGTTTCAGAGACTTTCTGAGAGAGTGAGAGAGTGTCAGGGAGTTTCAGAGAGTTTCAGAGAGTGTCACAGAGTGTCAGAGCTTTTCAGAGAGATTCAGAGAGTGTCAGAGAGTGTCACAGAGTGTCATAGAGTTGCAGAGTGTGTCAGAGAGTGTCCGAGAGTTTCAGAAAGAGTCAGATAGTGTCGGAGAGTGTCTGAGAGTGTAAGAGAGTGTCAGAGTCTTTCAGAGAGTGTCACCGAGTTTCAGAGAGTGTCAGAGATTTTCAGAGAGTGCCAGAGATCTTCAGAGAGTGTCAGAGAGTGCAAGAAAGTTTCAGAGAGTGTCACCGAGTGTCGGAGAGTTTCAGAGAGATTCAGAGAGTGTCCGAGAGATTCAGAAAGTGTCAGATAGTGTCAGAGAGTTTCAGAGAGTGTCAGATAGTGTCAGAGTTTTTGAGAGAGTGTCAGTGTGTTTCAGAGACTTTCTGAGAGTGTCAGAGAGTTCCAGAGAGTTTCTGAGAGTTTCTGAGTGTGTCGGAGTGTGTCGGAGAGAGTCAGAGAGTATCTGAGAGTGTCACAGAGTGTCAGAGAGTGTCAGAGATTTTCAGAGAGTTTCAGCGATGTTCAGAGAGTGTCAGAGAATGTCAGAAAGTTTCAGAGAGTCAGAGAGTGTCAGGGACTTTCAGAGAGTTTCAGAGAGTTTCACAGACTGTCAGAGCTTTTCAGAGAGATTCAGAGAGTGTCAGAGAGTGTCACAGAGTGTCATAGAGTTGCAGAGTGTGTCAGAGAGTGTCCGAGAGTTTCAGAAAGAGACAGATAGTGTCAGAGAGTTTCAGAGATCTTCAGAGAGTGTCTGAGAGTGTCTGAGAGTTTCAGAGAGTTTCAGAGAGTGTCAGAGAGTTTCAGAGAGTGTCAGGAAGTTTCAGAGAGTGTCAGAGAGTTTCAGAGAGTGTCACAGAGTGTCAAAGTGATTCAGAGAGATTCAGTGAGTGTCAGAGATTGTCAGAGAGTGTCAGAGAGTTTCAGAGAGAGTCAGTGAGTGTCAGAGAGTGTCAAAGAGTGTCACAGATTTTCAGAGAGTGTCAGAGAGCGTCAGAGAGTGTCAGAGAGTTTCAGAGAGAGTCAGAGAGTTTCAGAGACTTTCTGAGAGTGTCAGAGAGGTCCAGAGAGTTTCTGAGAGTTTCTGAGTGTGTCGGAGTGTGTCTGAGAGAGTCAGAGAGTATCTGAGAGTGTCACAGAGTGTCAGAGAGTGTTCAAGATTTTCAGAGAGTTTCAGAGAGAGTCAGAGAGTGTCAGGGAGTTTCAGAGAGTTTCAGAGAGTGTCACAGAGTGTCAGAGCTTTTCAGAGAGATTCAGAGAGTGTCAGAGAGTGTCACAGAGTGTCATAGAGTTGCAGAGTATGTCAGAGAGTGTCCGAGAGTTTCAGAAAGAGTCAGATAGTGTCAGAGAGTTTCAGAAAGTGTCAGAGAGTGTCCGAGTCTTTTAGAGAGTGTCACAGAGTTTCAGAGAGTGTCAGAGATTTTCAGAGAGTGCCAGAGATCTTCAGAGAGTGTCAGAGGGTGCCAGAAAGTTTCAGAGAGTGTCACAGAGTGTCGGAGAGTTTCAGAGAGATTCAGAGAGTGTCCGAGAGATTCAGAAAGTGTCAGATAGTGTCAGAGAGTTTCAGAAAGTGTCACAGAGTGTCAGAGAGTTTCAGAGAGAGTCAGTGAGTGTCAGAGAGTGTCAAAGTGTGTCACAGAGTTTCAGAGAGTGTCAGAGAGCGTCAGATAGTGTCAGAGAGTTTCAGAGAGTGTCAGTGTGTTTCAGAGACTTTCTGAGAGTGTCAGAGAGTTCCACAGAGTTTCTGAGAGTTTCTGAGTGTGTCGGAGTGTGTCTGAGAGAGTCAGAGAGTATCTGAGAGTGTCACAGAGTGTCAGAGAGTGTCAGAGATTTTCAGAGAGTTTCAGCGATGTTCAGAGAGTGTCAGAGAATGTCAGAAAGTTTCAGAGAGAGTCAGAGAGTGTCAGGGACTTTCAGAGAGTTTCAGAGAGTTTCACAGACTGTCAGAGCTTTTCAGAGAGATTCAGAGAGTGTCAGAGAGTATCACAGAGTGTCATAGAGTTGCAGAGTGTGTCAGAGAGTGTCCGAGAGCTTCAGAAAGAGTCAGATAGTGTCAGAGAGTTTCAGAGATCTTCAGAGAGTGTCTGAGAGTGTCTGAGAGTGCCAGAGATTGTCAGAGAGTTTCAGAGAGTGTCAGAGAGTGTCAGAGAGTTTCAGAGAGTTTCAGAGAGTGTCAGAGAGTGTCAGAGAGTTTCAGCGAGTTTCAGAGAGTGTCAGAGAGTTTCAGAGAGTGTCAGAAAGTTTCAGAGAGTTTCAGAGAGTTTCAGAGAGTGTCACAGAGTGTCAAAGTGATTCAGAGAGATTCAGAGAGTGTCAGAGATTGTCAGAGGGTGTCAGACAGTTTCAGAGATTTTCAGAGAGTGTCAGAGAGTTTCAGAGAGAGTCAGTGAGTGTCAGCGAGTGTCAAAGAGTGTCACAGAGTTTCAGAGAGTGTCAGAGAGCTTCAGAGAGTGTCAGAGAGTTTCAGAGAGAGTCAGAGAGTTTCTGAGTGTGTCGGAGTGTGTCTGAGAGAGTCAGAGAGTATCTGAGAGTGTCACAGAGTGTCAGAGAGTGTCAGAGATATTCAGAGAGTTTCAGAGAGAGTCAGAGAGTGTCAGGGAGTTTCAGAGAGTTTCAGAGAGTGTCACAGAGTGTCAGAGCTTTTCAGAGAGATTCAGAGAGTGTCAGAGAGTGTCACAGAGTGTCATAGAGTTGCAGAGTATGTCAGAGAGTGTCCGAGAGTTTCAGAAAGAGTCAGATAGTGTCAGAGAGTTTCAGAAAGTGTCAGAGAGTGTCAGAGTCTTTCAGAGAGTGTCACAGAGTTTCTGAGAGTGTCAGAGATTTTCAGAGAGTGCCAGAGATCTTCAGAGAGTGTCAGAGTCTTTCAGAGAGTGTCACAGAGTTTCAGAGAGTGTCAGAGATTTTCAGAGAGTGCCAGAGATCTTCAGAGTGTGTCAGAGGGTGCCAGAAAGTTTCAGAGAGTGTCACAGAGTGTCGGAGAGTTTCAGAGAGATTCAGAGAGTGTCCGAGAGATTCAGAAAGTGTCAGATAGTGTCAGAGAGTTTCAGAAAGTGTCACAGAGTGTCAGAGAGTGTCTGAGAGTGTCAGAGAGTGTCAGAGAGTTTCAGAGAGTGTCAGAGAGTGTCAGAGAGTTTCAGAGAATTTCAGAGAGTGTCAGAGAGTTTCAGAGAGTCTCAGATAGTGTCAGAGAATGTCAGAGAGTGTCTGAGAGTGTCTGAGAGTTTCAGAGAGGGTCAGAGAGTGTCAGAGAGTTTCAGTGAGCTTCTGAGAGTTTCTGAGAGTTTCAGAGAGTTACAAAGAGTTTCAGAGAGTTTCAGAGAGTGTCAGAGAGTGTCAGAGGGTTTCAGAGAGTGTCAGAGAGTTTCAGAGAATTTCTGAGAGTTTCAGAGAGTGCCTGAGAGTTTCTGACAGTTTCTGAGTGTTGCGGAGAGTGTCAGAGATTGTCAGAGTGTTTCAGAGAGTGTCACAGAGTTTCAGAGAGTGTCAGAGATTTTCAGAGAGTTTCAGAGATCATCAGAGAGTGTCAGTGAGTGCCACAGAGTGTCAGTGAGTGTCAGAGAGTTTCAGAGAGTGTCAGAGATTTTCAGAGAGTTTCAGAGATCTTCAGAGAGTGTCAGAGAGTGCCAGAAAGTTTCAGAGAGTGTCACAGAGTGACGGAGAGTTTCAGAGAGATTCAGAGAGTGTCCGAGAGATTCAGAAAGTGTCAGATAGTGTCAGAGAGTTTCAGAAAGTGTCACAGAGTGTCAGAGAGTGTCTGAGAGTGCCAGAGATTGTCAGAGAGTTTCAGAGAGTGTCAGAGAGTGTCAGAGAGTTTCAGAGAGTTTCAGAGAGTGTCAGAGAGCTTCAGACAGTGTCAGGGAGTGTCAGAGAGTGTCAGAGAGTTTCAGATAGTGTCAGACAGTGTCTGAGATTGTCAAAGAGTGTCAAAGAGTTTCAGAGAGTGTCAGAGAGTGTCAGAGAGTTTCAGAGAGTGTCAGGGAGTGTCAGAGAGTGTCAGAGAGTTTCAGAGAGAGTCAGACAGTGTCTGAGAGTGTCAAAGAGTGTCAAAGAGTTTCAGAGAGTGTCAGAGAGTGTCATAGAGTGTCAGAGAGTTTCAGAGAGTGTCAAAGTGTTTCAGAGAGTTTCTGAGAGTGTCAGAGAGTGCCAGAGAGTTTCTGAGAGTTTCTGAGTGTGTCGAAGTGTGTCTGAGCGAGTCAGAGAGTATCTGAGAGTGTCACAGAGTGTCAGAGATTTTCAGAGAGTTTCAGAGATGTTCGGAGAGTGTCAGAGAGTGTCAGGGAGTTTCAGAGAGTTACAGATTGTCACAGAGTGTCAGAGAGTTTCAGAGAGATTCAGAGAGTGTCAGAGAGTGTCAGAGAGTGTCACAGAGTGACACAGAGTTGCAGATGGTGTCAGAGAGTGTCCGAGAGTTTCAGAAAGTGTCAGATAGTGTCAGAGAGTTTCAGAAAGTGTCAGAGAGTGTCAGAGAGTGTCTGAGAATGTCAGAGAGTGTCAGAGTGTTTCAGAGAGTTTCACAGAGTTTCAGAGAGTGTCAGAGATTTTCAGAGAGTTTCAGAGATCTTCAGAGAGTGTCAGTGAGTGCCACAGAGTGTCAGTGAGTGACAGAGAGTTTCAGAGAGTGTCAGAGATTTTCAGAGAGTTTCAGAGATCTTCAGAGAGTGTCAGAGAGTGCCAGAAAGTTTCAGAGAGAGTCACAGAGTGTCGGAGAGTTTCAGAGAGATTCAGAGAGTGTCCGAGAGATTCAGAAAGTGTCAGATAGTGTCAGAGAGTTTCAGAAAGTGTCACAGAGTGTCAGAGAGTTTCAGAGAGAGTCAGTGAGTGTCAGAGAGTGTCAAAGTGTGTCACAGAGTTTCAGAGAGTGTCAGAGAGCGTCAGATAGTGTCAGAGAGTTTCAGAGAGTGTCAGTGTGTTTCAGAGACTTTCTGAGAGTGTCAGAGAGTTCCACAGAGTTTCTGAGAGTTTCTGAGTGTGTCGGAGTGTGTCTGAGAGAGTCAGAGAGTATCTGAGAGTGTCACAGAGTGTCAGAGAGTGTCAGAGATTTTCAGAGAGTTTCAGCGATGTTCAGAGAGTGTCAGAGAATGTCAGAAAGTTTCAGAGAGAGTCAGAGAGTGTCAGGGACTTTCAGAGAGTTTCAGAGAGTTTCACAGACTGTCAGAGCTTTTCAGAGAGATTCAGAGAGTGTCAGAGAGTGTCAGAGAGTGTCATAGAGTTGCAGAGTGTGTCAGAGAGTGTCCGAGAGTTTCAGAAAGAGACAGATAGTGTCAGAGAGTTTCAGAGATCTTCAGAGAGTGTCTGAGAGTGTCTGAGAGTGCCAGAGATTGTCAGAGAGTTTCAGAGAGTGTCAGAGAGTGTCAGAGAGTTTCAGAGAGTTTCAGAGAGTGTCAGAGAGTGTCAGAGAGTTTCAGAGAGTTTCAGAGAGTGTCAGAGAGTTTCAGAGAGTGTCAGAAAGTTTCAGAGAGTGTCAGAGAGTTTCAGAGAGTGTCACAGAGTGTCAAAGTGATTCAGAGAGTTTCAGAGAGTGTCAGAGATTGTCAGAGAGTGTCAGACAGTTTCAGAGAATTTCAGAGAGTGTCAGAGAGTTTCAGAGAGAGTCAGTGAGTGTCAGAGAGTGTCAAAGAGTGTCACAGATTTTCAGAGAGTGTCAGAGAGCGTCAGAGAGTGTCAGAGAGTTTCAGAGAGAGTCAGAGAGTTTCAGAGACTTTCTGAGAGTGTCAGAGAGTTCCAGAGAGTTTCTGAGAGTTTCTGAGTGTGTCGGAGTGTGTCTGAGAGATTCAGAGAGTATCTGAGAGTGTCACAGAGAGTCAGAGTGTGTTCAAGATTTTCAGAGAGTTTCAGAGAGAGTCAGAGAGTGTCAGGGAGTTTCAGAGAGTTTCAGAGAGTGTCACAGAGTGTCAGAGCTTTTCAGAGAAACTCAGAGAGTGTCAGAGAGTGTCACAGAGTGTCATGGAGTTGCAGAGTATGTCAGAGAGTGTCCGAGAGTTTCAGAAAGTGTCAGAGAGTGTCAGAGTCTTTCAGAGAGTGTCACAGAGTTTCAGAGAGTGTCAGAGATTTTCAGAGAGTGCCAGAGATCTTCAGAGAGTGTCAGAGTCTTTCAGAGAGTGTCACAGAGTTTCAGAGAGTGTCAGAGATTTTCAGAGTGTGCCAGAGATCTTCAGAGAGTTTCAGAGATTTTCAGAGAGTTTCAGAGATCTTCAGAGAGTGTCAGAGAGTGCCAGAAAGTTTCAGAGAGTGGGTCACAGAGTGTCGGAGAGTTTCAGAGAGATTCAGAGAGTGTCCGAGAGATTCAGAAAGTGTCAGATAGTGTCTGAGAGTTTCAGAAAGTGTCACAGAGTGTCAGAGAGTGTCTGAGAGTGTCAGAGAGTGTTACAGAGTGTCATAGAGTTGCAGAGTGTGTCAGAGAGTGTCCGAGAGTTTCAGAAAGAGTCAGATAGTGTCGGAGAGTGTCTGAGAGTGTAAGAGAGTGTCAGAGTCTTTCAGAGAGTGTCACAGAGTTTCAGAGAGTGTCAGAGATTTTCAGAGAGTGCCAGAGATCTTCAGAGAGTGTCAGAGAGTGCAAGAAAGTTTCAGAGAGTGTCACAGAGTGTCGGAGAGTTTCAGAGAGATTCAGAGAGTGTCCGAGAGATTCAGAAAGTGTCACAGAGTGTCAGAGAGTGTCTGAGAGTGTCAGAGATTGTCAGAGAGTTTCAGAGAGAGTCAGAGAGTGTCAGAGAGTTTCAGAGAGTTTCAGAGAGTGTCAGAGAGTTTCAGAGAGAGTCAGTGAGTGTCAGAGAGTGTCAAAGTGTGTCACAGAGTTTCAGAGAGTGTCAGAGAGCGTCAGATAGTGTCAGAGAGTTTCAGAGAGTGTCAGTGTGTTTCAGAGACTTTCTGAGAGTGTCAGAGAGTTCCAGAGAGTTTCTGAGAGTTTCTGAGTGTGTCGGAGTGTGTCTGAGAGTGTCAGAGATTTTCAGAGAGTTTCAGCGATGTTCAGAGAGTGTCAGAGAATGTCAGAAAGTTTCAGAGAGAGTCAGAGAGTGTCAGGGACTTTCAGAGAGTTTCAGAGAGTTTCACAGACTGTCAGAGCTTTTCAGAGAGATTCAGAGAGTGTCAGAGAGTGTCACAGAGTGTCATAGAGTTGCAGAGTGTGTCAGAGAGTGTCCGAGAGTTTCAGAAAGAGATAGATAGTGTCAGAGAGTTTCAGAGATCTTCAGAGAGTGTCTGAGAGTGTCTGAGAGTGCCAGAGATTGTCAGAGAGTTTCAGAGAGTGTCAGAGAGTGTCAGAGAGTATCAGAGAGTTTCAGAGAGTGTCAGAGAGTGTCAGAGAGTTTCAGAGAGTTTCAGAGAGTGTCAGAGAGTTTCAGAGAGTGTCAGAAAGTTTCAGAGAGTGTCAGAGAGTTTCAGAGAGTGTCACAGGGCGGCACAGTGGTGCAGTGGTTAGCACCGCAGCCTCACAGCTCCAGGGACCCGGGTTCGATTCCGGGTACTGCCTGTGTGGAGTTTGCAAGTTCTCCCTGTGTCTGCGTGGGTTTTCTCCGGGTGCTCCGGTTTCCTCCCACAAGCCAAAAGACTTGCAGATTGATAGGTAAATTGGCCATTATAAATTGTCACTAGTATAGGTAGGTGGTAGGGAAATATAGGGACAGGTGGGGATGTTTGGTAGGAATATGGGATTAGTGTAGGATTAGTATAAATGGGTGGTTGATGTTAGGCACTGACTCGGTGGGCCGAAGGGCCTGTTTCAGTGCTGTATCTCTAATCTAATCTAATCAAAGTGATTCACAGAGATTCAGAGAGTGTCAGAGATTGTCAGAGAGTGTCAGACAGTTTCAGAGAATTTCAGAGAGTGTCAGAGAGTTTCAGAGAGAGTCAATGAGTGTCAGAGAGTGTCAAAGAGTGTCACAGATTTTCAGAGAATGTCAGAGAGCGTCAGAGAGTGTCAGAGAGTTTCAGAGAGAGTCAGAGAGTTTCAGAGACTTTCTGAGAGTGTCAGCAGAGTTCCAGAGAGTTTCTGAGAGTTTCTGAGTGTGTCGGCGTGTGTCTGAGAGAGTCAGAGAGGATCTGAGAGTGTCACAGAGTGTCAGAGAGTGTTCAAGATTTTCAGAGAGTTTCAGAGAGAGTCAGAGAGTGTCAGGGAGTTTCAGAGAGTTTCAGAGAGTGTCATAGAGTGTCACAGAGTGTCATAGAGTTGCAGAGTATGTCAGAGAGTGTCCGAGAGTTTCAGAAAGAGTCAGATAGTGTCAGAGAGTTTCAGAAAGTGTCAGAGAGTGTCAGAGTCTTTCAGAGAGTGTCACAGAGTTACAGAGAGTGTCAGAGATTTTCAGAGAGTGCCAGAGATCTTCAGAGAGTGTCAGAGTCTTTCAGAGAGTGTCACAGAGTTTCAGAGAGTGTCAGAGATTTTCAGAGAGTGCCAGAGATCTTCAGAGAGTGTCAGAGGGTGCCAGAAAGTTTCAGAGAGTGTCACAGAGTGTCGGAGAGTTTCAGAGAGATTCAGAGAGTGTCCGAGAGATTCAGAAAGTGTCAGATAGTGTCAGAGAGTTTCAGAAAGTGTCACAGAGTGTCAGAGAGTGTCTGAGAGTGTCAGAGATTGTCAGAGAGTTTCAGAGAGTGTCAGAGAGTGTCAGAGAGTTTCAGAGAGTTTCAGAGAGTGTCAGAGAGTTTCAGAGAGAGTCAGTGAGTGTCAGAGAGTGTCAAAGTGTGTCACAGAGTTTCAGAGAGTGTCAGAGAGCGTCAGATTGTGTCAGAGAGTTTCAGAGAGTGTCAGTGTGTTTCAGAGACTTTCAGAGAGTTTCAGAGAGTTTCACAGACTGTCAGAGCTTTTCAGAGAGATTCAGAGAGTGTCAGAGAGTGTCACAGAGTGTCATAGAGTTGCAGAGTGTGTCAGAGAGTGTCCGAGAGTTTCAGAAAGAGACAGATAGTGTCAGAGAGTTTCAGAGATCTTCAGACAGTGTCTGAGAGTGTCTGAGAGTGCCAGAGATTGTCAGAGAGTTTCAGAGATTGTCAGAGAGTATCAGAGAGTATCAGAGAGTTTCAGAGAGTGTCAGAGAGTGTCAGAGAGTTTCAGAGAGTTTCAGAGAGTGTCAGAGAGTTTCAGAGAGTGTCAGAAAGTTTCAGAGAGTGTCAGAGAGTTTCAGAGTGTGTCACAGAGTGTCAAAGTGATTCAGAGAGATTCAGAGAGTGTCAGAGATTGTCAGAGAGTGTCAGACAGTTTCAGAGAATTTCAGAGAGTGTCAGAGAGTTTCAGAGAGAGTCAGTGAGTGTCAGAGAGTGTCAAAGAGTGTCACAGATTTTCAGAGAGTGTCAGAGAGCGTCAGAGAGTGTCAGAGAGTTTCAGAGAGAGTCAGAGAGTTTCAGAGACTTTCTGAGAGTGTCAGAGAGTTCCAGAGAGTTTCTGAGAGTTTCTGAGTGTGTCGGAGTGTGTCTGAGAGATTCAGAGAGTATCTGAGAGTGTCACAGAGAGTCAGAGAGTGTTCAAGATTTTCAGAGAGTTTCAGAGAGAGTCAGAGAGTGTCAGGGAGTTTCAGAGAGTTTCAGAGAGTGTCACAGAGTGTCAGAGCTTTTCAGAGAGACTCAGAGAGTGTCAGAGAGTGTCACAGAGTGTCATAGAGTTGCAGAGTATGTCAGAGAGTGTCCGAGAGTTTCAGAAAGTGTCAGAGAGTGTCAGAGTCTTTCAGAGAGTGTCACAGAGTTTCAGAGAGTGTCAGAGATTTTCAGAGAGTGCCAGAGATCTTCAGAGAGTGTCAGAGATTTTCAGAGAGTTTCAGAGATCTTCAGAGAGTGTCAGAGAGTGCCAGAAAGTTTCAGAGAGTGTGTCACAGAGTGTCGGAGAGTTTCAGAGAGATTCAGAGATTGTCCGAGAGATTCAGAAAGTGTCAGATAGTGTCTGAGAGTTTCAGAAAGTGTCACAGAGTGTCAGAGAGTGTCAGAGAGTGTCAGAGAGTGTCAGAGAGTGTCAGAGAGTTTCAGAGAATTTCAGAGAGTGTCAGAGAGTTTCAGAGAGTCTCAGATAGTGTCAGAGAGTGTCAGAGTGTGTCTGAGAGTGTCTGAGAGTTTCAGAGAAGGTCAGAGAGTGTCAGAGAGTTTCAGTGAGCTTCTGAGAGTTTCTGAGAGTGTCAGAGAGTTACAAAGAGTTTCAGAGAGTTTCAGAGAGTGTCAGAGAGTGTCAGAGGGTTTCAGAGAGTGTCAGAGAGTTTCAGAGAATTTCTGACAGTTTCAGAGAGTGCCTGAGAGTTTCTGACAGTTTCTGAGTGTGCCGGAGAGTGTCAGAGATTGTCAGATTGTTTCAGAGAGTGTCACAGAGTTTCAGAGAGTGTCAGAGATTTTCAGAGAGTTTCAGAGATCTTCAGAGAGTGTCAGAGTGCCACAGATTGTCAGTGAGTGTCAGAGAGTTTCAGAGAGTGTCAGAGATTTTCAGAGTGTTTCAGAGATCTTCAGAGAGTGTCAGAGAGTGCCAGAAAGTTTCAGAGAGTGTCACAGAGTGTCGGAGAGTTTCAGAGAGATTCAGAGAGTGTCGGAGAGATTCAGAAAGTGTCAGATAGTGTCAGAGAGTTTCAGAAAGTGTCAGAGAGTGTCACAGAGTGTCTGAGAGTGCCAGAGATTGTCAGAGAGTTTCAGAGAGTGTCAGAGAGTTTCAGAGAGTTTCAGAGAGTGTCAGAGAGCTTCAGACAGTGTCAGGGAGTGTCAGAGAGTTTCAGAGAGTTTCAGATAGTGTCAGACATTGTCTGAGATTGTCAAAGAGTGTCAAAGAGTTTCAGAGAGTGCAGAGAGTGTCAGAGAGTTTCAGAGAGTGTCAGGGAGTGTCAGAGAGTGTCAGAGAGTTTCAGAGAGAGTCAGACAGTGTCTGAGATTGTCAAAGAGTGTCAAAGAGTTTCAGAGAGTGTCAGAGGGTGCCAGAGAGTTTCAGAGAGTTTCAGAGAGTTTCAGAGAGTGTCAGAGATTTTCAGAGAGTGTCAGAGATTGTCTGAGAGATTCAGAGAGTGTCAGAGAGTGTCAGAGAGTTTCAGAGAGTTTCAGAGAGTTTCTGAGAGTGTCAGAGACAGTCAGAGAGTTTCTGAGAGTTTGTGAGTTTGTCAGAGAGTGTCAGAGATTGTCCAAGAGTGTCAGAGAGTATCAGAGAGTGTCAGAGAGTGTCAGAGAGTGTCAGAAAGTTTCAGAAAGTATCAGATATTGTCAGAGAGATTCAGAAAGTGTCAGAGAGTTTCCGAGAGTTTCAGAGAGCTTCAGAGAGTGTCAGAGAGTGTCAGAGAGTTTCAGTCAGTTTCAGAGAGTGTACAATAGTTTCAGAGAGAGTCAGACAGTGTCAGAGAGTTTCAGAGAGTTTCAGAGAATGTCAGAGAGTCTCAAAGACTTTCTGAGAGTGTAAGAGAGAGCCAGAGAGTGTCAGAGAGTTTCAGAGAGATTCAGAGAGTGTCAGAGAGTGTCACAGAGTGACACAGAGTTGCAGAGTGTGTCAGAGAGTGTCCGAGAGTTTCAGAAAGTGTCAGATAGTGTCAGAGAGTTTCAGAAAGTGTCAGAGAGTGTCAGAGAGTGTCTGAGAATGTCAGAGAGTGTCAGAGTGTTTCAGAGAGTTTCACAGAGTTTCAGAGAGTGTCAGAGATTTTCAGAGAGTTTCAGAGATCTTCAGAGAGTGTCGGAGAGTGCGAGAAAGTTTCAGAGAGTGTGACAGAGTGTCGGAGAGTTTCAGAGAGATTCAGAGAGTGTCCGAGAGATTCAGAAAGTGTCAGATAGTGTCAGAGAGTTTCAGAGATCTTCAGAGAGTGTCTGAGAGTGTCTGAGAGTGCCAGAGATTGTCAGAGAGTTTCAGAGAGTGACAGAGAGTGTCAGAGAGTTTCAGAGAGTTTCAGAGAGTGTCAGAGAGTGTCAGAGAGTTTCAGAGAGTTTCAGAGAGCTTCAGAGAGTTTCAGAGAGTGTCAGCAAGTTTCAGAGAGTGTCAGAGAGTTTCAGAGAGTGTCACAGATTGTCAGAGTGATTCAGAGAGATTCAGAGAGTGTCAGAGATTGTCAGAGAGTTTCAGACAGTTTCAGAGAGTTTCAGAGAGTGTCAGAGAGTTTCAGAGAGAGTCAGAGAGTGTCAGAGAGTGTCAAAGTGTGTCACAGAGTTTCAGAGAATGTCAGAGAGCGTCGGATAGTGTCAGAGAGTTTCAGAGAGTGTCAGAGTGTTTCAGAGACTTTCTGAGAGTGTCAGAGAGTTCCAGAGAGTTTCTGAGTGTGTCGGAGTGTGTCTGAGAGAGTCAGAGAGTATCTGAGAGTGTCACAGAGTGTCAGAGATATTCAGAAAGTTTCAGAGATGTTCAGAGAGTGTCAGAGAGTGTCATAAAGTTTCAGAGAGAGTCAGAGAGTGTCAGGGACTTTCAGAGAGTTTCAGAGAGTGTCACAGAGTGTCAGAGCATTTCAGAGAGATTCAGAGAGTGTCAGAGTGTTTCAGAAAGAGTCAGATAGTGTCAGAGAGTTTCAGAGAGTGTCAGAGTGTTTCAGAGACTTTCTGAGAGTGTCAGAGAGTTCCAGAGGGTTTCTGAGAGTATCTGAGAGTGTCACAGAGTGTCAGAGAGTGTAAGAGATTTTCAGTGAACTTCTGAGAGTTTCTGAGAGTGTCAGAGAGTTACAAAGAGTTTCAGAGAGTTTCAGAGAGTGTCAGAAAGTTTCAGAGATTGTCCGAGAGTTTCAGAAATTTTCAGAGGGTGTCACAGAGTGTCAGAGAGTTTCAGAAAGCTTCAGAGAGTGTCAGGGAGTGTCAGAGAGTGTCAGAGAGTTTCAGAGAGCGTCAGACAGTGTCTGAGAGTGTCAAAGAGTGTCAAAGAGTTTCAGAGAGTGTCAGAGTGTGTCAGAGAGTGTCAGAGGGTTTCAGAGAGTGTCAGAGAGTTTCAGAGAATTTCTGAGAGTGTCAGAGAGTGCCTGAGAGTTTCTGACAGTTTCTGAGTGTGCCGGAGAGTGTCAGAGATTGTCAGAGTGTTTCAGAGAGTGTCACAGAGTTTCAGAGAGTGTCAGAGATTTTCAGAGAGTTTCAGAGAGTGTCAGAGAGTTTCAGTGAACTTCTGAGAGTTTCTGAGAGTGTCAGAGAGTTACAAAGAGTTTCAGAGAGTTTCAGAGAGTGTCAGAAAGTTTCAGAGATTGTCCGAGAGTTTCAGAAATTTTCAGAGGGTGTCACAGAGTGTCAGAGAGTTTCAGAAAGCTTCAGAGAGTGTCAGGGAGTGTCAGAGAGTGTCAGAGAGTTTCAGAGAGAGTCAGACAGTGTCTGAGAGTGTCAAAGAGAGTCAAAGAGTTTCAGAGAGTGTCAGAGTGTGTCAGAGAGTGTCAGAGGGTTTCAGAGAGTGTCAGAGAGTTTCAGAGAATTTCTGAGAGTGTCAGAGAGTGCCTGAGAGTTTCTGACAGTTTCTGAGTGTGCCGGAGAGTGTCAGAGATTGTCAGAGTGTTTCAGAGAGTGTCACAGAGTTTCAGAGAGTGTCAGAGATTTTCAGAGAGTTTCAGAGATCTTCAGAGAGTGTCAGTGAGTGCCACAGAGTGTCAGTGAGTGTCAGAGAGTTTCAGAGAGTGTCAGAGATTTTCAGAGAGCTTCAGAGATCTTCAGAGAGTGTCAGAGAGTGCCAGAAAATTTCAGAGAGTGTCACAGAGTGACGGAGAGTTTCAGAGAGATTCAGAGAGTGTCCGAGAGATTCAGAAAGTGTCAGATAGTGTCAGAGACTTTCAGAAAGTGTCAGTGAGTGTCAGAGAGTGTCTAAAAGTGTCAGAGATTGTCAGAGAGTTTCAGAGAGTGTCAGAGAGTGTCAGAGAGTTTCAGAGAGTTTCAGAGAGTGTCAGAGAGCTTCAGACAATGTCAGGGAGTGTCAGAGAGTGTCAGAGAGTTTCAGATAGAGTCAGACAGTGTCTGAGATTGTCAAAGAGTGTCAAAGAGTGTCAGAGAGTGTCAGAGAGTTTCAGAGAGAGTTAGACAGTGTCACAGAGTGTCAAAGAGTGTCAAAGAGTTTCAGAGAGTGTCAGAGAGTGTCAGAGAGTTTCAGAGAGTTTCAGAGAGTGTCAAAGAGTTTCATAGAGTTTCTGAGAAAGTCAGAGAGTGCCAGAGAGTTTCAGAGAGTTTCTGAGTGTGTCCGAGAGATTCAGAAAGTGTCAGATAGTGTCAGAGAGTTTCAGAAAGTGTCAGAGAGTGTCAGAGAGTGTCTGAGAGTGCCAGAGATTGTCAGAGAGTTTCAGAGAGTGTCAGAGAGTGTCAGAGAGTTTCAGAGAGTTTCAGAGAGTGTCAGAGAGCTTCAGACAGTGTCAGGGAGTGTCAGAGAGTGTCAGAGAGGTTCAGATAGAGTCAGACAGTGTCTGAGATTGTCAAAGAGTGTCAGAGAGTTTCAGAGAGTGTCAGAGAGTGTCAGAGAGTTTAAGAGAGTGTCAGGGAGTGTCAAAGAGTTTCAGAGAGTTTCTGAGAAAGTCAGAGAGTGTCAGAGAGTGTCAGAGAGTTTCAGATAGAGTCAGACAGTGTCTGAGATTGTCAAAGAGTGTCAAAGAGTTTCAGAGAGTGTCAGAGAGTGTCAGAGAGTTTCAGAGAGAGTCAGACAGTGTCTGAGAGTGTCAAAGAGTGTCAAAGAGTTTCAGAGAGTGTCAGAAAGTTTCAGAGAGTGTCAGAGAGTGTCAGAGAGTTTCTGAGAGTGTCAGAGAGTGCCAGAGAGTTTCTGAGAGTTTCTGAGTGTGTCGAAGTGTGTCTGCGGGAGTCAGAGAGTATCTGAGAGTGTCACAGAGTGTCAGAGTGTGTCAGAGATTTTCAGAGAGTTTCAGAGATGTTCAGAGAGTGTCAGAGAGTGTCAGAAAGTTTCAGAGAGTGTCAGAGAGTGCCAGGGAGTTTCAGATAGTTACAGAGTGTCACAGAGTGTCAGAGAGTTTCAGAGAGATTCAGAGAGTGGCAGAGAGTGTCAGAGAGTGTCACAGAGTGACACAGAGTGACACAGAGTTGCAGAGTGTGTCAGAGAGTGTCCGAGAGTTTCAGAAAGTGTCAGATAGTGTCAGAGAGTTTCAGAAAGTGTCAGAGAGTGTCTGAGATTGTCAGAGAGTGTCAGAGTGTTTCAGAGAGTTTCACAGAGTTTCAGAGAGTGTCAGAGATTTTCAGAGAGTTTCAGAGATCTTCAGAGATTGTCAGAGAGTGCGAGAAAGTTTCAGAGAGTGTGACAGAGTGTCAGAGAGTTTCAGAGAGATTCAGAGAGTGTCCGAGAGATTCAGAAAGTGTCTGATAGTGTCAGAGAGTTTCAGAGATCTTCAGAGAGTGTCTGAGAGTATCTGAGAGTGCCAGAGATTGTCAGAGAGTTTCAGAGAGTGACAGAGAGTGTCAGAGAGTTTCAGAGAGTTTCAGAGAGTGTCAGAGAGTGTCAGAGAGTTTCAGAGAGTTTCAGAGAGCTTCAGAGAGTTTCAGAGTGTCAGAAAGTTTCAGAGAGTGTCAGAGAGTTTCAGAGAGTGTCACAGAGTCTCAGAGAGATTCAGAGAGTGTCAGAGAGTGTCAGAGAGTTTCAGATAGAGTCAGACAGTGTCTGAGATTGTCAAAGAGTGTCAAAGAGTTTCAGAGAGTGTCAGAGAGTGTCAGAGAGTTTCAGAGAGAGTCAGACAGTGTCTGAGAGTGTCAAAAAGTGTCAAAGAGTTTCAGAGAGTGTCAGAGAGTTTCAGAGAGTGTCAGAGAGTGTCAGAGAGTTTCTGAGAGTGTCAGAGAGTGCCAGAGAGTTTCTGAGAGTTTCTGAGTGTGTCGAAGTGTGTCTGCGGGAGTCAGAGAGTATCTGAGAGTGTCACAGAGTGTCAGAGTGTGTCAGAGATTTTCAGAGAGTTTCAGAGATGTTCAGAGAGTGTCAGAGAGTGTCAGAAAGTTTCAGAGAGTGTCAGAGAGTGCTAGGGAGTTTCAGAGAGTTACACAGTGTCACAGAGTGTCAGAGAGTTTCAGAGAGATTCAGAGAGTGTCCGAGAGATTCAGAACTTGTCTGATAGTGTCAGAGAGTTTCAGAGATCTTCAGAGAGTGTCTGAGAGTGTCTGAGAGTGCCAGAGATTGTCAGAGAGTTTCAGAGAGTGACAGAGAGTGTCAGAGAGTTTCAGAGAGTTTCAGAGAGTGTCAGAGAGTGTCAGAGAGTTTCAGAGAGTTTCAGAGAGCTTCAGAGAGTTTCAGAGAGTGTCAGAAAGTTTCAGAGAGTGTCAGAGAGTTTCAGAGAGTGTCACAGAGTCTCAGAGAGATTCAGAGAGTGTCAGAGAGTGTCAGAGAGTTTCAGATAGAGTCAGACAGTGTCTGAGATTGTCAAAGAGTGTCAAAGAGTTTCAGAGATTGTCAGAGAGTGTCAGAGAGTTTCAGAGAGAGTCAGACAGTGTCTGAGAGTGTCAAAGAGTGTCAAAGAGTTTCAGAGAGTGTCAGAAAGTTTCAGAGAGTGTCAGAGAGTGTCAGAGAGTTTCTGAGAGTGTCAGAGAGTGCCAGAGAGTTTCTGAGAGTTTCTGAGTGTGTCGAAGTGTGTCTGCGGGAGTCAGAGAGTATCTGAGAGTGTCACAGAGTGTCAGAGTGTGTCAGAGATTTTCAGAGAGTTTCAGAGATGTTCAGAGAGTTTCAGAGAGTGTCAGAAAGTTTCAGAGAGTGTCAGAGAGTGCCAGGGAGTTTCAGAGAGTTACACAGTGTCACAGAGTGTCAGAGAGTTTCAGAGAGATTCAGAGAGTGGCAGAGAGTGTCAGAGAGTGTCACAGAGTGACACAGAGTTGCAGAGTGTGTCAGAGAGTGTCCGAGAGTTTCAGAAAGTGTCAGATAGTGTCAGAGAGTTTCAGAAAGTGTCAGAGAGTGTCAGAGAGTGTCTGAGAATGTCAGAGAGTGTCAGAGTGTTTCAGAGAGTTTCACAGAGTTTCAGAGAGTGTCAGAGATTTTCAGAGAGTTTCAGAGATCTTCAGAGATTGTCAGAGAGTGCGAGAAAGTTTCAGAGAGTGTGACAGAGTGTCAGAGAGTTTCACAGAGATTCAGAGAGTGTCCGAGAGATTCAGAAAGTGTCTGATAGTGTCAGAGAGTTTCAGAGATCTTCAGAGAGTGTCTGAGAGTGTCTGAGAGTGCCAGAGATTGTCAGAGAGTTTCAGAGAGTTTCAGAGAGTGTCAGAAAGTTTCAGAGAGTGTCAGAGAGTTTCAGAGAGTGTCACAGAGTCTCAGAGAGATTCAGAGATCTTCAGAGAGTGTCAGAGTGCCACAGATTGTCAGTGAGTGTCAGAGAGTTTCAGAGAGTGTCAGAGTGTGTCAGAGATTTTCAGAGAGTTTCAGAGATGTTCAGAGAGTGTCAGAGAGTGTCAGAAAGTTTCAGAGAGTGTCAGAGAGTGCCAGGGAGTTTCAGAGAGTTACAGAGTGTCACAGAGTGTCAGAGAGTTTCAGAGAGATTCAGAGAGTGGCAGAGAGTGGCAGGGAGTGTCACAGAGTGACACAGAGTTGCAGAGTGTGTCAGAGAGTGTCCGAGAGTTTCAGAAAGTGTCAGATAGTGTCAGAGAGTTTCAGAAAGTGTCAGAGAGTGTCAGAGAGTGTCTGAGAATGTCAGAGAGTGTCAGAGTGTTTCAGAGAGTTTCACAGAGTTTCAGAGAGTGTCAGAGATTTTCAGAGAGTTTCAGAGATCTTCAGAGATTGTCAGAGAGTGCGAGAAAGTTTCAGAGAGTGTGACAGAGTGTCAGAGAGTTTCAGAGAGATTCAGAGAGTGTCCGAGAGATTCAGAAAGTGTCTGATAGTGTCAGAGAGTTTCAGAGATCTTCAGAGAGTGTCTGAGAGTGTCTGAGAGTGCCAGAGATTGTCAGAGAGTTTCAGAGAGTGACAGAGAGTGTCAAAGAGTTTCAGAGAGTTTCAGAGAGTGTCAGAGAGTGTCAGAGAGTTTCAGAGAGTTTCAGAGAGCTTCAGAGAGTTTCAGAGAGTGTCAGAAAGTTTCAGAGAGTGTCGGAGAGTTTCAGAGAGTGTCACAGAGTCTCAGAGAGATTCAGAGAGTGTCAGAGAGTGTCAGAGAGTTTCAGATAGAGTCAGACAGTGTCTGAGATTGTCAAAGAGTGTCAAAGAGTTTCAGAGAGTGTCAGAGAGTGTCAGAGAGTTTCAGAGAGAGTCAGACAGTGTCTGAGAGTGTCAAAGAGTGTCAAAGAGTTTCAGAGAGTGTCAGAAAGTTTCAGAGAGTGTCAGAGAGTGTCAGAGAGTTTCTGAGAGTGTCAGAGAGTGCTAGAGAGTTTCTGAGAGTTTCTGAGATGTTCAGAGAGTGTCAGAGAGTGTCAGAAAGTTTCAGAGAGTGTCAGAGAGTGCCAGGGAGTTTCAGAGAGTTACACAGTGTCACAGAGTGTCAGAGAGTTTCAGAGAGATTCAGAGAGTGGCAGAGAGTGTCAGAGAGTGTCACAGAGTGACACAGAGTTGCAGAGTGTGTCAGAGAGTGTCCGAGAGTTTCAGAAAGTGTCAGATAGTGTCAGAGAGTTTCAGAAAGTGTCAGAGAGTGTCAGAGAGTGTCTGAGAATGTCAGAGAGTGTCAGAGTGTTTCAGAGAGTTTCACAGAGTTTCAGAGAGTGTCAGAGATTTTCAGAGAGTTTCAGAGATCTTCAGAGATTGTCAGAGAGTGCGAGAAAGTTTCAGAGAGTGTGACAGAGTGTCAGAGAGTTTCACAGAGATTCAGAGATTGTCCGAGAGATTCAGAAAGTGTCTGATAGTGTCAGAGAGTTTCAGAGATCTTCAGAGAGTGTCTGAGAGTGTCTGAGAGTGCCAGAGATTGTCAGAGAGTTTCAGAGAGTTTCAGAGAGTGTCAGAAAGTTTCAGAGAGTGTCAGAGAGTTTCAGAGAGTGTCACAGAGTCTCAGAGAGATTCAGAGATCTTCAGAGAGTGTCAGAGTGCCACAGATTGTCAGTGAGTGTCAGAGAGTTTCAGAGAGTGTCAGAGTGTGTCAGCGATTTTCAGAGAGTTTCAGAGATGTTCAGAGAGTGTCAGAGAGTGTCAGAAAGTTTCAGAGAGTGTCAGAGAGTGCCAGGGAGTTTCAGAGAGTTACAGAGTGTCACAGAGTGTCAGAGAGTTTCAGAGAGATTCAGAGAGTGGCAGAGAGTGGCAGGGAGTGTCACAGAGTGACACAGAGTTGCAGAGTGTGTCAGAGAGTGTCCGAGAGTTTCAGAAAGTGTCAGATAGTGTCAGAGAGTTTCAGAAAGTGTCAGAGAGTGTCAGAGAGTGTCTGAGAATGTCAGAGAGTGTCAGAGTGTTTCAGAGAGTTTCACAGAGTTTCAGAGAGTGTCAGAGATTTTCAGAGAGTTTCAGAGATCTTCAGAGATTGTCAGAGAGTGCGAGAAAGTTTCAGAGAGTGTGACAGAGTGTCAGAGAGTTTCAGAGAGATTCAGAGAGTGTCCGAGAGATTCAGAAAGTGTCTGATAGTGTCAGAGAGTTTCAGAGATCTTCAGAGAGTGTCTGAGAGTGTCTGAGAGTGCCAGAGATTGTCAGAGAGTTTCAGAGAGTGACAGAGAGTGTCAAAGAGTTTCAGAGAGTTTCAGAGAGTGTCAGAGAGTGTCAGAGAGTTTCAGAGAGTTTCAGAGAGCTTCAGAGAGTTTCAGAGAGTGTCAGAAAGTTTCAGAGAGTGTCGGAGAGTTTCAGAGAGTGTCACAGAGTCTCAGAGAGATTCAGAGAGTGTCAGAGAGTGTCAGAGAGTTTCAGATAGAGTCAGACAGTGTCTGAGATTGTCAAAGAGTGTCAAAGAGTTTCAGAGAGTGTCAGAGAGTGTCAGAGAGTTTCAGCGAGAGTCAGACAGTGTCTGAGAGTGTCAAAGAGTGTCAAAGAGTTTCAGAGAGTGTCAGAAAGTTTCAGAGAGTGTCAGAGAGTGTCAGAGAGTTTCTGAGAGTGTCAGAGAGTGCCAGAGAGTTTCTGAGAGTTTCTGAGTGTGTCGAAGTGTGTCTGCGGGAGTCAGAGAGTATCTGAGAGTGTCACAGAGTGTCAGAGTGTGTCAGAGATTTTCAGAGAGTTTCAGAGATGTTCAGAGAGTGTCAGAGTGTGTCAGAAAGTTTCAGAGAGTGTCAGAGAGTGCCAGGGAGTTTCAGAGAGTTACACAGTGTCACAGAGTGTCAGAGAGTTTCAGAGAGATTCAGAGAGTGGCAGAGAGTGTCAGAGAGTGTCACAGAGTGACACAGAGTTGCAGAGTGTGTCAGAGAGTGTCCAAGAGTTTCAGAAAGTGTCAGATAGTGTCAGAGAGTTTCAGAAAGTGTCAGAGAGTGTCAGAGAGTGTCTGAGAATGTCAGAGAGTGTCAGAGTGTTTCAGAGAGTTTCACAGAGTTTCAGAGAGTGTCAGAGATTTTCAGAGAGTTTCAGAGATCTTCAGAGATTGTCAGAGAGTGCGAGAAAGTTTCAGAGAGTGTGACAGAGTGTCAGAGAGTTTCAGAGAGATTCAGAGAGTGTCCGAGAGATTCAGAAAGAGTCTGATAGTGTCAGAGAGTTTCAGAGATCTTCAGAGAGTGTCTGAGAGTGTCTGAGAGTGCCAGAGATTGTCAGAGAGTTTCAGAGAGTTTCAGAGAGTGTCAGAAAGTTTCAGAGAGTGTCAGAGAGTGTCTGAGAGTGCCAGAGATTGTCAGAGAGTTTCAGAGAGTTTCAGAGAGTGTCAGAAAGTTTCAGAGAGTGTCAGAGAGTTTCAGAGAGTGTCACAGAGTCTCAGAGAGATTCAGAGATCTTCAGAGAGTGTCAGAGTGCCACAGATTGTCAGTGAGTGTCAGAGAGTTTCAGAGAGTGTCAGAGATTTTCAGAGTGTTTCAGAGATCTTCAGAGAGTGTCAGAGAGTGCCAGAAAGTTTCAGAGAGTGTCACAGAGTGTCGGAGAGTTTCAGAGAGATTCAGAGAGTGTCGGAGAGATTCAGAAAGTGTCAGATAGTGTCAGAGAGTTTCAGAAAGTGTCAGAGAGTGTCACAGAGTGTCTGAGAGTGCCAGAGATTGTCAGAGAGTTTCAGAGATTGTCAGAGAGTTTCAGAGAGTTTCAGAGAGTGTCAGAAAGTTTCAGAGAGTGTCAGAGAGTTTCAGAGAGTGTCACAGAGTCTCAGAGAGATTCAGAGATCTTCAGAGAGTGTCAGAGTGCCACAGATTGTCAGTGAGTGTCAGAGAGTTTCAGAGAGTGTCAGAGATTTTCAGAGTGTTTCAGAGATCTTCAGAGAGTGTCAGAGAGTGCCAGAAAGTTTCAGAGAGTGTCACAGAGTGTCGGAGAGTTTCAGAGAGATTCAGAGAGTGTCGGAGAGATTCAGAAAGTGTCAGATAGTGTCAGAGAGTTTCAGAAAGTGTCAGAGAGTGTCACAGAGTGTCTGAGAGTGCCAGAGATTGTCAGAGAGTTTCAGAGAGTGTCAGAGAGTTTCAGAGAGTTTCAGAGAGTGTCAGAGAGCTTCAGACAGTGTCAGGGAGTGTCAGAGAGTTTCAGAGAGTTTCAGATAGTGTCAGACATTGTCTGAGATTGTCAAAGAGTGTCAAAGAGTTTCAGAGAGTGTCAGAGAGTGTCAGAGAGTTTCAGAGAGTGTCAGGGAGTGTCAGAGAGTGTCAGAGAGTTTCAGAGAGAGTCAGACAGTGTCTGAGAGTGTCAAAGAGTGTCAAAGAGTTTCAGAGAGTGTCAGAGAGTGTCAGAGAGTTTCAGAGAGTGTCAAAGAGTTTCAGAGAGTTTCTGAGAGTGTCAGAGAGTGCCAGAGAGTTTCTGAGAGTTTCTAAGTGTGTCGAAGTGTGTCTGAGGGAGTCAGAGAGTATCTGAGAGTGTCACAGAGTGTCAGAGAGTGTCAGAGATTTTCAGAGAGTTTCAGAGATGTTCAGAGAGTGTCAGAGAGTGTCAGAAAGTTTCAGAGAGTGTCAGAGAGTGTCAGGGAGTTTCAGAGAGTTACAGAGTGTCACAGAGTGTCCGAGAGTTTCAGAAAGTGTCAGATAGTGTCAGAGAGTTTCAGAAAGTGTCAGAGAGTGTCAGAGAGTGTCTGAGAATGTCAGAGAGTGTCAGAGTGTTTCAGAGAGTTTCACAGAGTTTCAGAGAGTGTCAGAGATTTTCAGAGAGTTTCAGAGATCTTCAGAGAGTGTCGGAGAGTGCGAGAAAGTTTCAGAGAGTGTGACAGATTGTCGGAGAGTTTCAGAGAGATTCAGAGAGTGTCCGAGAGATTCAGAAAGTGTCAGATAGTGTCAGAGAGTTTCAGAGATCTTCAGAGAGTGTCTGAGAGTGTCTGAGAGTGCCAGAGATTGTCAGAGAGTTTCAGAGAGTGACAGAGAGTGTCAGAGAGTTTCAGAGAGTTTCAGAGAGTGTCAGAGAGTGTCAGAGAGTTTCAGAGAGTTTCAGAGAGCTTCAGAGAGTTTCAGAGAGTGTCAGAAAGTTTCAGAGAGTGTCAGAGAGTTTCAGAGAGTGTCACAGAGTGTCAGAGTGATTCAGAGAGATTCAGAGAGTGTCAGAGATTGTCAGAGAGTTTCAGACAGTTTCAGAGAGTTTCAGAGAGTGTCAGAGAGTTTCAGAGAGAGTCAGAGAGTGTCAGAGAGTGTCAAAGTGTGTCACAGAGTTTCAGAGAATGTCAGAGAGCGTCAGATAGTGTCAGAGAGTTTCAGAGAGTGTCAGAGTGTTTCAGAGACTTTCTGAGAGTGTCAGAGAGTTCCAGAGAGTTTCTGAGAGTTTCTGAGTGTGTCGGAGTGTGTCTGAGAGAGTCAGAGAGTATCTGAGAGTGTCACAGAGTGTCAGAGATATTCAGAGAGTTTCAGAGATGTTCAGAGAGTTTCAGAGAGTGTCATAAAGTTTCAGAGAGAGTCAGAGAGTGTCAGGGACTTTCAGAGAGTTTCAGAGAGTGTCACAGAGTGTCAGAGCATTTCAGAGAGATTCAGAGAGTGTCAGAGAGTTTCAGAAAGAGTCAGATAGTGTCAGAAAGTTTCAGAGAGTGTCAGAGTGTTTCAGAGACTTTCTGAGAGTGTCAGAGAGTTCCAGAGGGTTTCTGAGAGTATCTGACAGTGTCTGAGAGTGTCAAAGAGTGTCAGAGAGTTTCAGAGTGTTTCTGAGAGTGTCAGAGAGTTACAAAGAGTTTCAGAGAGTTTCAGAGAGTGTCAGAAAGTTTCAGAGATTGTCCGAGAGTTTCAGAAATTTTCAGAGGGTGTCACAGAGTGTCAGAGAGTTTCAGAAAGCTTCAGAGAGTGTCAGGGAGTGTCAGAGAGTGTCAGAGAGTTTCAGAGAGAGTCAGACAGTGTCTGAGAGTGTCAAAGAGTGTCAGAGAGTTTCAGAGAATTTCTGAGAGTGTCAGAGAGTGCCTGAGAGTTTCTGACAGTTTCTGAGTGTGCCGGAGAGTGTCAGAGATTGTCAGAGTGTTTCAGAGAGTGTCACAGAGTTTCAGAGAGTGTCAGAGATTTTCAGAGAGTTTCTGAGATCTTCAGAGAGTGTCAGTGAGTGCCACAGAGTGTCAGTGAGTGTCAGAGAGTTTCAGAGAGTGTCAGAGAGTTTCAGTGAACTTCTGAGAGTTTCTGAGAGTGTCAGAGAGTTACAAAGAGTTTCAGAGAGTTTCAGAGAGTGTCAGAAAGATTCAGAGATTGTCCGAGAGTTTCAGAAATTTTCAGAGTGTGTCACAGAGTGTCAGAGAGTTTCAGAAAGCTTCAGAGAGTGTCAGGGAGTGTCAGAGAGTGTCAGAGAGTTTCAGAGAGAGTCAGACAGTGTCTGAGAGTGTCAAAGAGTGTCAAAGAGTTTCAGAGAGTGTCAGAGAGTTTCAGAGAATTTCTGAGAGTGTCAGAGAGTGCCTGAGAGTTTCTGACAGTTTCTGAGTGTGCCGGAGAGTGTCAGAGATTGTCAGAGTGTTTCAGAGAGTGTTTCAGAGAGTTTCAGAGAGTGTCAGAGATTTTCAGAGAGTTTCAGAGATCTTCAGAGAGTGTCAGTGAGTGCCACAGAGTGTCAGTGAGTGTCAGAGAGTTTCAGAGAGTGTCAGAGATTTTCAGAGAGTTTCAGAGATCTTCAGAGAGTGTCAGAGAGTGCCAGAAAATTTCAGAGAGTGTCACAGAGTGTCGGAGAGTTTCAGAGAGATTCAGAGAGTGTCCGAGAGATTCAGAAAGTGTCAGATAGTGTCAGAGACTTTCAGAAAGTGTCAGTGAGTGTCAGAGAGTGTCTAAAAGTGTCAGAGATTGTCAGAGAGTTTCAGAGAGTGTCAGAGAGTGTCAGAGAGTTTCAGAGAGTTTCAGAGAGTGTCAGAGAGCTTCAGACAATGTCAGGGAGTGTCAGAGAGTTTCAGATAGAGTCAGACAGTGTCTGAGATTGTCAAAGAGTGTCAAAGAGTGTCAGAGAGTGTCAGAGAGTTTCGGAGAGAGTTAGACAGTGTCACAGAGTGTCAAAGAGTGTCAAAGAGTTTCAGAGAGTGTCAGAGAGTGTCAGAGAGTTTCAGAGAGTTTCAGAGAGTGTCAAAGAGTTTCATAGAGTTTCTGAGAAAGTCAGAGAGTGCCAGAGAGTTTCAGAGAGTTTCTGAGTGTGTCCGAGAGATTCAGAAAGTGTCAGATAGTGTCAGAGAGTTTCAGAAAGTGTCAGAGAGTGTCAGAGAGTGTCTGAGAGTGCCAGAGATTGTCAGAGAGTTTCAGAGAGTGTCAGAGAGTGTCAGAGAGTTTCAGAGAGTTTCAGAGAGTGTCAGAGAGCTTCAGACAGTGTCAGGGAGTGTCAGAGAGTGTCAGAGAGTTTCAGATAGAGTCAGACAGTGTCTGAGATTGTCAAAGAGTGTCAGAGAGTTTCAGAGAGTGTCAGAGAGTGTCAGAGAGTTTAAGAGAGTGTCAGGGAGTGTCAAAGAGTTTCAGAGAGTTTCTGAGAAAGTCAGAGAGTGTCAGAGAGTGTCAGAGAGTTTCAGATAGAGTCAGACAGTGTCTGAGATTGTCAAAGAGTGTCAAAGAGTTTCAGAGAGTGTCAGAGAGTGTCAGAGAGTTTCAGAGAGAGTCAGACAGTGTCTGAGAGTGTCAAAGAGTGTCAAAGAGTTTCAGAGAGTGTCAGAAAGTTTCAGAGAGTGTCAGAGAGTGTCAGAGAGTTTCTGAGAGTGTCAGAGAGTGCCAGAGAGTTTCTGAGAGTTTCTGAGTGTGTCGAAGTGTGTCTGCGGGAGTCAGAGAGTATCTGAGAGTGTCACAGAGTGTCAGAGTGTGTCAGAGATTTTCATAGAGTTTCAGAGATGTTCAGAGAGTGTCAGAGAGTGTCAGAAAGTTTCAGAGAGTGTCAGAGAGTGCCAGGGAGTTTCAGAGAGTTACAGAGTGTCACAGAGTGTCAGAGAGTTTCAGAGAGATTCAGAGAGTGGCAGAGAGTGTCAGAGAGTGTCACAGAGTGACACAGAGTTGCAGAGTGTGTCAGAGAGTGTCCGAGAGTTTCAGAAAGTGTCAGATAGTGTCAGAGAGTTTCAGAAAGTGTCAGAGAGTGTCAGAGAGTGTCTGAGAATGTCAGAGAGTGTCAGAGTGTTTCAGAGAGTTTCACAGAGTTTCAGAGAGTGTCAGAGATTTTCAGAGAGTTTCAGAGATCTTCAGAGATTGTCAGAGAGTGCGAGAAAGTTTCAGAGAGTGTGACAGAGTGTCAGAGAGTTTCAGAGAGATTCAGAGAGTGTCCGAGAGATTCAGAAAGTGTCTGATAGTGTCAGAGAGTTTCAGAGATCTTCAGAGAGTGTCTGAGAGTGTCTGAGAGTGCCAGAGATTGTCAGAGAGTTTCAGAGAGTGACAGAGAGTGTCAGAGAGTTTCAGAGAGTTTCAGAGAGTGTCTGAGAGTGTCAGAGAGTTTCAGAGAGCTTCAGAGAGCTTCAGAGAGTTTCAGAGAGTGTCAGAAAGTTTTAGAGAGTGTCAGAGAGTTTCAGAGAGTGTCACAGAGTCTCAGAGAGATTCAGAGAGTGTCAGAGAGTGTCAGAGAGTTTCAGATAGAGTCAGACAGTGTCTGAGATTGTCAAAGAGTGTCAAAGAGTTTCAGAGAGTGTCAGAGAGTGTCAGCGAGTTTCAGAGAGAGTCAGATAGTGTCTGAGAGTGTCAAAGAGTGTCAAAGAGTTTCAGAGAGTGTCAGAAAGTTTCAGAGAGTGTCAGAGAGTGTCAGAGAGTTCTGAGAGTGTCAGAGAGTGCCAGAGGGTTTCTAAGAGTTTCTGAGTGTGTCGAAGTGTGTCTGCGGGAGTCAGAGAGTATCTGAGAGTGTCACAGAGTGTCAGAGTGTGTCAGAGATTTTCAGAGAGTTTCAGAGATGTTCAGAGACTGTCAGAGAGTGTCAGAAAGTTTCAGAGAGTGTCAGAGAGTGCCAGGGAGTTTCAGAGATCTTCAGAGAGTGTCAGAGAGTGCGAGAAAGTTTCAGAGAGTGTGACAGAGTGTCAGAGAGTTTCAGAGAGATTCAGAGAGTGTCCGAGAGATTCAGAAAGTGTCTGATAGTGTCAGAGAGTTTCTGAGATCTTCAGAGAGTGTCTGAGAGTGTCTGAGAGTGCCAGAGATTGTCAGAGAGTTTCAGAGAGTGACAGAGAGTGTCAGAGAGTTTCAGAGAGTTTCAGAGAGTGTCAGAGAGTGTCAGAGAGTTTCAGAGAGTTTCAGAGAGCTTCAGAGAGTTTCAGAGAGTGTCAGAAAGTTTCAGAGAGTGTCAGAGAGTTTCAGAGAGTGTCACAGAGTCTCAGAGAGATTCAGAGAGTGTCAGAGAGTGTCAGAGAGTTTCAGAGAGTTTCAGAGAGTGTCAGAGAGCTTCAGACAGTGTCAGGGAGTGTCAGAGAGTGTCAGAGAGTTTCAGATAGAGTCAGACAGTGTCTGAGATTGTCAAAGAGTGTCAAAGAGTGTCAGAGAGTGTCAGAGAGTTTCAGAGAGAGTTAGACAGTGTCTCAGAGTGTCAAAGAGTGTCAAAGAGTTTCAGAGAGTTTCAGAGATCTTCAGAGAGTGTCAGTGAGTGCCACAGAGTGTCAGTGAGTGTCAGAGAGTTTCAGAGAGTGTCAGAGATTTTCAGAGAGTTTCAGAGATCTTCAGAGAGTGTCAGAGAGTGCCAGAAAATTTCAGAGAGTGTCACAGAGTGTCGGAGAGTTTCAGAGAGATTCAGAGAGTGTCCGAGAGATTCAGAAAGTGTCAGATAGTGTCAGAGACTTTCAGAAAGTGTCAGTGAGTGTCAGAGAGTGTCTAAAAGTGTCAGAGATTGTCAGAGAGTTTCAGAGAGTGTCAGAGAGTGTCAGAGAGTTTCAGAGAGTTTCAGAGAGTGTCAGAGAGCTTCAGACAATGTCAGGGAGTGTCAGAGAGTTTCAGATAGAGTCAGACAGTGTCTGAGATTGTCAAAGAGTGTCAAAGAGTGTCAGAGAGTGTCAGAGAGTTTCGGAGAGAGTTAGACAGTGTCACAGAGTGTCAAAGAGTGTCAAAGAGTTTCAGAGAGTGTCAGAGAGTGTCAGAGAGTTTCAGAGAGTTTCAGAGAGTGTCAAAGAGTTTCATAGAGTTTCTGAGAAAGTCAGAGAGTGCCAGAGAGTTTCAGAGAGTTTCTGAGTGTGTCCGAGAGATTCAGAAAGTGTCAGATAGTGTCAGAGAGTTTCAGAAAGTGTCAGAGAGTGTCAGAGAGTGTCTGAGAGTGCCAGAGATTGTCAGAGAGTTTCAGAGAGTGTCAGAGAGTGTCAGAGAGTTTCAGAGAGTTTCAGAGAGTGTCAGAGAGCTTCAGACAGTGTCAGGGAGTGTCAGAGAGTGTCAGAGAGTTTCAGATAGAGTCAGACAGTGTCTGAGATTGTCAAAGAGTGTCAGAGAGTTTCAGAGAGTGTCAGAGAGTGTCAGAGAGTTTAAGAGAGTGTCAGGGAGTGTCAAAGAGTTTCAGAGAGTTTCTGAGAAAGTCAGAGAGTGTCAGAGAGTGTCAGAGAGTTTCAGATAGAGTCAGACAGTGTCTGAGATTGTCAAAGAGTGTCAAAGAGTTTCAGAGAGTGTCAGAGAGTGTCAGAGAGTTTCAGAGAGAGTCAGACAGTGTCTGAGAGTGTCAAAGAGTGTCAAAGAGTTTCAGAGAGTGTCAGAAAGTTTCAGAGAGTGTCAGAGAGTGTCAGAGAGTTTCTGAGAGTGTCAGAGAGTGCCAGAGAGTTTCTGAGAGTTTCTGAGTGTGTCGAAGTGTGTCTGCGGGAGTCAGAGAGTATCTGAGAGTGTCACAGAGTGTCAGAGTGTGTCAGAGATTTTCATAGAGTTTCAGAGATGTTCAGAGAGTGTCAGAGAGTGTCAGAAAGTTTCAGAGAGTGTCAGAGAGTGCCAGGGAGTTTCAGAGAGTTACAGAGTGTCACAGAGTGTCAGAGAGTTTCAGAGAGATTCAGAGAGTGGCAGAGAGTGTCAGAGAGTGTCACAGAGTGACACAGAGTTGCAGAGTGTGTCAGAGAGTGTCCGAGAGTTTCAGAAAGTGTCAGATAGTGTCAGAGAGTTTCAGAAAGTGTCAGAGAGTGTCAGAGAGTGTCTGAGAATGTCAGAGAGTGTCAGAGTGTTTCAGAGAGTTTCACAGAGTTTCAGAGAGTGTCAGAGATTTTCAGAGAGTTTCAGAGATCTTCAGAGATTGTCAGAGAGTGCGAGAAAGTTTCAGAGAGTGTGACAGAGTGTCAGAGAGTTTCAGAGAGATTCAGAGAGTGTCCGAGAGATTCAGAAAGTGTCTGATAGTGTCAGAGAGTTTCAGAGATCTTCAGAGAGTGTCTGAGAGTGTCTGAGAGTGCCAGAGATTGTCAGAGAGTTTCAGAGAGTGACAGAGAGTGTCAGAGAGTTTCAGAGAGTTTCAGAGAGTGTCTGAGAGTGTCAGAGAGTTTCAGAGAGCTTCAGAGAGCTTCAGAGAGTTTCAGAGAGTGTCAGAAAGTTTTAGAGAGTGTCAGAGAGTTTCAGAGAGTGTCACAGAGTCTCAGAGAGATTCAGAGAGTGTCAGAGAGTGTCAGAGAGTTTCAGATAGAGTCAGACAGTGTCTGAGATTGTCAAAGAGTGTCAAAGAGTTTCAGAGAGTGTCAGAGAGTGTCAGCGAGTTTCAGAGAGAGTCAGATAGTGTCTGAGAGTGTCAAAGAGTGTCAAAGAGTTTCAGAGAGTGTCAGAAAGTTTCAGAGAGTGTCAGAGAGTGTCAGAGAGTTCTGAGAGTGTCAGAGAGTGCCAGAGGGTTTCTAAGAGTTTCTGAGTGTGTCGAAGTGTGTCTGCGGGAGTCAGAGAGTATCTGAGAGTGTCACAGAGTGTCAGAGTGTGTCAGAGATTTTCAGAGAGTTTCAGAGATGTTCAGAGACTGTCAGAGAGTGTCAGAAAGTTTCAGAGAGTGTCAGAGAGTGCCAGGGAGTTTCAGAGATCTTCAGAGAGTGTCAGAGAGTGCGAGAAAGTTTCAGAGAGTGTGACAGAGTGTCAGAGAGTTTCAGAGAGATTCAGAGAGTGTCCGAGAGATTCAGAAAGTGTCTGATAGTGTCAGAGAGTTTCTGAGATCTTCAGAGAGTGTCTGAGAGTGTCTGAGAGTGCCAGAGATTGTCAGAGAGTTTCAGAGAGTGACAGAGAGTGTCAGAGAGTTTCAGAGAGTTTCAGAGAGTGTCAGAGAGTGTCAGAGAGTTTCAGAGAGTTTCAGAGAGCTTCAGAGAGTTTCAGAGAGTGTCAGAAAGTTTCAGAGAGTGTCAGAGAGTTTCAGAGAGTGTCACAGAGTCTCAGAGAGATTCAGAGAGTGTCAGAGAGTGTCAGAGAGTTTCAGAGAGTTTCAGAGAGTGTCAGAGAGCTTCAGACAGTGTCAGGGAGTGTCAGAGAGTGTCAGAGAGTTTCAGATAGAGTCAGACAGTGTCTGAGATTGTCAAAGAGTGTCAAAGAGTGTCAGAGAGTGTCAGAGAGTTTCAGAGAGAGTTAGACAGTGTCTCAGAGTGTCAAAGAGTGTCAAAGAGTTTCAGAGAGTGTCAGAGAGTTTCAGAGAGTTTCAGAGAGTGTCAAAGAGTTTCAGAGATTTTCTGAGAAAGTCAGAGAGTGCCAGAGAGTTTCAGAGAGTTTCTGAGTGTGTCGAAGTGTGTCTGCGGGAGTCAGAGTGTATCTGAGAGTGTCACAGAGTGTCAGAGAGTGTCAGAGATTTTCAGAGAGATTCAGAGATGTTCAGAGAGTGTCAGAGAGTGTCAGAAAGTTTCAGAGAGTGTCAGAGAGTGTCAGGGAGTTTCAGAGAGTTACAGAGTGTCACAGAGTGTCAGAGAGTTTCAGAGAGATTCAGAGAGTGTCAGAGAGTGTCACAGAGTGACACAGAGTTGCAGATTGTGTCAGAGAGTGTCCGAGAGTTTCAGAAAGTGCCAGATAGTGTCAGAGAGTTTCAGAACGTGTCAGAGAGTGTCTGAGAATGTCAGAGAGTGTCAGAGTGTTTCAGAGAGTTTCACAGAGTTTCAGAGAGTGTCAGAGATTTTCAGAGAGTTTCAGAGATCTTCAGAGAGTGTCAGAGAGTGCCAGAAAGTTTCAGAGAGTGTCACAGAGTGTCGGAGAGTTTCAGAGAGATTCAGAGAGTGTCCGAGAGATTCAGAAAGTGTCAGATAGTGTCAGAGAGTTTCAGAGATCTTCAGAGAGTGTCAGAGAGAGTCAGAGAGTTTCAGAGAGTTTCAGAGAGTGTCAGAGAGTGTCAGAGAGTTTCAGAGAGTTTCAGAGAGCTTCAGAGAGTTTCAGAGAGTGTCAGAGTGATTCAGAGAGATTCAGAGAGTTTCAGAGATTGTCAGAGTGTTTCAGACAGTTTCAGAGAGTTTCAGAGAGTGTCAGAGAGTTTCAGAGAGAGTCAGTGAGTGTCAGAGAGTGTCAAAGTGTGTCACAGAGTTTCAGAGAGTGTCAGAGAGCGTCAGATAGTGTCAGAGAGTTTCAGAGAGTGTCAGAGTGTTTCAGAGACTTTCTGAGAGTGTCAGAGAGTTCCAGAGAGTTTCTGAGAGTTTCTGAGTGTGTCGGAGTGTGTCTGAGAGAGTCAGAGAGTATCTGAGAGTGTCACAGAGTGTCAGAGATATTCCGAGAGTTTCAGAGATGTTCAGAGAGTGTCAGAGAGTGTCATAAAGTTTCAGAGAGAGTCAGAGAGTGTCAGGGACTTTCAGAGAGTTTCAGAGAGTGTCACAGAGTGTCAGAGCATTTCAGAGAGTGTCAGAGAGTTTCAGAAAGAGTCAGATAGTGTCAGAGAGTTGCAGAGAGTGTCAGAGTGTTTCAGAGACTTTCTGAGAGTGTCAGAGACTTCCAGAGGGGTTCTGAGAGTTTCTGAGTGTGTCGGAGTGTGTCTGAGAGAGTCAGAGAGTGTCTGAGAGTGTCACAGAGTGTCAGAGAGTGTCAGAGATTTTCAGAGAGTTTCAGAGATGTTCAGAGAGTGTCAGAGAGTGTCAGAAAGTTTCAGAGAGAGTGAGAGAGTGTCAGGGAGTTTCAGAGAGTTTCAGAGTGTCACAGAGTGTCAGAGCTTTTCAGAGAGATTCAGAGAGTGTCAGAGAGTGTCACAGAGTGTCATCGAGTTGCAGAGTGTGTCAGAGAGTGTCCGAGAGTTCCAGAAAGAGTCAGATAGTGTCGGAGAGTGTCTGAGAGTGTAAGAGAGTGTCAGAGTCTTTCAGAGAGTGTCACAGAGTTTCAGAGAGTGTCAGAGATTTTCAGAGAGTGCCAGAGATCTTCAGAGAGGGTCAGAGAGTGCCAGAAAGTTTCGGAGAGTGTCACAGAGTGTCGGAGAGTTTCAGAGAGATTCAGAGAGTGTCCGAGAGATTCAGAATGTGTCAGATAGAGTCAGAGAGTTTCAGAAAGTGTCACAGAGTGTCAGAGGGTGTCTGAGAGTGTCAGAGAGTGTCAGAGAGTTTCAGAGAGTGTCAGAGAGTTTCAGAGAATTTCAGAGAGTGTCAGAGAGTTTCAGAGAGTCTCAGATAGTGTCAGAGAGTGTCAGAGAGTGTCTGAGAGTGTCTGAGAGTTTCAGAGAGTATCAGAGAGTTTCAGTGAACTTCTGAGAGTTTCTGAGAGTGTCAGAGAGTTACAAAGAGTTTCAGAGAGTTTCAGAGAGTGTCGGAAAGTTTCAGAGATTGTCAGAGAGTTTCAGAGAGTTTCAGAGGGTGTCACAGAGTGTCAGAGAGTTTCAGAGAGTGTCACAGAGTGTCAGTGAGTGTCAGAGAGTTTCAGAGAGTGTCACAGAGTGTCAGTGAGTGTCAGAGAGTATCAGAGAGTGTCAGCGAGAATCAGAGAGTGTCAGCGAGTGTCAGAGAGTGTCAGAGAGTTTCAGAGAGTGTCAGAGAGTGTCAGAGAGTGTCAGAGAGTTTCAGAGAGTGTCACAGAGTGTCAGTGAGTGTCAGAGAGTTTCAGAGAGTGTCAGATAGTGTCAGTGAGTGTTAGAGAGTATCAGAGACTTTCAGTGAGAGTCAGAGAGTGTCATCGAGTGTCAGAGAGTGTCAGAGAGTTTTTGAAAGTTTCTGAGTTTGTCGGAGAGTGTCAGAGAGTGTCAGAGAGTTTCAGAGAGTGCCACAGAGTGTCAGAGAGTGTCAGAGAGTTTCAGAGATTTTCTGAGAGTTTCTGAGAGTGTAAGAGATTGTCAGAAAGATTCAGGAAGTGTCAGATAGTATCAGAGAGTTTCAGAAATTGTCAGAGAGTGTCTGAGAGTGTCAGAGAGTGTCAGAGAGATTCAGAGAGTTTCAGAGAGTGCCAGAGAGCTTCAGAGGGTTTCAGAGAGTGCCAGAGTGTGTCAGAGAGTTTCAGAGAGTGTCAGAGAGTGTCGGGGAGTGTCAGAGAGTGTCAAAGAACTTCAGAGAGTGTCAGAGAGTTTCAGAGAGTGTCAGGCAGTATCTGAGAGTGTCAGAGAGTGCCGAAGAGTTTCAGAGAGTATCAGAGAGTGTCAGAGAGTGTCAGAGAGTTTCAGAGAGTGTCACAGATTGTCAGAGAGCTTCAGAGAGATTCAGAGAGTGTCGGGGAGTGTCAGAGAGTGTCAAAGAACTTCAGAGAGTGTCAGACAGTTTCAGAGTGTGTCAGACAGTATCTGAGAGTGTCAGAGAGTGCCAAAGTGTTTCAGAGAGTGTCAGAGAGTGTCAGAGAGTGTTTGAGAGTGTCAGAGTGTGTCAGAGAGATTCAGAGCGTTTCAGAGATTGTCAGAGCGTGTCAGAGAGTTTCAGAGAGTGTCAGAGAGTGTCTGAGAGATTCAGAGAGTGTCAGAGAGTGTCAGAGAGTTTCAGAGAGTTTCAGAGAGTGTCGGAGAGTGTCAGAGAGTTTCAGAGAGCTTCAGAGAGTGTCAGGGAGTTTCAGAGAGTGTCAGAGAGTTTCGGAGAGTTTCAGAGAGAGTCAGACAGTGTCTGAGAGTGTCAGAGAGTGTCAAAGAGTTTCAGAGAGTGTCAGAGAGTGTCAGAGAGTGTCAGAGAGGTTCAGATATTGTCAGAGAGTTTCAGAGACTTTCTGAGAGTGTCAGAGAGTGCCTGAGAGTTTCAGAGAGTGTCACGGAGTGTCAGAGAGTGTCAGAGAGTTTCAGAGAGTGTCACAGAGTGTCAGTGAGTGTCAGAGAGTATCAGAGTGGGTTAGCGAGAATCAGAGAGTATCAGAGAGTTTCAGAGACTTTCTGAGAGTGTCAGAAAGTGCCTGAGAGTTTCTGACAGTTTCTGAGTGTGTCGGAGAGTGTCCGAGAGTGTCAGAGTGTTTCAGAGAGTTTCACAGAATTTCAGAGAGTGTCAGAGATTTTCAGAGAGTTTCAGAGATCTTCAGAGAGTGTCAGAGAGTACCAGAAAGTTTCAGAGAGTGTCACAGAGTGTCAGAGAGTTTCAGAGAGATTCAGAGAGTGTCAGGGAGTATCATAGAGTGTCAGAGAATTTCAGAGAGTTTCGGAGAGTTTCAGAGAGAGTCAGACAGTGTCTGAGACTGACGGAGAGTGTCAAAGAGTTTCAGAGAGTGTCAGAGAGTGTCAGAGAGTGTCAGAGAGTTTCAGAGACATTCTGAGAGTGTCAGAGAGTGCCTGAGAGTTTCAGAGAGTGTCACGGAGTGTCAGAGAGTGTCAGAGAGTTTCAGAGAGTGTCACAGAGTGTCAGTGAGCGTCAGTGAGTATCAGAGAGGGTTAGCGAGAATCAGAGAGTATCAGAGAGTTTCAGAGACTTTCTGAGAGTGTCAGAAAGTGCCTGAGAGTTTCTGACAGTTTCTGAGTGTGTCGGAGAGTGTCAGAGAGTGTCAGAGTGTTTCAGAGCGTGTCACAGAATTTCAGAGAGTGTCAGAGATTTTCAGAGAGTTTCAGAGATCTTCAGAGAGTGTCAGAGAGTGCCAGAAAGTTTCAGAGAGTGTCACAGAGTGTCAGAGAGCTTCAGAGAGATTCAGAGAGTGTCAGGGAGTGCCATAGAGTGTCAGAGAATTTCAGAGAGTGTCAGAGTGTTTCAGAGAGTGTCAGACAGTATCTGAGAGTGTCAGACAGCGCCGAAGAGTTTCAGAGAGTGTCAGAGTGTCAGAGAGTTTCAGAGAGTGTCACAGAGCGTCAGTGAGAGTCAGAGAGTTTCAGAGTGTGTCAGAGAGTGTCAGAGAGTGTCAGAGAGTGTCAGAGAGTTTCAGAGAGTGTCACAGAGTTTCAGTGAGTGTCAGAGAGTATCAGAGAGTGTCAGCGAGAATCAGAGAGTGTCAGCGAGTGTCAGAGAGTGTCAGAGAGTGTCAGAGAGTTTCAGAGAGTGTCACAGAGTGTCAGTGAGTTTCAGAGAGTTTCAGAGAGTGTCAGAGAGTGTCAGAGAGTTTCTGAGAGTTTCTCAGTTTGTCGGAGAGTGTCGGAGAGTGTCAGAGAGTTTCGGAGAGTGTCACAGAGTGTCAGAGAGTGTCAGAGAGTTTCAGAGAGTTTCAGAGAGTTTCAGATAGTGTCAGTGAGTGTTAGAGACTAACAGACACTTTCAGTGAGAGTCAGAGAGTTTCAGCGAGTGTCAGAGAGTGTCAGACAGTTTCTGAGAGTTTCTCAGTTTGTCAGAGAGTGTCGGAGAGTGTCAGAGAGTTTCGGAGAGTGTCACAGAGTGTCAGAGAGTGTCAGAGAGTTTCAGAGATTTTCTGAGAGTTTCTGAGAGTGTCAGAGAGAGTCAGAGATTGTCAGAGAGTGTCAGAGAGATTCAGAGAGTTTCAGAGAGTGCCAGAGAGCTTCAGAGAGTTTCAGAGAGTGTCAGAGCGTGTCAGAGAGTTTCAGAGAGCGTCAGAGAGTGTCAGCGAGTGTCTGAGAGACTCAGAGAGTGTCAGAGAGTGTCAGAGAGTTTCAGAGAGTTTCAGAGAGTGTTGGGGAGTGTCAGAGTGTTTCAGAGAGCTTCAGAGAGTGTCAGGGAGTGTCAGAGAGTGTCAGAGAGGTTCAGATAGCGTCAGAGAGTTTCAGAGACTTTCTGAGAGTGTCGGAGAGTGCCTGAGAGTTTCTGACAGTTTCTGAGTGTGTCGGAGAGTTGCAGAGAGTGTCAGAGTGTTTCAGAGAGTGTCACAGAGTTTCAGAGAGTGTCAGAGATTTTCAGAGATTTTCAGAGATCTTCAGAGAGTGTCAGAGAGGGCCGGAAAGTTTCAGAGAGTGTCACAGAGTGTCAGAGAGTGTCAGAGAATTTCAGAGAGTGTCAGATAGTGTCAGTGAGTGTTAGAGACTATCAGACACTTTCAGTGAGAGTCAGAGAGTTTCAGCGAGTGTCAGAGAGTGTCAGAGAGTTTTTGAGAGTTTCTGAGTTTGTCGGAGAGTGTCAGAGAGTGTCAGAGAGTTTCAGAGAGTGTCAGTGAGAGTCAGAGAGTGTCAGAGAGTTTCAGAGATTTTCTGAGATGTTCTGAGAGTGTCAGAGATTGTCAGAAAGATTCAGGAAGTGTCAGATAGTATCAGAGAGTTTCAGAAAGTGTCAGAGAGTGTCTGAGAGTGTCAGAGAGTGTCAGAGAGATTCAGAGAGTTTCAGAGAGTGCCAGAGCGTGTCAGAGAGTTTCAGAGAGTGTCAGAGAGTGTCGGGGAGTGTCAGAGAGTGTCAAAGAACTTCAGAGAGTGTCAGAGAGTTTCAGAGAGTGTCAGACAGTATCTGAGAGTGTCAGAGAGTGCCGAATAGTTTCAGAGAGTGTCAGAGAGTGTCAGAGAGTGTCAGAGAGTTTCAGAGAGTGTCACAGATTGTCAGAGAGCTTCACAGAGATTCAGAGAGTGTCGGGGAGTGACAGAGAGTGTCAAAGAACTTCAGAGAGTGTCAGACAGTTTCAGAGAGTGTCAGACAGTATCTGAGAGTGTCAGAGAGTGCCGAAGTGTTTCAGAGAGTGTCAGAGAGTGTCAGAGAGTTTCAGAAAGTGTCACAGAGTGTCAATGAGTGTCAGAGAGTATCAGAGAGTGTCAGCGAGAATCAGAGAGTGTCAGCGAGTGTCAGAGAGTGTCAGAGAGTGTCAGAGAGTTTCAGAGAGTGTCACAGAGTGTCAGTGAGTGTCAGAGAGTTTCAGAGAGTGTCAGAGAGCGTCAGAGAGTTTCAGAGAGTTTCTCAGTTTGTCGGAGAGTGTCGGAGAGTGTCAGAGAGTTTCGGAGAGTGTCACAGAGTGTCAGAGAGTGTCAGAGAGTTTCAGAGAGTTTCAGATAGTGTCAGTGAGTGTTAGAGACTATCAGACACTTTCAGTGAGAGTCAGAGAGTTTCAGCGAGTGTCAGAGAGTGTCAGACAGTTTCTGAGAGTTTCTCAGTTTGTCGGAGAGTGTCGGAGAGTGTCAGAGAGTTTCGGAGAGTGTCACAGAGTGTCAGAGAGTGTCAGAGAGTTTCAGAGATTTTCTGAGAGTTTCTGAGAGTGTCAGAGAGAGTCAGAGATTGTCAGAGAGTGTCAGAGAGATTCAGAGAGTTTCAGAGAGTGCCAGAGAGCTTCAGAGAGTTTCAGAGAGTGTCAGAGCGTGTCAGAGAGTTTCAGAGAGCGTCAGAGAGTGTCAGCGAGTGTCTGAGAGATTCAGAGAGTGTCAGAGAGTGTCAGAGAGTTTCAGAGAGTTTTAGAGAGTGTTGGGGAGTGTCAGAGTGTTTCAGAGAGCTTCAAAGAGTGTCAGGGAGTGTCAGAGAGTGTCAGAGAGGTTCAGATAGTGTCAGAGAGTTTCAGAGACTTTCTGAGAGTGTCGGAGAGTGCCTGAGAGTTTCTGACAGTTTCTGAGTGTGTCGGAGAGTTTCAGAGAGTGTCAGAGTGTTTCAGAGAGTGTCACAGAGTTTCAGAGAGTGTCAGAGATTTTCAGAGATTTTCAGAGATATTCAGAGAGTGTCAGAGAGGGCCGGAAAGTTTCAGAGAGTGTCACAGAGTGTCAGACAGCTTAAGAGAGATTCAGAGAGTGTCAGGGAGTGTCAGAGAGTGTCAGAGAATTTCAGAGAGTGTCAGATAGTGTCAGTGAGTGTTAGAGACTATCAGACACTTTCAGTGAGAGTCAGAGAGTTTCAGCGAGTGTCAGAGAGTGTCAGAGAGTTTTTGAGAGTTTCTGAGTTTGTCGGAGAGTGTCAGAGAGTGTCAGAGAGTTTCAGAGAGTGTCAGTGAGTGTCAGAGAGTTTCAGAGATTTTCTGAGAGTTTCTGAGAGTGTAAGAGATTGTCAGAAAGATTCAGGAAGTGTCAGATAGTATCAGAGAGTTTCAGAAAGTGTCAGAGAGTGTCTGAGAGTGTCAGAGAGTGTCAGAGCGTGTCAGAGAGTTTCAGAGAGTGTCAGAGAGTGTCGGGGAGTGTCAGAGAGTGTCAAAGAACTTCAGAGAGTGTCAGAGAGTTTCAGAGAGTGTCAGACAGTATCTGAGAGTGTCAGAGAGTGCCGAAGAGTTTCAGAGAGTGTCAGAGAGTGTCAGAGAGTGTCAGAGAGTTTCAGAGAGTGTCACAGATTGTCAGAGAGCTTCAGAGAGATTCAGAGAGTGTCGGGGAGTGTCAGAGAGTGTCAAAGAACTTCAGAGAGTGTCAGAGAGTTTCAGAGAGTGTCAGACAGTATCTGAGAGTGTCAGAGAGTGCCGAAGTGTTTCAGAGAGTGTCAGAGAGTGTCAGAGAGTGTCAGAGAGTTTCAGAGAGTGTCACAGAGTGTCAGTGAGTGTCAGAGAGTATCAGAGAGGGTCAGCGAGAATCACAGAGTGTCAGCGAGTGTCAGAGAGTTTCAGAGATTTTCTGAGAGTGTCAGAGAGTGCCTGAGAGTTTCTGACAGTTTCTGAGTGTGTCGGAGAGTGTCAGAGAGTTTCAGAGATCTTCAGAGAGTGTCAGAGAGTGTCAGAAAGTTTCAGAGAGTGTCACAGAGTGTCAGAGAGCTTCAGAGAGATTCAGAGAGTGTCAGGGAGTGTCAGAAAGTGTCAGAGAATTTCAGAGAGTGTCAGAGAGTTTCAGAGAGTGTCAGACAGTATCTGAGAGTGTCAGATAGTGCCGAAGAGTTTCAGAGAGTGTCAGAGTTTCAGAGAGTGTCAGAGAGTGTCAGAGAGTTTCAGAGAGTGTCACAGAGTGTCAGAGAGTGTCAGAGAGTTTCAGAGAGTGTCACAGAGTGTCAGTGAGTGTCAGAGAGTATCAGAGAGTGTCAGCGAGAATCAGAGAGTGTCAGCGAGTGTCAGAGAGTGTCAGAGAGTTTCACAGAGTGTCAGTGAGTGTCAGAGAGTTTCAGAGAGTGTCAGATAGTGTCAGTGAGTGTTAGAGAGTATCAGAGACTTTCAGTGAGAGTCAGAGAGTGTCATCGAGTGTCAGAGAGGGACAGAGAGTTTTTGAAAGTTTCTGAGTTTGTCGGAGAGTGTCAGAGAGTGTCAGAGAGTTTCAGAGAGTGTCACAGAGTGTCAGAGAGTGTCAGAGATTTTCTGAGAGTTTCTGAGAGTGTCACAGAGTGTCAGAGATTGTCAGAAAGATTCAGAAAGTGTCAGATAGTATCAGAGAGTTTCAGAAATTGTCAGAGAGTGTCTGAGAGTGTCAGAGTGTGTCAGAGAGATTCAGAGAGTTTCAGAGAGTGCCAGAGAGCTTCAGAGGGTTTCAGAGATTGTCAGAGCGTGTCAGAGAGTTTCAGAGAGTGTCAGAGAGTGTCTGAGAGATTCAGAGAGTGTCAGAGAGTGTCAGAGAGTTTCAGAGAGTTTCAGAGAGTGTCGGAGAGTGTCAGAGAGTTTCAGAGAGCTTCAGAGAGTGTCAGGGAGTGTCAGAGAGTGTCAGAGAGTTTCGAAGAGTTTCAGAGAGAGTCAGACAGTGTCTGAGAGTGTCAGAGAGTGTCAAAGAGTTTCAGAGAGTGTCAGAGAGTGTCAGAGAGCTTCAGAGAGATTCAGAGAGTGTCAGGGAGTGTCAGAGAGTGTCAGAGAATTTCAGAGAGTGTCAGATAGTGTCAGTGAGTGTTAGAGACTATCAGACACTTTCAGTGAGAGTCAGAGAGTTTCAGCGAGTGTCAGAGAGTGTCAGAGAGTTTTTGAGAGTTTCTGAGTTTGTCGGAGAGTGTCAGAGAGTGTCAGAGAGTTTCAGAGAGTGTCAGTGAGTGTCAGAGAGTGTCAGAGAGTTTCAGAGATTTTCTGAGAGTTTCTGAGAGTGTAAGAGATTGTCAGAAAGATTCAGGAAGTGTCAGATAGTATCAGAGAGTTTCAGAAAGTGTCAGAGAGTGTCTGAGAGTGTCAGAGAGTGTCAGAGAGATTCAGAGAGTTTCAGAGAGTGCCAGAGAGCTTCAGAGGGTTTCAGAGAGTGTCAGAGCGTGTCAGAGAGTTTCAGAGAGTGTCAGAGAGTGTCGGGGAGTGTCAGAGAGTGTCAAAGAACTTCAGAGAGTGTCAGAGAGTTTCAGAGAGTGTCAGACAGTATCTGAGAGTGTCAGAGAGTGCCGAAGAGTTTCAGAGAGTGTCAGAGAGTGTCAGAGAGTGTCAGAGAGTTTCAGAGAGTGTCACAGATTGTCAGAGAGCTTCAGAGAGATTCAGAGAGTGTCGGGGAGTGTCAGAGAGTGTCAAAGAACTTCAGAGAGTGTCAGAGAGTTTCAGAGAGTGTCAGACAGTATCTGAGAGTGTCAGAGAGTGCCGAAGTGTTTCAGAGAGTGTCAGAGAGTGTCAGAGAGTTTCAGAGAGTGTCACAGAGTGTCAGTGAGTGTCAGAGAGTATCAGAGAGGGTCAGCGAGAATCACAGAGTGTCAGCGAGTGTCAGAGAGTTTCAGAGATTTTCTGAGAGTGTCAGAGAGTGCCTGAGAGTTTCTGACAGTTTCTGAGTGTGTCGGAGAGTGTCAGAGAGTGTCAGAGTATTTCAGCGAGTGTCACAGAATTTCAGAGAGTGTCAGAGATTTTCAGAGAGTTTCAGAGATCTTCAGAGAGTGTCAGAGAGTGTCAGAAAGTTTCAGAGAGTGTCACAGAGTGTCAGAAAGCTTCAGAGAGATTCAGAGAGTGTCAGGGAGTGTCAGAGAGTGTCAGAGAATTTCAGAGAGTGTCAGAGAGTTTCAGAGAGTGTCAGACAGTATCTGAGAGTGTCAGAGAGTGCCGAAGAGTTTCAGAGAGTGTCAGAGTGTCAGAGAGTTTCAGTGAGTGTCAGAGAGTGTCAGAGAGTTTCAGAGAGTGTCACAGAGTGTCAGAGAGTGTCAGAGAGTTTCAGAGAGTGTCACAGAGTGTCAGTGAGTGACAGAGAGTATCAGAGAGTGTCAGCGAGAATCAGCGAGTGTCAGCGAGTGTCAGAGAGTGTCAGAGAGTTTCAGAGAGTGTCAGAGAGTGTCAGAGAGTGTCAGAGAGTTTCAGAGAGTGTCACAGAGTGTCAGTGAGTG
This sequence comes from Heterodontus francisci, assembly GCF_036365525.1. Taxonomy (NCBI): domain Eukaryota; kingdom Metazoa; phylum Chordata; class Chondrichthyes; order Heterodontiformes; family Heterodontidae; genus Heterodontus; species Heterodontus francisci. The sequence continues at coordinate 475,692 of NC_090411.1, read as the reverse complement.
TCAGAGAGTTTCAGAGAGTGTCAGATAGTGTCAGTGAGTGTTAGAGAGTATCAGGGACTTTCAGTGAGAGTCAGAGAGTGTCATCGAGTGTCAGAGAGGGACAGAGAGTTTTTGAAAGTTTCTGAGTTTGTCGGAGAGTGTCAGAGAGTGTCAGAGAGTTTCAGAGAGTGTCACAGAGTGTCAGAGAGTGTCAGAGATTTTCTGAGAGTTTCTGAGAGTGTCACAGAGTGTCAGAGATTGTCAGAAAGATTCAGAAAGTGGCAGATAGTATCATAGAGTTTCAGAAAGTGTCAGAGAGTGTCTGAGAGTGTCAGAGTGTGTCAGAGAGATTCAGAGAGTTTCAGAGAGTGCCAGAGAGCTTCAGAGGGTTTCAGAGATTGTCAGAGCGTGTCAGAGAGTTTCAGAGAGTGTCAGAGAGTGTCTGAGAGATTCAGAGAGTGTCAGAGAGTGTCAGAGAGTTTCAGAGAGTTTCAGAGAGTGTCGGAGAGTGTCAGAGAGTTTCAGAGAGCTTCAGAGAGTGTCAGGGAGTGTCAGAGAGTGTCAGAGAGTTTCGGAGAGTTTCAGAGAGAGTCAGACAGTGTCTGAGAGTGTCAGAGAGTGTCAAAGCGTTTCAGAGAGTGTCAGAGAGTGTCAGAGAGTGTCAGAGAGGTTCAGATATTGTCAGAGAGTTTCAGAGACTTTCTGAGAGTGTCAGAGAGTGCCTGAGAGTTTCAGAGAGTGTCACGGAGTGTCAGAGAGTGTCAGAGAGCTTCAGAGAGTGTCACAGAGTGTCAGTGACTGTCAGAGAGTATCAGAGTGGGTTAGCGAGAATCAGAGAGTGTCAGAGAGTTTCAGAGACTTTCTGAGAGTGTCAGAAAGTGCCTGAGAGTTTCTGACAGTTTCTGAGTGTGTCGGAGAGTGTCAGAGAGTGTTAGGGTGTTTCAGAGAGTGTCACAGAATTTCAGAGAGTGTCAGAGATTTTCAGAGAGTTTCAGAGATCTTCAGAGAGTGTCAGAGAGTGCCAGAAAGTTTCAGAGAGTGTCACAGAGTGTCAGAGAATTTCAGAGAGATTCAGAGAGTGTCAGGGAGTGTCATAGAGTGTCAGAGAATTTCAGAGAGTTTCGGAGAGTTTCAGAGAGAGTCAGACAGTGTCTGAGAGTGTCAGAGAGTGTCAAAGAGTTTCAGAGAGTGTCAGAGAGTGTCAGAGAGGTTCAGATATTGACAGAGAGTTTCAGAGACTTTCTGAGAGTGTCAGAGAGTGCCTGAGTGTTTCAGAGAGTGTCACGGAGTGTCAGAGAGTGTCAGAGAGTTTCAGAGAGTGTCACAGAGTGTCAGTGAGTGTCAGAGAGTATCAGAGAGGGTTAGCGAGAATCAGAGAGTATCAGAGAGTTTCAGAGACTTTCTGAGAGTGTCAGAAATTGCCTGAGAGTTTCTGACAGTTTCTGAGTGTGTCGGAGAGTGTCAGAGAATGTCAGAGTGTTTCAGAGAGTGTCACAGAATTTCAGAGAGTGTCAGAGATTTTCAGAGAGTTTCAGAGATCTTCAGAGAGTGTCAGAGAGTGCCAGAAAGTTTCAGAGAGTGTCACAGAGTGTCAGAGAGTTTCAGAGAGATTCAGAGAGTGTCAGGGAGTGTCATAGAGTGTCAGAGAATTTCAGAGAGTGTCAGAGAGTTTCAGAGAGTGTCAGACAGTATCTGAGAGTGTCAGACAGCGCCGAAGAGTTTCAGAGAGTGTCAGAGTGTCAGAGAGTTTCAGAGAGAGTCACAGAGCGTCAGTGAGAGTCAGAGAGTTTCAGAGTGTGTCAGAGAGTGTCAGAGAGTGTCAGAGAGTTTCAGAGAGTGTCACAGAGTGTCAGTGAGTGTCAGAGAGTATCAGAGAGTGTCAGCGAGAATCAGAGAGTGTCAGCGAGTGTCAGAGAGTGTCAGAGAGTTTCAGAGAGTGTCAGAGAGTGTCAGAGAGTGTCAGAGAGTTTCAGAGACTGTCAGAGAGTGTCAGAGAGTGTCAGAGAGTTTCAGCGAGTGTCAGAGAGTGTCAGAGAGTTTCTGAGAGTTTCTCAGTTTGTCGGAGAGTGTCGGAGAGTGTCAGAGAGTTTCAGAGAGAGTTGGGGAGTGTCAGAGTGTTTCAGAGAGCTTCAGAGTGTGTCAGGGAGTGTCAGAGAGTGTCAGAGAGGTTCAGATAGTGTCAGAGAGTTTCAGAGAGTTTCAGAGAGTTTCAGAGAGAGTTGGGGAGTGTCAGAGTGTTTCAGAGAGCTTCAGAGTGTGTCAGGGAGTGTCAGAGAGTGTCAGAGAGGTTCAGATAGTGTCAGAGAGTTTCAGAGACTTTCTGAGAGTGTCGGAGAGTGCCTGAGAGTTTCTGACAGTTTCTGAGTGTGTCGGAGAGTTTCAGAGAGTGTAAGAGTGTTTCAGAGAGTGTCACAGAGTTTCAGAGAGTGTCAGAGATTTTCAGAGATTTTCAGAGATCTTCAGAGAGTGTCAGAGAGGGCCGGAAAGTTTCAGAGAGTGTCACAGAGTGTCAGAGAGCTTCAGAGAGATTCAGAGAGTGTCAGGGAGTGTCAGAGAGTGTCAGAGAATTTCAGAGAGTGTCAGATAGTGTCAGTGAGTGTTAGAGACTATCAGACACTTTCAGTGAGAGTCAGAGAGTTTCAGCGAGAGACAGAGAGTGTCAGAGAGTTTTTGAGCGTTTCTGAGTTTGTCGGAGAGTGTCAGAGAGTGTCAGAGAGTTTCAGAGAGTGTCAGTGAGTGTCAGAGAGTGTCAGAGAGTTTCAGAGATTTTCTGAGAGTTTCTGAGAGTGTAAGAGATTGTCAGAAAGATTCAGGAAGTGTCAGATAGTATCAGAGAGTTTCAGAAAGTGTCAGAGAGTGTCTGAGAGTGTCAGAGAGTGTCAGAGAGATTCAGAGAGTTTCAGAGAGTGCCAGAGAGCTTCAGAGGGTTTCAGAGAGTGCCAGAGCGTGTCAGAGAGTTTCAGAGAGTGTCAGAGAGTGTCGGGGAGTGTCAGAGAGTGTCAAAGAACTTCAGAGAGTGTCAGAGACTGTCAGGCAGTATCTGAGAGTGTCAGAGAGTGCCGAAGAGTTTCAGAGAGTGTCAGAGAGTGTCAGAGAGTGTCAGAGAGTGTCAGAGAGTTTCAGAGAGTGTCACAGATTGTCAGAGAGCTTCAGAGAGATCCAGAGAGTGTCGGGGAGTGTCAGAGAGTGTCAAAGAACTTCAGAGAGTGTCAGAGAGTTTCAGAGAGTGTCAGACAGTATCTGAGAGTGTCAGAGAGTGCCGAAGTGTTTAAGAGAGTGTCTGAGAGTGTCAGAGAGTGCCAGAGAGTTTCAGAGAGTGTCACAGAGAGTCAGAGAGTGTCAGAGAGTGTCAGAGAGTTTCAGAGAGTGTCACAGAGTGTCAGAGAGTGTCAGAGAGTTTCTGAGAGTTTCTCAGTTTGTCGGAGAGTGTCAGAGAGTATCACAGAGTTTCGGAGAGTGTCACAGAGTCTCAGAGAGTGTCAGAGAGTGTCAGAGAGTTTCAGAGAGTGTCAGAGATTGTCAGAGAGTGTCAGAGAGTTTCAGAGAGTGTCACAGAGTGTCAGTGAGTGACAGAGAGTTTCAGAAAGTGTCAGATAGTGTCAGTGAGTGTTAGAGAGTATCAGAGACTTTCAGTGAGAGTCAGAGAGTGTCGTCGAGTGTCAGAGAGGGACAGAGAGTTTTTGAAAGTTTCTGAGTTTGTCGGAGAGTGTCAGAGAGTGTCAGAGAGTTTCAGAGAGTGTCACAGAGTGTCAGAGAGTGTCAGAGATTTTCTGAGAGTTTCTGAGAGTGTCACAGAGTGTCAGAGATTGTCAGAAAGATTCAGAAAGTGTCAGATAGTATCAGAGAGTTTCAGAAAGTGTCAGAGAGTGTCTGAGAGTGTCAGAGTGTGTCAGAGAGATTCAGAGAGTTTCAGAGAGTGCCAGAGAGCTTCAGAGGGTTTCAGAGATTGTCAGAGCGTGTCAGAGAGTTTCAGAGAGTGTCAGAGAGTGTCTGAGAGATTCAGAGAGTGTCAGAGAGTGTCAGAGAGTTTCAGAGAGTTTCAGAGAGTGTCGGAGAGTGTCAGAGAGTTTCAGAGAGCTTCAGAGAGTGTCAGGGAGTGTCAGAGAGTGTCAGAGAGTTTCGGAGAGTTTCAGAGAGAGTCAGACAGTGTCTGAGAGTGTCAGAGAGTGTCAAAGAGTTTCAGAGAGTGTCACAGAGTGTCAGAGAGCTTCAGAGAGATTCAGAGAGTTTCAGGGAGTGTCAGAGAGTGTCAGAGAATTTCAGAGAGTGTCAGATAGTGTCAGTGAGTGTTAGAGACTATCAGACACTTTCAGTGAGAGTCAGAGAGTTTCAGCGAGTGTCAGAGAGTGTCAGAGAGTTTTTGAGAGTTTCTGAGTTTGTCGGAGAGTGTCAGAGAGTGTCAGAGAGTTTCAGAGAGTGTCAGTGAGTGTCAGAGAGTGTCAGAGAGTTTCAGAGATTTTCTGAGAGTTTCTGAGAGTGTAAGAGATTGTCAGAAAGATTCAGGAAGTGTCAGATAGTATCAGAGAGTTTCAGAAAGTGTCAGAGAGTGTCTGAGAGTGTCAGAGAGTGTCAGAGAGATTCAGAGAGTTTCAGAGAGTGCCAGAGAGCTTCAGAGGGTTTCAGAGATTGTCAGAGCGTGTCAGAGAGTTTCAGAGAGTGTCAGAGAGTGTCGGGGAGTGTCAGAGAGTGTCAAAGATCTTCAGAGAGTGTCAGAGAGTTTCAGAGAGTGTCAGACAGTATCTGAGAGTGTCAGAGAGTGCCGAAGTGTTTAAGAGAGTGTCTGAGAGTGTCAGAGAGTTTCAGAGAGTGTCACAGAGTGTCAGAGAGTGTCAGAGAGTTTCTGAGAGTTTCTCAGTTTGTCGGAGAGTGTCAGAGAGTATCAGAGAGTTTCGGAGAGTGTCACAGAGTCTCAGAGAGTGTCAGAGAGTGTCAGAGAGTTTCAGAGAGTGTCAGAGATTGTCAGAGAGTGTCAGAGAGTTTCAGAGAGTGTCACAGAGTGTCAGTGAGTGTCAGAGAGTTTCAGAAAGTGTCAGATAGTGTCAGTGAGTGTTAGAGAGTATCAGAGACTTTCAGTGAGAGTCAGAGAGTGTCGTCGAGTGTCAGAGAGGGACAGAGAGTTTTTGAAAGTTTCTGAGTTTGTCGGAGAGTGTCAGAGAGTGTCAGAGAGTTTCAGAGAGTGTCACAGAGTGTCAGAGAGTGTCAGAGATTTTCTGAGAGTTTCTGAGAGTGTCACAGAGTGTCAGAGATTGTCAGAAAGATTCAGAAAGTGTCAGATAGTATCAGAGAGTTTCAGAAAGTGTCAGAGAGTGTCTGAGAGTGTCAGAGTGTGTCAGAGAGATTCAGAGAGTTTCAGAGAGTGCCAGAGAGCTTCAGAGGGTTTCAGAGATTGTCAGAGCGTGTCAGAGAGTTTCAGAGAGTGTCAGAGAGTGTCTGAGAGATTCAGAGAGTGTCAGAGAGTGTCAGAGAGTTTCAGAGAGTTTCAGAGAGTGTCGGAGAGTGTCAGAGAGTTTCAGAGAGCTTCAGAGAGTGTCAGGGAGTGTCAGAGAGTGTCAGAGAGTTTCGGAGAGTTTCAGAGAGAGTCAGACAGTGTCTGAGAGTGTCAGAGAGTGTCAAAGAGTTTCAGAGAGTGTCACAGAGTGTCAGAGAGCTTCAGAGAGATTCAGAGAGTTTCAGGGAGTGTCAGAGAGTGTCAGAGAATTTCAGAGAGTGTCAGATAGTGTCAGTGAGTGTTAGAGACTATCAGACACTTTCAGTGAGAGTCAGAGAGTTTCAGCGAGTGTCAGAGACTGTCAGAGAGTTTTTGAGAGTTTCTGAGTTTGTCGGAGAGTGTCAGAGAGTGTCAGAGAGTTTCAGAGAGTGTCAGTGAGTGTCAGAGAGTGTCAGAGAGTTTCAGAGATTTTCTGAGAGTTTCTGAGAGTGTAAGAGATTGTCAGAAAGATTCAGGAAGTGTCAGATAGTATCAGAGAGTTTCAGAAAGTGTCAGAGAGTGTCTGAGAGTGTCAGAGAGTGTCAGAGAGATTCAGAGAGTTTCAGAGAGTGCCAGAGAGCTTCAGAGGGTTTCAGAGAGTGTCAGAGCGTGTCAGAGAGTTTCAGAGAGTGTCAGAGAGTGTCGGGGAGTGTCAGAGAGTGTCAAAGATCTTCAGAGAGTGTCAGAGAGTTTCAGAGAGTGTCAGACAGTATCTGAGAGTGTCAGAGAGTGCCGAAGTGTTTAAGAGAGTGTCTGAGAGTGTCAGAGAGTGTCAGAGAGTTTCAGAGAGTGTCACGGAGTGTCAGAGAGTGTCAGAGAGTGTCAGAGAGTTTCAGAGAGTGTCACAGAGTGTCACAGAGTGTCAGAGAGTTTCTGAGAGTTTCTCAGTTTGTCGGAGAGTGTCAGAGAGTATCAGAGAGTTTCGGAGAGTGTCACAGAGTCTCAGAGAGTGTCAGAGAGTGTCAGAGAGTTTCAGAGAGTGTCAGAGATTGTCAGAGAGTGTCAGAGAGTTTCAGAGAGTGTCACAGAGTGTCAGTGAGTGTCAGAGAGTTTCAGAGAGTGTCAGATAGTGTCAGTGAGTGTTAGAGAGTATCAGAGACTTTCAGTGAGAGTCAGAGAGTGTCATCGAGTGTCAGAGAGGGACAGAGAGTTTTTGAAAGTTTCTGAGTTTGTCGGAGAGTGTCAGAGAGTGTCAGAGAGTTTCAGAGAATGTCACAGAGTGTCAGAGAGTGTCAGAGATTTTCTGAGAGTTTCTGAGAGTGTCACAGAGTGTCAGAGATTGTCAGAAAGATTCAGAAAGTGTCAGATAGTATCAGAGAGTTTCAGAAAGTGTCAGAGAGTGTCTGAGAGTATCAGAGTGTGTCAGAGAGATTCAGAGAGTTTCAGAGAGTGCCAGAGAGCTTCAGAGGGTTTCAGAGATTGTCAGAGCGTGTCAGAGAGTTTCAGAGAGTGTCAGAGTGTCTGAGAGATTCAGAGAGTGTCAGAGAGTGTCAGAGAGTTTCAGAGAGTTTCAGAGAGTTTCAGAGAGTGTCGGAGAGTGTCAGAGAGTTTCAGAGAGCTTCAGAGAGTGTCAGGGAGTGTCAGAGAGTGTCAGAGAGTTTCGGAGAGTTTCAGAGAGAGTCAGACAGTGTCTGAGAGTGTCAGAGAGTGTCAAAGAGTTTCAGAGAGTGTCACAGAGTGTCAGAGAGCTTCAGAGAGATTCAGAGAGTGTCAGGGAGTGTCAGAGAGTGTCAGAGAATTTCAGAGAGTGTCAGACAGTGTCAGTGAGTGTTAGAGACTATCAGACACTTTCAGTGAGAGTCAGAGAGTTTCAGCGAGTGTCAGAGAGTGTCAGAGAGTTTTTGAGAGTTTCTGAGTTTGTCGGAGAGTGTCAGAGAGTGTCAGAGAGTTTCAGAGAGTGTCAGTGAGTGTCAGAGAGTGTCAGAGAGTTTCAGAGATTTTCTGAGAGTTTCTGAGAGTGTAAGAGATTGTCAGAAAGATTCAGGAAGTGTCAGATAGTATCAGAGAGTTTCAGAAAGTGTCAGAGAGTGTCTGAGAGTGTCAGAGAGTGTCAGAGAGATTCAGAGAGTTTCAGAGAGTGCCAGAGAGCTTCAGAGGGTTTCAGAGAGTGCCAGAGCGTGTCAGAGAGTTTCAGAGAGTGTCAGAGAGTGTCGGGGAGTGTCAGAGAGTGTCAAAGAACTTCAGAGAGTGTCAGAGAGTTTCAGAGAGTGTCAGACAGTATCTGAGAGTGTCAGAGAGTGCCGAAGTGTTTCAGAGAGTGTCAGAGAGTGTCAGAGAGTGTCAGAGAGTTTCAGAGAGTGTCACAGAGTGTCAGTGAGTGTCAGAGAGTATCAGAGAGGGTCAGCGAGAATCACAGAGTGTCAGCGAGTGTCAGAGAGTTTCAGAGATTTTCTGAGAGTGTCAGAGAGTGCCTGAGAGTTTCTGACAGTTTCTGAGTGTGTCGGAGAGTGTCAGAGAGTGTCAGAGTATTTCAGCGAGTGTCACAGAATTTCAGAGAGTGTCAGAGATTTTCAGAGAGTTTCAGAGATCTTCAGAGAGTGTCAGAGAGTGTCAGAAAGTTTCAGAGAGTGTCACAGAGTGTCAGAGAGTGTCAGAGAATTTCAGAGAGTGTCAGAGAGTTTCAGAGAGTGTCAGACAGTATCTGAGAGTGTCAGAGAGTGCCGAAGAGTTTCAGAGAGTGTCAGAGTGGCAGAGAGTTTCAGAGAGTGTCAGAGAGTGTCAGAGAGTTTCAGAGAGTGTCACAGAGTGTCAGAGAGTGTCACAGAGTGTCAGAGAGTGTCAGAGAGTTTCAGAGAGTGTCACAGAGTGTCAGTGAGTGTCAGAGAGTATCAGAGAGTGTCAGCGAGAATCGGAGAGTGTCAGCGAGTGTCAGAGAGTGTCAGAGAGTTTCAGAGAGTGTCAGAGAGTGTCAGAGAGTGTCAGAGAGTTTCAGAGAGTGTCACAGAGTGTCAGTGAGTGTCAGAGAGTTTCAGAGAGTGTCAGATAGTGTCAGTGAGTGTTAGAGAGTCTCAGAGACTTTCAGTGAGAGTCAGAGAGTGTCATCGAGTGTCAGAAAGGGACAGAGAGTTTTTGAAAGTTTCTGAGTTTGTCGGAGAGTGTCAGAGAGTGTCAGAGAGTTTCAGAGAGTGTCACAGAGTGTCAGAGAGTGTCAGAGATTTTCTGAGAGTTTCTGAGAGTGTCACAGAGTGTCAGAGATTGTCAGAAAGATTCAGAAAGTGTCAGATAGTATCAGAGAGTTTCAAAAAGTGTCAGAGAGTGTCTGTGGGTGTCAGAGTGTGTCAGAGAGATTCAGAGAGTTTCAGAGAGTGCCAGAGAGCTTCAGAGGGTTTCAGAGATTGTCAGAGCGTGTCAGAGAGTTTCAGAGAGTGTCAGAGAGTGTCTGAGAGATTCAGAGAGTGTCAGAGAGTGTCAGAGAGTTTCAGAGAGTTTCAGAGAGTGTCGGAGAGTGTCAGAGAGTTTCAGAGAGCTTCAGAGAGTGTCAGGGAGTGTCAGAGAGTGTCAGAGAGTTTCGGAGAGTTTCAGAGAGAGTCAGACAGTGTCTGAGAGTGTCAGAGAGTGTCAAAGAGTTTCAGAGAGTGTCAGAGAGTGTCAGAGAGTGTCAGAGAGGTTCAGATATTGTCAGAGAGTTTCAGAGACTTTCTGAGAGTGTCAGAGAGTGCCTGAGAGTTTCAGAGAGTGTCACGGAGTGTCAGAGAGTGTCAGAGAGTTTCAGAGAGTGTCACAGAGTGTCAGTGAGTGTCAGAGAGTATCAGAGTGGGTTAGCGAGAATCAGAGAGTGTCAGAGAGTTTCAGAGACTTTCTGAGAGTGTCAGAAAGTGCCTGAGAGTTTCTGACAGTTTCTGAGTGTGTCGGAGAGTGTCAGAGAGTGTTAGGGTGTTTCAGAGAGTGTCACAGAATTTCAGAGAGTGTCAGAGATTTTCAGAGAGTTTCAGAGATCTTCAGAGAGTTTCAGAGAGTGCCAGAGAGCTTCAGAGGGTTTCAGAGAGTGTCAGAGCGTGTCAGAGAGTTTCAGAGAGTGTCAGAGAGTGTCGGGGAGTGTCAGAGAGTGTCAAAGATCTTCAGAGAGTGTCAGAGAGTTTCAGAGTGTGTCAGACAGTATCTGAGAGTGTCAGAGAGTGCCGAAGTGTTTAAGAGAGTGTCTGAGAGTGTCAGAGAGTGTCAGAGAGGTTCAGAGAGTGTCACGGAGTGTCAGAGAGTGTCAGAGAGTGTCAGAGAGTTTCAGAGAGTGTCACAGAGTGTCACAGAGTGTCAGAGAGTTTCTGAGAGTTTCTCAGTATGTCGGAGAGTGTCAGAGAGTATCAGAGAGTTTCGGAGAGTGTCACAGAGTCTCAGAGAGTGTCAGAGAGTGTCAGAGAGTTTCAGAGAGTGTCAGAGATTGTCAGAGAGTGTCAGAGAGTTTCAGAGAGTGTCACAGAGTGTCAGTGAGTGTCAGAGAGTTTCAGAGAGTGTCAGATAGTGTCAGTGAGTGTTAGAGAGTATCAGAGACTTTCAGTGAGAGTCAGAGAGTGTCATCGAGTGTCAGAGAGGGACAGAGAGTTTTTGAAAGTTTCTGAGTTTGTCGGAGAGTGTCAGAGAGTGTCAGAGAGTTTCAGAGAGTGTCACAGAGTGTCAGAGAGTGTCAGAGATTTTCTGAGAGTTTCTGAGAGTGTCACAGAGTGTCAGAGATTGTCAGAAAGATTCAGAAAGTGTCAGATAGTATCAGAGAGTTTCAGAAAGTGTCAGAGAGTGTCTGAGAGTGTCAGAGTGTGTCAGAGAGATTCAGAGAGTTTCAGAGAGTGCCAGAGAGCTTCAGAGGGTTTCAGAGATTGTCAGAGCGTGTCAGAGAGTTTCAGAGAGTGTCAGAGTGTCTGAGAGATTCAGAGAGTGTCAGAGAGTGTCAGAGAGTTTCAGAGAGTTTCAGAGAGTGTCGGAGAGTGTCAGAGAGTTTCAGAGAGCTTCAGAGAGTGTCAGGGAGTGTCAGAGAGTGTCAGAGAGTTCCGGAGAGTTTCAGAGAGAGTCAGACAGTGTCTGAGAGTGTCAGAGAGTGTCAAAGAGTTTCAGAGAGTGTCACAGAGTGTCAGAGAGATTCAGAGAGTGTCAGGGAGTGTCAGAGAGTGTCAGAGAATTTCAGAGAGTGTCAGATAGTGTCAGTGAGTGTTAGAGACTATCAGACACTTTCAGTGAGAGTCAGAGAGTTTCAGCGAGTGTCAGAGAGTGTCAGAGAGTTTTTGAGAGTTTCTGAGTTTGTCGGAGAGTGTCAGAGAGTGTCAGAGAGTTTCAGAGAGTGTCAGTGAGTGTCAGAGAGTGTCAGAGAGTTTCAGAGATTTTCTGAGAGTTTCTGAGAGTGTAAGAGATTGTCAGAAAGATTCAGGAAGTGTCAGATAGTATCAGAGAGTTTCAGAAAGTGTCAGAGAGTGTCTGAGAGTGTCAGAGAGTGTCAGAGAGATTCAGAGAGTTTCAGAGAGTGCCAGAGAGCTTCAGAGGGTTTCAGAGAGTGCCAGAGCGTGTCAGAGAGTGTCAGAGAGTGTCGGGGAGTGTCAGAGAGTGTCAAAGAACTTCAGAGAGTGTCAGAGAGTTTCAGAGAGTGTCAGACAGTATCTGAGAGTGTCAGAGAGTGCCGAAGTGTTTCAGAGAGTGTCAGAGAGTGTCAGAGAGTGTCAGAGAGTTTCAGAGAGTGTCACAGAGTGTCAGTGAGTGTCAGAGAGTTTCAGAGATTTTCTGAGAGTGTCAGAGAGTGCCTGAGAGTTTCTGACAGTTTCTGAGTGTGTCGGAGAGTGTCAGAGAGTGTCAGAGTATTTCAGCGAGTGTCACAGAATTTCAGAGAGTGTCAGAGATTTTCAGAGAGTTTCAGAGATTTTCAGAGAGTGTCAGAGAGTGTCAGAAAGTTTCAGAGAGTGTCACAGAGTGTCAGCGAGCTTCAGAGAGATTCAGAGAGTGTCAGGGAGTGTCAGAGAGTGTCAGAGAATTTCAGAGAGTGTCAGAGAGTTTCAGAGAGTGTCAGACAGTATCTGAGAGTGTCATAGAGTTCCGAAGAGTTTCAGAGAGTGTCAGAGTGTCAGAGAGTTTCAGAGAGTGTCAGAGAGTGTCAGAGAGTTTCAGAGAGTGTCACAGAGTGTCAGAGAGTGTCAGAGAGTTTCAGAGAGTGTCACAGAGTGTCAGTGAGTGTCAGAGAGTATCAGAGAGTGTCAGCGAGAATCGGAGAGTGTCAGCGAGTGTCAGAGAGTGTCAGAGAGTTTCAGAGAGTGTCAGAGAGTGTCAGAGAGTGTCAGAGAGTTTCAGAGAGTGTCACAGAGTGTCAGTGAGTGTCAGAGAGTTTCAGAGAGTGTCAGATAGTGTCAGTGAGTGTTAGAGAGTCTCAGAGACTTTCAGTGAGAGTCAGAGAGTGTCATCGAGTGTCAGAGAGGGACAGAGAGTTTTTGAAAGTTTCTGAGTTTGTCGGAGAGTGTCAGAGAGTGTCAGAGAGTTTCAGAGAGTGTCACAGAGTGTCAGAGAGTGTCAGAGATTTTCTGAGAGTTTCTGAGAGTGTCACAGAGTGTCAGAGATTGTCAGAAAGATTCAGAAAGTGTCAGATAGTATCAGAGAGTTTCAGAAAGTGTCAGAGAGTGTCTGTGGGTGTCAGAGTGTGTCAGAGAGATTCAGAGAGTTTCAGAGAGTGCCAGAGAGCTTCAGAGGGTTTCAGAGATTGTCAGAGCGTGTCAGAGAGTTTCAGAGAGTGTCAGAGAGTGTCTGAGAGATTCAGAGAGTGTCAGAGAGTGTCAGAGAGTTTCAGAGAGTTTCAGAGAGTGTCGGAGAGTGTCAGAGAGTTTCAGAGAGCTTCAGAGAGTGTCAGGGAGTGTCAGAGAGTGTCATAGAGTTTCGGAGAGTTTCAGAGAGAGTCAGACAGTGTCTGAGAGTGTCAGAGAGTGTCAAAGAGTTTCAGAGAGTGTCAGAGAGTGTCAGAGAGTGTCAGAGAGGTTCAGATATTGTCAGAGAGTTTCAGAGACTTTCTGAGAGTGTCAGAGAGTGCCTGAGAGTTTCAGAGAGTGTCACGGAGTGTCAGAGAGTGTCAGAGAGTTTCAGAGAGTGTCACAGAGTGTCAGTGAGTGTCAGAGAGTATCAGAGTGGGTTAGCGAGAATCAGAGAGTGTCAGAGAGTTTCAGAGACTTTCTGAGAGTGTCAGAAAGTGCCTGAGAGTTTCTGACAGTTTCTGAGTGTGTCGGAGAGTGTCAGAGAGTGTTAGGGTGTTTCAGAGAGTGTCACAGAAATTCAGAGAGTGTCAGAGATTTTCAGAGAGTTTCAGAGATCTTCAGAGAGTGTCAGAGAGTGCCAGAAAGTTTCAGAGAGTGTCACAGAGTGTCAGAGAGTTTCAGAGAGATTCAGAGAGTGTCAGGGAGTGTCATAGAGTGTCAGAGAATTTCAGAGAGTTTCGGAGAGTTGCAGAGAGAGTCAGACAGTGTCTGAGAGTGTCAGAGAGTGTCAAAGAGTTTCAGAGAGTGTCAGAGAGTGTCAGAGAGGTTCAGATATTGACAGAGAGTTTCAGAGACTTTCTTGAGAGTGTCAGAGAGTGCCTGAGTGTTTCAGAGAGTGTCACGGAGTGTCAGAGAGTGTCAGAGAGTTTCAGAGAGTGTCACAGAGTGTCATAGAGTGTCAGAGAATTTCAGAGAGTGTCAGAGAGTTTCAGAGAGTGTCAGACAGTATCTGAGAGTGTCAGACAGCGCCGAAGAGTTTCAGAGAGTGTCAGAGTGTCAGAGAGTTTCAGAGAGTGTCACAGAGCGTCAGTGAGAGTCAGAGAGTTTCAGAGTGTGTCAGAGAGTGTCAGAGAGTGTCAGAGAGTTTCAGAGAGTGTCACAGAGTGTCAGTGAGTGTCAGAGAGTATCAGAGAGTGTCAGCGAGAATCAGAGAGTGTCAGCGAGTGTCAGAGAGTGTCAGAGAGTTTCAGAGAGTGTCAGAGAGTGTCAGAGAGTGTCAGAGAGTTTCAGAGAGTGTCACAGAGTGTCAGAGAGTGTCAGAGAGTTTCAGCGAGTGTCAGAGAGTGTCAGAGAGTTTCTGAGAGTTTCTCAGTTTGTCGGAGAGTGTTGGAGAGTGTCAGAGAGTTTCGGAGAGTGTCACAGAGTGTCAGAGAGTGTCAGAGAGTTTCAGAGAGTTTCTGAGAGTGTCAGAGAGAGTCAGAGATTGTCAGAGAGTGTCAGAGAGATTCAGAGAGTTTCAGAGAGTGCCAGAGAGCTTCAGAGAGTTTCAGAGAGTGTCAGAGCGTGTCAGAGAGTTTCAGAGAGCGTCAGAGAGTGTCAGCGAGTGTCTGAGAGATTCAGAGAGTGTCAGAGAGTGTCAGAGAGTTTCAGAGAGGTTCAGAGAGTGTTGGGGAGTGTCAGAGTGTTTCAGAGAGCTTCAGAGAGTGTCAGGGAGTGTCAGAGAGTGTCAGAGAGGTTCAGATAGTGTCAGAGAGTTTCAGAGACTTTCTGAGAGTGTCGGAGAGTGCCTGAGAGTTTCTGACAGTTTCTGAGTGTGTCGGAGAGTTTCAGAGAGTGTAAGAGTGTTTCAGAGAGTGTCACAGAGTTTCAGAGAGTGTCAGAGATTTTCAGAGATTTTCAGAGATCTTCAGAGAGTGTCAGAGAGGGCCGGAAAGTTTCAGAGATTGTCACAGAGTGTCAGAGAGCTTCAGAGAGATTCAGAGAGTGTCAGGGAGTGTCAGAGAGTGTCAGAGAATTTCAGAGAGTGTCAGATAGTGTCAGTGAGTGTTGGAGACTATCAGACACTTTCAGTGATAGTCAGAGAGTTTCAGCGAGTGTCAGAGAGTGTCAGAGAGTTTCAGAGAGTGTCAGTGAGTGTCAGAGAGTGTCTGAGAGTTTCAGAGATTTTCTGAGAGTTTCTGAGAGTGTAAGAGATTGTCAGAAAGATTCAGGAAGTGTCAGATAGTATCAGAGAGTTTCAGAAAGTGTCAGAGAGTGTCTGAGAGTGTCAGAGAGTGTCAGAGAGATTCAGAGAGTTTCAGAGAGTGCCAGAGAGCTTCAGAGGGTTTCAGAGAGTGTCAGAGCCTGTCAGAGAGTTTCAGAGAGTGTCAGAGAGTATCGGGGAGTGTCAGAGAGTGTCAAAGAACTTCAGAGAGTGTCAGAAAGTTTCAGAGAGTGTCAGGCAGTATCTGAGAGTGTCAGAGAGTGCCGAAGAGTTTCAGAGAGTGTCAGAGAGTGTCAGAGAGTGTCACAGATTGTCAGAGAGCTTCAGAGAGATTCAGAGAGTGTCGGGGAGTGTCAGAGAGTGTCAAAGAACTTCAGAGAGTGTCAGAGAGTTTCAGAGAGTGTCAGACAGTATCTGAGAGGGTCAGAGAGTGCCCAAGTGTTTAAGAGAGTGTCAGAGAGTGTCAGAGAGTTTCAGAGAGTGTCACAGAGTGTCAGAGAGTGTCAGAGAGTGTCAGAGAGTTTCAGAGAGTGTCACAGAGTGTCAGAGAGTGTCAGAGAGTTTCTGAGAGTTTCTCAGTTTGTCGGAGAGTGTCGGAGAGTATCAGAGAGTTTCGGAGAGTGTCACAGAGTCTCAGAGAGTGTCAGAGAGTTTCAGAGATTTTCTGAGAGTTTCTGAGTGTGTCAGACAGTGTCAGAGATTGTCAGAGAGTGTCAGAGAGTTTCAGAGAGTTTCAGAGAGTGTCGGGGAGTGTCAGAGAGTTTCAGAGAGCTTCAGAGAGTGTCAGGGAGTGTCAGAGAGTGTCAGAGAGGTTCAGATAGTGTCAGAGAGTTTCAGAGACTTTCTGAGAGTGTCGAAGAGTGCCTGAGAGTTTCTGACAGTTTCTGAGTGTGTCGGAGAGTTTCAGAGAGTGTCAGAGTGTTTCAGAGAGTGTCACAGAGTTTCAGAGAGTGTCAGAGATTTTCAGAGATTTTCAGAGATCTTCAGAGAGTGTCAGAGAGTGCCGGAAAGTTTCAGAGAGGGTCACAGAGTGTCAGAGAGCTTCAGAGAGATTCAGAGAGTGTCAGGGAGTGTCCGAGAGTGTCAGAGAGTTTCAGAGAGTGTCAGAGAGTTTCAGAGAGTGTCAGACAGTATCTGAGAGTGTCAGAGAGTGCCGAAGAGTTTCAGAGAGTGTCAGAGAGTGTCAGAGAGTTTCAGAGAGTGTCACAGAGCGTCAGTGAGAGTCAAAGAGTTTCAGAGAGTGTCAGAGAGTGTCAGAGAATGTCAGAGAGTTTCAGAGAGTGCCAGAGAGTGTCAGTGAGTGTCAGACAGTATCAGAGAGTGTCAGCGAGAATCAGAGAGTGTCAGCGAGTGTCACAGAGTGTCAGAGAGCCTCAGAGAGATTCAGAGAGTGTCAGGGAGTGTCAGAGAGTGTCAGAGAATTTCAGAGAGTGTCAGAGAGTTTCAGAGAGTGTCAGACAGTATCTGAGAGTGTCAGAGAGTGCCGTAGAGTTACAGAGAGTTTCAGAGAGTGTCAGAGAGTTTCAGAGAGTGTCACAGAGTGTCAGTGAGTGTCAGAGAGTATCAGAGAGTGTCAGCGAGTGTCAGAGAGTGTCAGAGAGTTTCAGAGAGTGTCGGAGAGTGTCAGAGAGTGTCAGAGAGTTTCAGAGAGTGTCACAGAGTGTCAGTGAGTGTCAGAGAGTTTCAGAGAGCGTCAGTTAGTTTCAGTGAGTGTTAGAATGTATCAGAGACTTTCAGAGAGTGTCACAGAGTGTCAGAGAGCTTCAGAGAGATTCAGAGAGTGTCAGGGAGTGTCAGAGAGTTTCAGAGAATTTCAGAGAGTGTCAGAGAGTTTCAGAGAGTGTCAGACAGTTTCTGAGAGTGTAAGAGATTGTCAGAAAGATTCAGGAAGTGTCAGATAGTATCAGAGAGTTTCAGAAAGTGTCAGAGAGTGTCTGAGAGTGTCAGAGAGTGTCAGAGAGATTCAGAGAGTTTCAGAGAGTGCCAGAGAGCTTCAGAGGGTTTCAGAGAGTGTCAGAGCCTGTCAGAGAGTTTCAGAGAGTGTCAGAGAGTATCGGGGAGTGTCAGAGAGTGTCAAAGAACTTCAGAGAGTGTCAGAGAGTTTCAGAGAGTGTCAGGCAGTATCTGAGAGTGTCAGAGAGTGCCGAAGAGTTTCAGAGAGTGTCAGAGAGTGTCAGAGAGTGTCACAGATTGTCAGAGAGCTTCAGAGAAATTCAGAGAGTGTCGGGGAGTGTCAGAGAGTGTCAAAGAACTTCAGAGAGTGTCAGAGAGTTTCAGAGAGTGTCAGACAGTATCTGAGAGTGTCACAGAGTGTCAGAGAGTGTCAGAGAGTGTCAGAGAGTTTCAGAGAGTGTCACAGAGTGTCAGAGAGTGTCAGAGAGTTTCTGAGAGTTTCTCAGTTTGTCGGAGAGTGTCGGAGAGTATCAGAGAGTTTCGGAGAGTGTCACAGAGTCTCAGAGAGTGTCAGAGAGTTTCAGAGATTTTCTGAGAGTTTCTGAGAGTGTCAGACAGTGTCAGAAATTGTCAGAGAGTGTCAGAGAGTTTCAGAGAGTTTCAGAGAGTGTCGGGGAGTGTCAGAGAGTTTCAGAGAGCTTCAGAGAGTGTCAGGGAGTGTCAGAGAGTGTCAGAGAGGTTCAGATAGTGTCAGAGAGTTTCAGAGACTTTCTGAGAGTGTCGAAGAGTGCCTGAGAGTTTCTGACAGTTTCTGAGTGTGTCGGAGAGTTTCAGAGAGTGTCAGAGAGTTTCAGAGAGTGTCAGACAGTATCTGAGCGTGTCAGAGAGTGCCGAAGAGTTACAGAGAGTTTCAGAGAGTGTCAGAGAGTTTCAGAGAGTGTCACAGAGTGTCAGTGAGTGTCAGAGAGTATCAGAGAGTGTCAGCGAGTGTCAGAGAGTGTCAGAGAGTTTCAGAGAGTGTCGGAGAGTGTCAGAGAGTGTCAGAGAGTTTCAGAGAGTGTCACAGAGTGTCAGTGAGTGTCAGAGAGTTTCAGAGAGCGTCAGTTAGTTTCAGTGAGTGTTAGAGAGTATCAGAGACTTTCAGTGAGAGTCAGAGAGTGTCAGCGAGTGTCAGAGAGTGTCAGAGAGTTTCTGAGAGTTTCTGAGTTTGTCGGAGAGTGTCAGAGAATGTCAGAGAGTTTCAGAGAGTGTCACAGAGTGTCAGTGAGTGTCAGAGAGTATCAGAGAGTGTCAGCGAGAAACAGAGAGTGTCAGCGAGTGTCAGAGAGTGTCAGAGAGTTTCAGAGAGTGTCAGAGAGTGTCAGAGAGTGTCAGAGAGTTTCAGAGAATTGCTGAGAGTGTCGGAGAGTGCCTGAGAGTTTCTGACAGTTTCTGAGTGTGTCGGAGAGTGTCAGAGAGTGTCAGAGTGTTTCCGAGAGTGTCACAGAGTTTCAGAGAGCGTCAGAGATTTTCAGAGAGTTTCAGAGATCTTCAGAGAGTGTCAGAGAGTGCCGGAAAGTTTCAGAGAGGGTCACAGAGTGTCAGAGAGCTTCAGAGAGATTCAGAGAGTGTCAGGGAGTGTCCGAGAGTGTCAGAGAGTTTCAGAGAGTGTCAGAGAGTTTCAGAGAGTGTCAGACAGTATCTGAGAGTGTCAGAGAGTGCCGAAGAGTTTCAGAGAGTGTCAGAGAGTGTCAGAGAGTTTCAGAGAGTGTCACAGAGCGTCAGTGAGAGTCAAAGAGTTTCAGAGAGTGTCAGAGAGTGTCAGAGAATGTCAGAGAGTTTCAGAGAGTGCCAGAGAGTGTCAGTGAGTGTCAGAGAGTATCAGAGAGTGTCAGCGAGAATCAGAGAGTGTCAGCGAGTGTCACAGAGTGTCAGAGAGCCTCAGAGAGATTCAGAGAGTGTCAGGGAGTGTCAGAGAGTGTCAGAGAATTTCAGAGAGTGTCAGAGAGTTTCAGAGAGTGTCAGACAGTATCTGAGAGTGTCAGAGAGTGCCGTAGAGTTACAGAGAGTTTCAGAGAGTGTCAGAGAGTTTCAGAGAGTGTCACAGAGTGTCAGTGAGTGTCAGAGAGTATCAGAGAGTGTCAGCGAGTGTCAGAGAGTGTCAGAGAGTTTCAGAGAGTGTCGGAGAGTGTCAGAGAGTGTCAGAGAGTTTCAGAGAGTGTCACAGAGTGTCAGTGAGTGTTAGAGAGTTTCAGAGAGCGTCAGTTAGTTTCAGTGAGTGTTAGAATGTATCAGAGACTTTCAGAGAGTGTCACAGAGTGTCAGAGAGCTTCAGAGAGATTCAGAGAGTGTCAGGGAGTGTCAGAGAGTTTCAGAGAATTTCAGAGAGTGTCAGAGAGTTTCAGAGAGTGTCAGACAGTTTCTGAGAGTGTAAGAGATTGTCAGAAAGATTCAGGAAGTGTCAGATAGTATCAGAGAGTTTCAGAAAGTGTCAGAGAGTGTCTGAGAGTGTCAGAGAGTGTCAGAGAGATTCAGAGAGTTTCAGAGAGTGCCAGAGAGCTTCAGAGGGTTTCAGAGAGTGTCAGAGCCTGTCAGAGAGTTTCAGAGAGTGTCAGAGAGTATCGGGGAGTGTCAGAGAGTGTCAAAGAACTTCAGAGAGTGTCAGAGAGTTTCAGAGAGTGTCAGGCAGTATCTGAGAGTGTCAGAGAGTGCCGAAGAGTTTCAGAGAGTGTCAGAGAGTGTCAGAGAGTGTCACAGATTGTCAGAGAGCTTCAGAGAAATTCAGAGAGTGTCGGGGAGTGTCAGAGAGTGTCAAAGAACTTCAGAGAGTGTCAGAGAGTTTCAGAGAGTGTCAGACAGTATCTGAGAGTGTCACAGAGTGTCAGAGAGTGTCAGAGAGTGTCAGAGAGTTTCAGAGAGTGTCACAGAGTGTCAGAGAGTGTCAGAGAGTTTCTGAGAGTTTCTCAGTTTGTCGGAGAGTGTCGGAGAGTATCAGAGAGTTTCGGAGAGTGTCACAGAGTCTCAGAGAGTGTCAGAGAGTTTCAGAGATTTTCTGAGAGTTTCTGAGAGTGTCAGACAGTGTCAGAAATTGTCAGAGAGTGTCAGAGAGTTTCAGAGAGTTTCAGAGAGTGTCGGGGAGTGTCAGAGAGTTTCAGAGAGCTTCAGAGAGTGTCAGGGAGTGTCAGAGAGTGTCAGAGAGGTTCAGATAGTGTCAGAGAGTTTCAGAGACTTTCTGAGAGTGTCGAAGAGTGCCTGAGAGTTTCTGACAGTTTCTGAGTGTGTCGGAGAGTTTCAGAGAGTGTCAGAGAGTTTCAGAGAGTGTCAGACAGTATCTGAGCGTGTCAGAGAGTGCCGAAGAGTTACAGAGAGTTTCAGAGAGTGTCAGAGAGTTTCAGAGAGTGTCACAGAGTGTCAGTGAGTGTCAGAGAGTATCAGAGAGTGTCAGCGAGTGTCAGAGAGTGTCAGAGAGTTTCAGAGAGTGTCGGAGAGTGTCAGAGAGTGTCAGAGAGTTTCAGAGAGTGTCACAGAGTGTCAGTGAGTGTCAGAGAGTTTCAGAGAGCGTCAGTTAGTTTCAGTGAGTGTTAGAGAGTATCAGAGACTTTCAGTGAGAGTCAGAGAGTGTCAGCGAGTGTCAGAGAGTGTCAGAGAGTTTCTGAGAGTTTCTGAGTTTGTCGGAGAGTGTCAGAGAATGTCAGAGAGTTTCAGAGAGTGTCACAGAGTGTCAGTGAGTGTCAGAGAGTATCAGAGAGTGTCAGCGAGAAACAGAGAGTGTCAGCGAGTGTCAGAGAGTGTCAGAGAGTTTCAGAGAGTGTCAGAGAGTGTCAGAGAGTGTCAGAGAGTTTCAGAGAATTGCTGAGAGTGTCGGAGAGTGCCTGAGAGTTTCTGACAGTTTCTGAGTGTGTCGGAGAGTGTCAGAGAGTGTCAGAGTGTTTCCGAGAGTGTCACAGAGTTTCAGAGAGCGTCAGAGATTTTCAGAGAGTTTCAGAGATCTTCAGAGAGTGTCAGAGAGTGCCAGAATGTTTCAGAGAGTGTCACAAACTGTCAGAGAGTGTCAGAGACTGTCAGAGAGTTTCAGAGAGTGTCTCAGAGGGTCAGAGAATGTCAGAGAGTTTCAGAGAGTTTCAGACATTGTCTGAGAGTGTCAAAGAGTGTCAAAGTGTTTCAGAGAGTGTCAGAGTGTGTCAGAGAGTTTCAGAGAGTTTCAGAGAGTGTCAGAGAGTCTCAGAGACTTTCTGAGAGTGTCAGAGAGTGCCAGAGAGCTTTCTGAGAGTTACTGAGTGTGTCGGACAGTGTCAGGGAGTGTCAGAGTGTGTCACAGAGTGTCACAGAGTGTCACAGAGTGTCAGAGAGTTTCGGAGACATTCAGAGATTTTCAGAGAGTTTCACAGAGTTTGAGAGAATGTCAGGGAGTTTCAGAGAGTTTCAGAGATATTCACAGAGTGTCAGAGAATGTCAGAGAGTTTCAGAGACTGTCAGAGGGCTCTGAGATTTTCTGAGTGTGTCAGAGAGTGTCAGAGATTTTCAGAGAGTGTCAGAGAGTGTTAGAGAGTTTCAGAGAGTGTCACAGAGTGTCAGTGAGTGTCAGAGAGTTTCAGCGAGTTTCTCAGTTTGTCGGAGAGTGTCGGAGAGTGTCGGAGAGTGTCAGAATGTTTCAGAGAGTGTCACAGACTGTCAGAGAGTGTCAGAGAGTGTCAGAGACTGTCGGAGAGTTTCACAGAGTTCATCAGAGGGTCAGTGCGTGTCAGAGAGTTTCAGAGAGTGTCAGATATTGTCAGTGAGTGTCAGAGATTGCCAGCGAGAGTCAGCGAGAGTCAGATAGTGTCAGTGAATGTCAGAGAGTATCAGAGAGTGTCAGCGAAGGTCAGAGAGTGTCAGAGAGTGTAAGGGAGTGTCAGAGATTTTCAGAGAGTGTCACAGAGTGTCAGAGCGTGTCGGAGAGTTTCATAGAGTTTCAGAGAGTGTCACAGGGTGTCAGAGAGTTTCAGAGAGCTTCAGAGAGTGTCAGAGAGTGTCAGATAGTTTCAGACAGTTTCAGAGAGTGTCAGAGAGTTTCAGAGAGTTTCAGACATTGTCTGAGAGTGTCAAAGAGTGTCAAAGTGTTTCAGAGAGTGTCAGAGAGTGTCAGAGAGTGTCAGAGAGTCTCAGAAACTTTCTGAGAGTGTCAGAGAGTGCCAGAGAGTTTTCTGAGAGTTACTGAGTGCGTCGGAGAGTGTCAGGGAGTGTCAGAGTGTGTCACAGAGTGTCACAGAGTGTCACAGAGTGTCAGAGAGTTTCGGAGACATTCAGAGATTTTCAGAGAGTGTCACAGAGATTGAGAGAATGTCAGGGAGAATTTCAGAGAGTTTCAGAGATATTCACACAGTGTCAGAGAATGTCAGAGAGTTTCAGAGACTGTCAGAGGGCTCTGAGATTTTCTGAGTGTGTCAGAGAGTGTCAGAGGTTTTCAGAGAATGTCACAGAGTGTCAGTGAGTGTCAGAGAGTTTCAGAGAGTGTCAGATATTGTCAGTGAGTGTCAGAGAGCATCAGAGAGTGTCAGCGAGAGTCAGATAGTGTCAGTGAATGTCAGAGAGTATCAGAGAGAGTCAGCGAAAGTCAGAGAGTGTCAGAGAGTGTAAGGGAGTGTCAGAGAGTTTCAGAGAGTGTCACAGAGTGTCAGAGAGTGTCAGAGCTTTTCAGAGAGTTTCATAGAGTTTCAGAGAGTTTCTGAGAGTTTCAGAGAGCTTCAGAGAGTTTCAGAGAGTGTCAGAGCGTGTCAGAGAGTTTCAGAGAGCGTCAGAGAGTGTCAGCGAGTGTCTGAGAGATTCAGAGAGTGTCAGAGAGTGTCGGAGAGTTTCAGAGAGTGTCGGGGAGTGTCTGAGTGTTTCAGAGAGCTTCAGAGAGTATCAGGGAGTGTCAGAGAGTGTCAGAGAGTTTCGGAGAGTTTCAGAGAGAGTCAGACAGTGTCTGAGAGTTTCAGAGAGTGTCAAAGAGTTTCAGAGAGTGTCGGAGAGTGTCAGAGAGTGTCAGAGAGTTTCAGAGAGTGTCACAGAGTGTCAGTGAGTGTCAGAGAGTTTCAGAGAGCGTCAGTTAGTTTCAGTGAGTGTTAGAGAGTATCAGAGACTTTCAGTGAGAGTCAGAGAGTGTCACAGAGTGTCAGAGAGCTTCAGAGAGATTCAGAGAGTGTCAGGGAGTGTCAGAGAGTGTCAGAGAATTTCAGAGAGTGTCAGAGAGTTTCAGAGAGTGTCAGACAGTTTCTGAGAGTGTAAGAGATTGTCAGAAAGATTCAGGAAGTGTCAGATAGTATCAGAGAGTTTCAGAAAGTGTCAGAGAGTGTCTGAGATTGTCAGAGAGTGTCAGAGAGTGTCAGAGAGTTTCAGAGAGTGTCACAGAGTGTCAGATAGTTTCAGACAGTTTCAGAGAGTGTCACAGAGTGTCAGATAGTTTCAGACAGTTTCAGAGAGTGTCAGAGAGTTTCAGAGAGTTTCAGACATTGTCTGAGAGTGTCAAAGAGTGTCAAAGTGTTTCAGAGAGTGTCAGAGAGTGTCAGAGAGTGTCAGAGAGTCTCAGAAACTTTCTGAGAGTGTCAGAGAGTGCCAGAGAGTTTTCTGAGAGTTACTGAGTGCGTCGGAGAGTGTCAGGGAGTGTCAGAGTGTGTCACAGAGTGTCACAGAGTGTCACAGAGTGTCAGAGAGTTTCGGAGACATTCAGAGATTTTCAGAGAGTGTCACAGAGATTGAGAGAATGTCAGGGAGAATTTCAGAGAGTTTCAGAGATATTCACACAGTGTCAGAGAATGTCAGAGAGTTTCAGAGACTGTCAGAGGGCTCTGAGATTTTCTGAGTGTGTCAGAGAGTGTCAGAGGTTTTCAGAGAATGTCACAGAGTGTCAGTGAGTGTCAGAGAGTTTCAGAGAGTGTCAGATATTGTCAGTGAGTGTCAGAGAGCATCAGAGAGTGTCAGCGAGAGTCAGATAGTGTCAGTGAATGTCAGAGAGTATCAGAGAGAGTCAGCGAAAGTCAGAGAGTGTCAGAGAGTGTAAGGGAGTGTCAGAGAGTTTCAGAGAGTGTCACAGAGTGTCAGAGAGTGTCAGAGCTTTTCAGAGAGTTTCATAGAGTTTCAGAGAGTTTCTGAGAGTTTCAGAGAGCTTCAGAGAGTTTCAGAGAGTGTCAGAGCGTGTCAGAGAGTTTCAGAGAGCGTCAGAGAGTGTCAGCGAGTGTCTGAGAGATTCAGAGAGTGTCAGAGAGTGTCGGAGAGTTTCAGAGAGTGTCGGGGAGTGTCTGAGTGTTTCAGAGAGCTTCAGAGAGTATCAGGGAGTGTCAGAGAGTGTCAGAGAGTTTCGGAGAGTTTCAGAGAGAGTCAGACAGTGTCTGAGAGTTTCAGAGAGTGTCAAAGAGTTTCAGAGAGTGTCGGAGAGTGTCAGAGAGTGTCAGAGAGTTTCAGAGAGTGTCACAGAGTGTCAGTGAGTGTCAGAGAGTTTCAGAGAGCGTCAGTTAGTTTCAGTGAGTGTTAGAGAGTATCAGAGACTTTCAGTGAGAGTCAGAGAGTGTCACAGAGTGTCAGAGAGCTTCAGAGAGATTCAGAGAGTGTCAGGGAGTGTCAGAGAGTGTCAGAGAATTTCAGAGAGTGTCAGAGAGTTTCAGAGAGTGTCAGACAGTTTCTGAGAGTGTAAGAGATTGTCAGAAAGATTCAGGAAGTGTCAGATAGTATCAGAGAGTTTCAGAAAGTGTCAGAGAGTGTCTGAGATTGTCAGAGAGTGTCAGAGAAATTCAGAGAGTTTCAGAGAGTGCCAGAGAGCTTCAGAGGGTTTCAGAGAGTGTCAGAGCCTGTCAGAGAGTTTCAGAGAGTGTCAGAGAGTATCGGGAAGTGTCAGAGAGTGTCAAAGAACTTCAGAGAGTGTCAGAGAGTTTCAGAGAGTGTCAGGCAGTATCTGAGAGTGTCAGAGAGTGCCGAAGAGTTTCAGAGAGTGTCAGAGAGTGTCAGAGAGTGTCACAGCTTGTCAGAGAGCTTCAGAGAGATTCAGAGAGTGTCGGGGAGTGTCAGAGAGTGTCAAAGAACTTCAGAGAGTGTCAGAGAGTTTCAGAGAGTGTCAGACAGTATCTGAGAGTGTCAGAGAGTGCCGAAGTGTTTAAGAGAGTGTCAGAGAGTGTCAGAGAGTGTCAGAGAGTTTCAGAGAGTGTCACAGAGTGTCAGAGTGTGTCAGGGAGTTTCAGAGAGTGTCACAGAGTGTCAGAGAGTGTCAGAGAGTTTCTGAGAGTTTCTCAGTTTGTCGGAGAGTGTCGGAGAGTATCAGAGAGTTTCGGAGAGTGTCACAGAGTCTCAGAGAGTGTCAGAGAGTTTCAGAGATTTTCTGAGAGTTTCTGAGAGTGTCAGACAGTGTCAGAGATTGTCAGAGAGTGTCAGAGAGTTTCAGAGAGTTTCAGAGAGTGTCGGGGAGTGTCAGAGAGTTTCAGAGAGCTTCAGAGAGTGTCAGGGAGTGTCAGAGAGTGTCAGAGAAGTTCAGATAGTGTCAGAGAGTTTCAGAGACTTTCTGAGAGTGTCGAAGAGTGCCTGAGAGTTTCTGACAGTTTCTGAGTGTGTCGGAGAGTTTCAGAGAGTGTCAGAGTGTTTCAGAGAGTGTCACATAGTTTCAGAGAGTGTCAGAGATTTTCAGAGATTTTCAGAGATCTTCAGAGAGTGTCAGAGAGTGCCGGAAAGTTTCAGAGAGGGTCACAGATTGTCAGAGAGCTTCAGAGAGATTCAGAGAGTGTCAGGGAGTGTCCGAGAGTGTCAGAGAGTTTCAGAGAGTGTCAGAGAGTTTCAGAGAGTGTCAGACAGTATCTGAGAGTGTCAGAGAGTGCCGAAGAGTTTCAGAGAGTGTCAGAGAGTGTCAGAGAGTTTCAGAGAGTGTCACAGAGCGTCAGTGAGAGTCAGAGAGTTTCAGAGAGTGTCAGAGTGTGTCAGAGAATGTCAGAGAGTTTCAGAGAGTGTCAGAGAGTGTCAGTGAGTGTCAGAGAGTATCAGAGAGTGTCAGCGAGAATCAGAGAGTGTCAGCGAGTGTCACAGAGTGTCAGAGAGCTTCAGAGAGATTCAGAGAGTGTCAGGGAGTGTCAGAGAGTGTCAGAGAATTTCAGAGAGTGTCAGAGAGTTTCAGAGAGTGTCAGACAGTATCTGAGCGTGTCAGAGAGTGCCGAAGAGTTACAGAGAGTTTCAGAGAGTGTCAGAGAGTTTCAGAGAGTGTCACAGAGTGTCAGTGAGTGTCAGAGAGTGTCAGCGAGTGTCAGAGAGTGTCAGAGAGTTTCAGAGAGTGTCGGAGAGTGTCAGAGAGTGTCAGAGAGTTTCAGAGAGTGTCACAGAGTGTCAGTGAGTGTCAGAGAGTTTCAGAGAGCGTCAGTTAGTTTCAGTGAGTGTTAGAGAGTATCAGAGACTTTCAGTGAGAGTCAGAGAGTGTCAGAGAGTGTCAGAGAGTTTCTGAGAGTTTCTGAGTTTGTCGGAGAGTGTCAGAGAATGTCAGAGAGTTTCAGAGAGTGTCACAGAGTGTCAGTGAGTGTCAGAGAGTATCAGAGAGTGTCAGCGAGAAACAGAGAGTGTCAGCGAGTGTCAGAGAGTGTCAGAGAGTTTCAGAGAGTGTCAGAGAGTGTCAGAGAGTGTCAGAGAGTTTCAGAGAATTGCTGAGAGTGTCGGAGAGTGCCTGAGAGTTTCTGACAGTTTCTGAGTGTGTCGGAGAGTGTCAGAGAGTGTCAGAGTGTTTCCGAGAGTGTCACAGAGTTTCAGAGAGCGTCAGAGATTTTCAGAGAGTTTCAGAGATCTTCAGAGAGTGTCAGAGAGTGCCAGAATGTTTCAGAGAGTGTCACAAACTGTCAGAGAGTGTCAGAGACTGTCAGAGAGTTTCAGAGAGTGTCTCAGAGGGTCAGAGAGTGTCAGAGAGTTTCAGAGAGTTTCAGACATTGTCTGAGAGTGTCAAAGAGTGTCAAAGTGTTTCAGAGAGTGTCAGAGTGTGTCAGAGAGTTTCAGAGAGTTTCAGAGAGTGTCAGAGAGTCTCAGAGACTTTCTGAGAGTGTCAGAGAGTGCCAGAGAGCTTTCTGAGAGTTACTGAGTGTGTCGGACAGTGTCAGGGAGTGTCAGAGTGTGTCACAGAGTGTCACAGAGTGTCACAGAGTGTCACAGAGTTTCGGAGACATTCAGAGATTTTCAGAGAGTTTCACAGAGTTTGAGAGAATGTCAGGGAGTTTCAGAGAGTTTCAGAGATATTCACACAGTGTCAGAGAATGTCAGAGAGTTTCAGAGACTGTCAGAGGGCTCTGAGATTTTCTGAGTGTGTCAGAGAGTGTCAGAGATTTTCAGAGAGTGTCAGAGAGTGTTAGAGAGTTTCAGAGAGTGTCACAGAGTGTCAGTGAGTGTCAGAGAGTTTCAGCGAGTGTCAGAGAGTGTCAGAGAGTTTCTGAGAGTTTCTCAGTTTGTCGGAGAGTGTCGGAGAGTGTCAGAATGTTTCAGAGAGTGTCACAGACTGTCAGAGAGTGTCAGAGAGTGTCAGAGACTGTCAGAGAGTTTCACAGAGTTCATCAGAGGGTCAGTGCGTGTCAGAGAGTTTCAGAGAGTGTCAGATATTGTCAGTGAGTGTCAGAGATTGTCAGCGAGAGTCAGCGAGAGTCAGATAGTGTCAGTGAATGTCAGAGAGTATCAGAGAGTGTCAGCGAAGGTCAGAGAGTGTCAGAGAGTGTAAGGGAGTGTCAGAGATTTTCAGAGAGTGTCACAGAGTGTCAGAGCGTGTCGGAGAGTTTCATAGAGTTTCAGAGAGTGTCACAGGGTGTCAGAGAGTTTCAGAGAGCTTCAGAGAGTGTCAGAGAGTGTCAGATAGTTTCAGACAGTTTCAGAGAGTGTCAGAGAGTTTCAGAGAGTTTCAGACATTGTCTGAGAGTGTCAAAGAGTGTCAAAGTGTTTCAGAGAGTGTCAGAGAGTGTCAGAGAGTTTCAGAGAGTTTCAGAGAGTGTCAGAGAGTCTCAGAAACTTTCTGAGAGTGTCAGAGAGTGCCAGAGAGTTTTCTGAGAGTTACTGAGTGTGTCGGAGAGTGTCAGGGAGTGTCAGAGTGTGTCACAGAGTGTCACAGAGTGTCACAGAGTGTCAGAGAGTTTCGGAGACATTCAGAGATTTTCAGAGAGTGTCACAGAGATTGAGAGAATGTCAGGGAGAATTTCAGAGAGTTTCAGAGATATTCACACAGTGTCAGAGAATGTCAGAGAGTTTCAGAGACTGTCAGAGGGCTCTGAGATTTTCTGAGTGTGTCAGAGAGTGTCAGAGATTTTCAGAGAGTGTCAGAGAGTGTTAGAGAGTTTCAGAGAGTGTCACAGAGTGTCAGTGAGTGTCAGAGAGTTTCAGCGAGTGTCAGAGAGTGTCAGAGAGTTTCTGAGAGTTTCGCAGTTTGTCGGAGAGTGTCGGAGAGTGTCAGGAAGTTTCGGAGAGTGTCACAGAGTGTCAGAGAGTGTCAGAGAGTTTCAGAGAGTGCCAGAGAGCTTCAGAGAGTTTCAGAGAGTGTCAGAGCGTGTCAGAGAGTTTCAGAGAGCGTCAGAGAGTGTCAGCGAGTGTCTGAGAGATTCAGAGAGTGTCAGAGAGTGTCAGAGAGTTTCAGAGAGTTTCAGAGAGTGTCGGGGAGCGTCAGAGAGTTTCAGAGAGCTTCAGAGAGTTTCAGGGAGTGTCAGAGAGTGTCAGAGAGTTTCGGAGAGTTTCAGAGAGAGTCAGACAGTGTCTGAGAGTTTCAGAGAGTGTCAAAGAGTTTCAGAGAGTGTCAGAGAGTGTCAGAGAGTGTCAGAGAGGTTCAGATAGTGTCAGAGAGTTTCAGAGACTTTCTGAGAGTGTCGGAGAGTGCCTGAGAGTTTCTGACAGTTTCTGGGTGTGTCGGAGAGTTTCAGAGAGTTTCAGAGTGTTTCAGAGAGTGTCACAGAGTTTCAGAGAGTGTCAGAGATTTTCAGAGAGTCTCAGAGATCTTCAGAGAGTTTCAGAGAGTGCCGGAAAGTTTCAGAGAGTGTCACAGAGTGTCAGAGAGCTTCAGAGAGATTCAGAGAGTGTCAGGGAGTGTCAGAGAGTGTCAGAGAATTTCAGAGAGTGTCAGAGAGTTTCAGAGAGTGTCGGACAGTATCTGAGAGTGTCAGAGAGTGCCGCAGAGTTTCAGAGAGTGTCACAGAGCGTCAGTGAGAGTCAGAGAGTTTCAGAGAGTGTCAGAGAGTGTCAGAGAATGTCAGAGAGTTTCAGAGAGTGTCACAGAGTGTCAGTGAGTGTCAGAGAGTATCAGAGAGTGTCAGCGAGAATCAGAGAGTGTCAGCGAGTGTCAGAGAGTGTCAGAGAGTTTCGGAGAGTGCCAGAAAGTTTCAGAGAGTGTCACAGAGTGTCAGAGAGCTTCAGAGAGATTCAGAGAGTGTCAGGGAGTATCAGAGAGTGTCAGAGAATTTCAGAGAGTGTCAGAGCGTTTCAGAGAGTGTCAGACATTATCTGAGAGTGTCAGAGAGTGCCGAAGAGTTACAGAGAGTGTCAGAGAGTGTCAGAGAGTTTCAGAGAGTGTCACAGAGCGTCAGTGAGAGTCAGAGAGTTTCAGAGAGTGTCAGAGAGTTTCAGAGAGAGTCACAGAGTGTCAGTGAGTGTCAGAGAGTATCAGAGAGTGTCAGCGAGTGTCAGAGAGTGTCAGAGAGTTTCAGAGAATGTCGGAGAGTGTCAGAGAGTGTCAGAGAGTTTCAGAGAGTGTCAGATAGTGTCGGTGAGTGTTAGAGAGTATCAGAGACTTTCAGTGAGAGTCAGAGAGTGTCACCGAGTGTCAGAGAGTGTCAGAGAGCTTCTGAGAGTTTCTGAGAGTTTCTGAGTTTGTCGGAGAGTGTCAGAGAATGTCAGAGAGTTTCAGAGAGTGTCACAGAGTGTCAGTGAGTGTCAGAGAGTATCAGAGAGTTTCAGCGAGAATCAGAGAGTGTCAGCGAGTGTCAGAGAGTGTCAGAGAGTTTCAGAGAGTGTCAGAGAGTGTCTGAGAGTGTCAGAGAGTGCCTGAGAGTTTCTGACAGTTTCTGAGTGTGTCGGAGAGTGTCAGAGAGTGTCAGAGTGTTTCCGAGAGTGTCACAGAGTTTCAGAGAGTGTCAGAGATTTTCAGAGAATTTCAGAGATCTTCAGAGAGTGTCAGAGAGTGCCAGAATGTTTCAGAGAGTGTCACAGACTGTCAGAGAGTGTCAGAGAGTGTCAGAGACTGTCAGAGAGTTTCACAGAGTGTCTCAGAGGGTCAGTGAGTGTCAGAGAGTTTCAGAGAGTGTCAGATATTGTCAGTGAGTGTCAGAGAGCATCAGAGAGTGTCAGCGAGAGTCAGAGAGAGTCAGAGAGTGTAAGGGAGTGTCAGAGATTTTCAGAGAGTGTCACAGAGTGTCAGAGAGTGTCAGAGCTTTTCAGAGAGTTTCATAGAGTTTCAGAGAGTTTCTGAGAGTTTCAGAGAGTTTCAGAGAGCTTCAGAGATTTTCAGAGAGTGTCAGAGCCTGTCAGAGAGTTTCAGAGAGTGTCACAGGGTATCAGAGAGTTTCAGAGAGCTTCAGAGAGTGTCAGAGAGTGTCAGATAGTTTCAGACAGTTTCAGAGAGTGTCAGAGAGTTTCAGAGAGTTTCAGACATTGTCTGAGAATGTCAAAGAGTGTCAAAGTGTTTCAGACAGTGTCAGAGAGTGTCAGAGAGTTTCACAGAGTTTCAGAGAGTGTCAGAGAGTCTCAGAGACTTTCTGAGAGTGTCAGAGAGTGCCAGAGAGTTTTCTGAGAGTTACTGAGTGTGTCGGAGAGTGTCAGGGAGTGTCAGAGTGTGTCACAGAGTGTCACAGAGTGTCAGAGAGTTTCAGAGACATTCAGAAATTTTCAGAGAGTGTCACAGAGTTTGAGAGAATGTCAGGGAGTTTCAGAGAGTTTCAGAGATATTCACAGAGTGTCAGAGAATGTCAGAGAGTTTCAGCGAGAATCAGAGAGTGTCAGCGAGTGTCAGAGAGTGTCAGAGAGTTTCAGAGAGTTTCAGAGATCTTCAGAGAGTGTCAGAGAGTGCCAGAATGTTTCAGAGTGTGTCACAGACTGTCAGAGAGTGTCAGAGAGTGTCAGAGACTGTCAGAGAGTTTCACACAGTGTCTAGGAGGGTCAGTGAGTGTCAGAGAGTTTCAGAGAGTGTCAGATATTGTCAGTGAGTGTCAGAGAGTATCAGAGAGTGTCAGCGAGAGTCAGATAGTGTCAGTGAATGTCAGAGAGTATCAGAGAGTGTCAGCGAAAGTCAGAGAGTGTCAGAGAGTGTAAGGGAGTGTCAGAGATTTTCAGAGAGTGTCACAGAGTGTCAGAGAGTGTCAGAGCGTTTCAGAGAGTTTCATAGAGTTTCAGAGCCTGTCAGAGAGTTTCAGAGAGTGTCACAGGGTGTCAGAGAGTTTCAGAGAGCTTCAGAGAGTGTCAGAGAGTGTCAGATAGTTTCAGACAGTTTCAGAGAGTGTCAGAGAGTTTCAGAGAGTTTCAGACATTGTCTGAGAGTGTCAAAGAGTGTCAAAGTGTTTCAGAGAGTGTCAGAGAGTGTCAGAGAGTTTCAGAGAGTTTCAGAGAGTGTCAGAGAGTCTCAGAGACATTCTGAGAGTGTCAGAGAGTGCCAGAGAGTTTTCTGAGAGTTACTGAGTGTGTCGGAGAGTGTCAGGGAGTGTCAGAGTGTGTCACAGAGTGTCAGAGAGTTTCAGAGACATTCAGAGATTTTCAGAGAGTGTCACAGAGTTTGAGAGAATGTCAGGGAGTTTCAGAGAGTTTCAGAGATATTCACAGAGTGTCAGAGAATGTCAGAGAGTGTCAGAGAGTGTCAGCGAGTGTCAGAGAGTGTCAGAGAGTTTCAGAGAGTGTCGGAGAGTGTCAGAGAGTGTCAGAGAGTTTCAGAGAGTGTCAGATAGTGTCAGTGAGTGTTAGAGAGTATCAGAGACTTTCAGTGAGAGTCAGAGAGTGTCAGCTAGTGTCAGAGAGTGTCAGAGAGTTTCTGAGAGTTTCTGAGTTTGTCGGAGAGTGTCAGAGAATGTCAGAGACTTTCAGAGAGTGTCACAGCGTGTCAGTGAGTGTCAGAGAGTATCAGAGAGTGTCAGCGAGAATCAGAGAGTGTCAGAGAGTGTCAGAGAGTTTCAGTGACTTTCTGAGAGTGTCAGAGAGTGCCTGACAGTTTCTGACAGTTTCTGAGTGTGTCGGAGATTGTCAGTGAGTGCCAGAGTGTTTCCGAGAGTGTCACAGAGTTTCAGAGAGTGTCAGAGATTTTCAGAGAGTTTCAGAGATCTTCAGAGAGTGTCAGAGAGTGCCAGAATGTTTCAGAGAGTGTCACAGACTGTCAGAGAGTGTCAGAGAGTGTCAGAGACTGTCAGAGAGTTTCATAGAGTTTCAGAGAGTTTCAGAGAGTTTCAGAGAGCTTCAGAGAGTTTCAGAGAGTGTCAGAGCCTGTCAGAGAGTTTCAGAGAGTGTCACAGGGTGTCAGAGAGTTTCAGAGAGCTTCAGAGAGTGTCAGAGAGTGTCAGATAGTTTCAGACAGTTTCAGAGAGTGTCAGAGATTTTCAGAGAGTTTCAGACATTGTCTGAGAGTGTCAAAGAGTGTCAAAGTGTTTCAGAGAGTGTCAGAGAGTGTCAGAGAGTTTCAGAGAGTTTCAGAGAGTGTCAGAGAGTCTCAGAAACTTTCTGAGAGTGTCAGAGAGTGCCAGAGAGTTTTCTGAGAGTTACTGAGTGTGTCGGAGAGTGTCAGGGAGTGTCAGAGTGTGTCACAGAGTGTCACAGAGTGTCACAGAGTGTCAGAGAGTTTCAGAGACATTCAGAGATTTTCAGAGAGTGTCAGAGAATTTCAGAGAGTTTCAGAGATTGTCAGAGGGCTCTGAGATTTTCTGTGTGTGTCAGAGAGTGTCAGAGAGTGTCAGAGAGTGTTAGAGAGTTTCAGAGAGTGCAACAGAGTGTCAGTGAGTGTCAGAGAGTTTTAGAGAGTGTCAGAGAGTGTAAGTGAGTGTCAGAGAGTGTGAGAGAGTTTCTTAAAGTCTCAGAGAGTGTCAAAGAGTTTCAGAGAGTGTCAGAGAGCTTCAGAGAGTGTGGCAGAGTGTCAGAGAGTGTCAGAATGTGTCAGAGAGTTTTAGAGAGTTCCTGAGATTGTCAGAGAGTTTCAGAGAGTTTCAGAGAGCTTCAGTGTGTTTCAGAGAGTGTCAGAAAGTTTCAGAGAGTGCCAGAGAGTGTCTGAGAGTGTCTGAGAGAGTCATAGAGTTTCTGAGAGTTTGTGAGTTTGTCAGAGAGTGGCAGAGATTGTCCGAGAGTGTCAGAGAGTATCAGAGACTGTCAGAGAGTGTCAGAGATTGTCAGAGAGTGTCAGGAAGTTTCAGAAAGTTTCAGATAGTGTCAAAGAGTTTCAGAAAGTGTCAGAGAGTGTCAGAGAGTGTCTGAGAGTGTCAGAGAGTGTCAGAAAGTTTCAGAGCGTGTCAGAGATTGTCAGAGAGTTTCAGAGAGTGTCAGAGAGTTTCTGACAGTTTCTGAGTTTGTCAGAGAGTGTCAGAGAGTGTCAGAGATTTTCAGAGAGTGTCACAGACTGTCAGAGAGTGTCAGAGACTTTCATTAGAGTTTCTGAGAGTTTCTGAGAGTTTCAGAGAGTTTCAGAATGTTTCAGAGAGTGTCAGAGCTGTCAGAGAGTTTCAGAGAGTGTCACAGGGTGTCAGACAGTTTGAGAGAGCTTCAGAGAGTGTCAGAGAGTGTCAGAAAGTGTTAGAGTGTGTCAGAGAGTGTCTGAGATTGTCAGAGAGTGTCAGAGAGTTTCAGAGAGCTTCCGAGGGAGCCGGAGAGTTTCAGAGAATTTCAGACAGTGTCGGAGAGTGTCAGAGATTTTCAGAGAGTGTCAGAGAGTGTCTGAGAGATTCAGAGA
The DNA here is from genome assembly GCF_036365525.1 of Heterodontus francisci. Classification (NCBI taxonomy): domain Eukaryota; kingdom Metazoa; phylum Chordata; class Chondrichthyes; order Heterodontiformes; family Heterodontidae; genus Heterodontus; species Heterodontus francisci. The sequence continues at coordinate 442,678 of NC_090411.1, read as the reverse complement.
GTGTCAGGGAGTTTCAGAGAGTTTCAGAGAGTTTCAGAGAGTTTCAGAGAGTGTCTGAGAGAGTCAGAGAGAGTCAGAGAGTTTCTGAGAGTTTGTGAGTTTGTCAGAGAGTGTCAGAGATTGTCCGAGAGTGTCAGAGAGTATCAGAGAGTGTCAGAGAGTGTCAGAGAGTGTCAGAAAGTTTCAGAAAGTATCAGACAGTGTCAGAGTGATTCAGAAATTGTCAGAGAGTTTCCGAGAGTGTCTGAGAGTTACAGAGAGTGTCAGAGAGTTTCAGAGCGTGTCAGAAATTGTCAGAGAGTGTCTGAGAGTTTCAGAGAGTGTCAGAGAGTTTCAGAGAGTGTCAGAGAGTTTCTGAGAGTTTCTGAGTTTGTCAGAGTGTCAGAGAGTGTCAGATAGTTTCAGACAGTTTCAGAGAGTGTCAGAGAGTTTCAGAGAGTTTCAGACATTGTCTGAGAGTGTCAAAGAGTGTCAAAGTGTTTCAGAGAGTGTCAGAGAGTGTCAGAGAGTTTCAGAGAGTTTCAGAGAGTGTCAGAGAGTCTCAGAAACTTTCTGAGAGTGTCAGAGAGTGCCAGAGAGTTTTCTGAGAGTTACTGAGTGTGTCGGAGAGTGTCAGGGAGTGTCAGAGTGTGTCACAGAGTGTCACAGAGTGTCACAGAGTGTCAGAGAGTTTCAGAGACATTCAGAGATTTTCAGAGAGTGTCAGAGAATGTCAGAGAGTTTCAGAGATTGTCAGAGGGCTCTGAGATTTTCTGAGTGTGTCAGAGAGTGTCAGAGAGTGTCAGAGAGTGTTAGAGAGTTTCAGAGAGTGTCACAGAGTGTCAGTGAGTGTCAGAGAGTTTTAGAGAGTGTCAGAGAGTGTCAGTGAGTGTCAGAGAGTGTGAGAGAGTTTCTTAAAGTCTCAGAGAGTGTCAAAGAGTTTCAGAGAGTGTCAGAGAGCTTCAGAGAGTGTGGCAGAGTGTCAGAGAGTGTCAGAATGTGTCAGAGAGTTTTAGAGAGTTCCTGAGATTGTCAGAGAGTTTCAGAGAGTTTCAGAGAGCTTCAGTGTGTTTCAGAGAGTGCCAGAGAGTGTCTGAGAGTGTCTGAGAGAGTCATAGAGTTTCTGAGAGTTTGTGAGTTTGTCAGAGAGTGGCAGAGATTGTCCGAGAGTGTCAGAGAGTATCAGAGACTGTCAGAGAGTGTCAGAGATTGTCAGAGAGTGTCAGGAAGTTTCAGAAAGTTTCAGATAGTGTCAAAGAGTTTCAGAAAGTGTCAGAGAGTGTCAGAGAGTGTCTGAGAGTGTCAGAGAGTATCAGAAAGTTTCAGAGCGTGTCAGAGATTGTCAGAGAGTTTCAGAGAGTGTCAGAGAGTTTCTGACAGTTTCTGAGTTTGTCAGAGAGTGTCAGAGAGTGTCAGAGATTTTCAGAGAGTGTCACAGACTGTCAGAGAGTGTCAGAGACTTTCATTAGAGTTTCTGAGAGTTTCTGAGAGTTTCAGAGAGTTTCAGAATGTTTCAGAGAGTGTCAGAGCCTGTCAGAGAGTTTCAGAGAGTGTCACAGGGTGTCAGACAGTTTGAGAGAGCTTCAGAGAGTGTCAGAGAGTGTCAGAAAGTGTCAGAGTGTGTCAGAGAGTGTCTGAGATTGTCAGAGAGTGTCAGAGAGTTTCAGAAAGTGTCAGAGAGTGTCAGAGAGTTTCAGAGAGCTTCCGAGGGAGCCGGAGAGTTTCAGAGAATTTCAGACAGTGTCGGAGTGTGTCAGAGATTTTCAGAGAGTGTCAGAGAGTGTCTGAGAGATTCAGAGAGTGTCAGGGAGTTTCAGAGAGTTTCAGAGAGTTTCAGAGAGTTTCAGAGAGTGTCTGAGAGAGTCAGAGAGAGTCAGAGAGTTTCTGAGAGTTTGTGAGTTTGTCAGAGAGTGTCAGAGATTGTCCGAGAGTGTCAGAGAGTATCAGAGAGTGTCAGAGAGTGTCAGAGAGTGTCAGAAAGTTTCAGAAAGTATCAGACAGTGTCAGAGTGATTCAGAAATTGTCAGAGAGTTTCCGAGAGTGTCTGAGAGTTTCAGAGAGTGTCAGAGAGTTTCAGAGCGTGTCAGAAATTGTCAGAGAGTGTCTGAGAGTTTCAGAGAGTGTCAGAGAGTTTCAGAGAGTGTCAGAGAGTTTCTGAGAGTTTCTGAGTTTGTCAGAGTGTCAGAGAGTGTCAGAGATTTTCAGAGAGTGTCACAGAGTGTCAGAGAGTGTCAGAGACTTTCAGTGAGTTTCTGAGTGTTTCTGAGAGTTTCAGAGAGTTTCAGAGAACTTCAGAGAGTTTCAGAGAGTGTCAGAGCCTGTCAGAGAGTTTCAGAGAATGTCACGGGGTGTCAGAGAGTTTCAGAGAGCTTCAGAGAGTGTCAGAGAGTGTTAGAGAGTTTCAGTCAGTTTCAGAGAGTGTCAGAGAGTTTCAGAGACAGTCAGACACTGTCTGAGATTGTCAAAGAGTGTCAAAGTGTTTCAGAGAGTGTCAGAAAGAGTCAGAGAGTTTCTGAGAGTTTGTGAGTTTGTCAGAGTGTGTCAGAGATAGTCCGAGAGTGTCCGAGAGTGTCAGAGAGTCTCAGAAAGTTTCAGAAAGTGTCAGATAGTGTCATAGAGATTCAGAACGTGAAAGAGAGTGTCAGAGAGTGGCTGAGAGTGTCAGAGAGTTTTAGAGAGTGTCAGATAGTGTCAGTGAGTGTCAGAGAGTGTCAGAGAGTTTGAGAGAATGTCAGGGAGTTTCATAGAGTTTCAGAGAGTTTCAGAGAGCTTCAGAGAGTTTCAGAGAGTGTCAGAGCCTGTCAGAGAGTTTCAGAGAGTGTCACAGGGTGTCAGAGAGTTTCAGAGAGCTTCAGAGAGTGTCAGAGAGTGTCAGATAGTTTCAGACAGTTTCAGAGAGTGTCAGAGAGTTTCAGAGATTTTCAGACATTGTCTGAGAGTGTCAAAGAGTGTCAAAGTGTTTCAGAGAGTGTCAGAGAGTGTCAGAGAGTTTCAGAGAGTGTCAGAGAGTCTCAGAGACTTTCTGAGATTGTCAGAGAGTGCCAGAGAGTTTTCTGAGAGTTACTGAGTGTGTCGGAGAGAGTCTGAGAGTGTCCGAGAGTGTCAGAGAGTGTCAGAAAGTTTCAGAAAGTGTCAGATAGTGTCAGAGAGATTCAGAACGTGAAAGAGAGTGTCAGAGAGTGGCTGAGAGTGTCAGAGAGTTTTAGAGAGTGTCAGATAGTGTCAGTGAGTGTCAGAGAGTGTCAGAGAGTTTGAGAGAATGTCAGGGAGTTTCAGAGAGTTTCAGAGATATTCACAGAGTGTCAGAGAATGTCAGAGAATTTCAGAGACTGTCAGAGGGCTCTGATATTTTCTGAGTGTGTCAGAGAGTGTCAGAGATTTTCAGAGAGTTTCAGAGAGTGTTAGAGAGTTTCAGAGAGTGTCACAGAGTGTCAGTGAGTGTCAGAGAGTTTTAGAGAGTGTCAGAGAGTGTCAGTGAGTTTCAGAGAGTGTCAGAGAGTTTCTTAGAGTCTCAGAGAGTGTCAAAGTGTTTCAGAGAGTGTCAGAGAGCTTCAGAGAGTGTGGCAGAGTGTCAGAGAGTGTCAGAATGTGTCAGAGAGTTTCAGAGAGTTCCTGAGATTGTCAGAGAGTTTCAGAGAGTTTCAGAGAGCTTCAGTGTGTTTCAGAGAGTGTCAGAAAGTTTCAGAGAGTGCCAGAGAGTGTCTGAGAGTGTCTGAGAGAGTCATAGAGTTTCTGAGAGTTTGTGAGTTTGTCAGAGAGTGTCAGAGATTGTCAGAGAGTGTCAGGAAGTTTCAGAAAGTGTCAGATAGTGTCAAAGAGTTTCAGAAAGTGTCAGAGAGTGTCAGAGAGTGTCCGAGAGTGTCAGAGAGTGTCAGAAAGTTTCAGAGCGTGTCAGAGATTGTCAGAGAGTTTCAGAGAGTGTCAGAGAGTTTCTGACAGTTTCTGAGTTTGTCAGAGAGTGTCAGAGAGTGTCAGAGATTTTCAGAGAGTGTCACAGAGTGCCAGAGAGTGTCAGAGACTTTCATTAGAGTTTCTGAGAGTTTCTGAGAGCTTCAGAGAGTTTCAGAATGTTTCAGAGAGTGTCAGAGCCTGTCAGAGAGTTTCAGAGAGTATCACAGGGTGTCAGACAGTTTGAGAGAGCTTCAGAGAGTGTCAGAGAGTGTCCGAAAGTGTGAGAGTGTGTCAGAGAGTGTCTGAGATTGTCAGAGAGTGTCAGAGAGTTTCAGAAAGTGTCAGAGAGTGTCAAAGAGTTTCAGAGAGCTTCCGAGGGAGCCGGAGAGTTCCAGAGAATTTCAGACAGTGTCGGAGAGTGTCAGAGATTTTCAGAGAGTGTCAGAGAGTGTCAGAGAGTGTCTGAGAGATTCAGAGAGTGTCAGAGAGTTTCAGAGAGTTTCAGAGAGTTTCAGAGTTTGTCTGAGAGAGTCAGAGAGAGTCAGAGAGTTTCTGAGAGTTTGTGAGTTTGTCAGAGAGTGTCAGAGATTGTCCGAGAGTGTCAGAGAGTATCAGAGAGTGTCAGAGAGTGTCAGAGAGTGTCAGAAAGTTTCAGAAAGTATCAGACAGTGTCAGAGTGATTCAGAAAGTGTCAGAGAGTTTCCGAGAGTGTCTGAGTGTTTCAGAGAGTGTCAGAGAGTTTCAGAGCGTGTCAGAAGTTGTCAGAGAGTGTCTGAGAGTTTCAGAGAGTGTCAGAGTGTTTCAGAGAGTGTCAGAGAGTTTCTGAGAGTTTCTGAGTTTGTCAGAGTGTCAGAGAGTGTCAGAGATTTTCAGAGAGTGTCACAGAGTGTCAGAGAGTGTCAGAGACTTTCAGAGAGTTTCTGAGTGTTTCTGAGAGTTTCAGAGAACTTCAGAGAGTTTCAGAGAGTGTCAGAGCCTGTCTGAGAGTTTCAGAGAATGTCACGGGGTGTCAGAGAGTTTCAGAGAGCTTCAGAGAGTGTCAGAGAGTGTTAGAGAGTTTCGGTCAGTTTCAGAGAGTGTCAGAGAGTTTCAGAGACAGTCAGACACTGTCTGAGATTGTCAAAGAGTGTCAAAGTGTTTCAGAGAGTGTCAGAAAGAGTCAGAGAGTTTCTGAGAGTGTCAGAGAGTGTCAGAGATAGTCCGAGAGTGTCAGAGAGTATCAGAGAGTGTCAGAGAGTGGCTGAGAGTCTCAGAGAGTGTCAAAGAGTTTCAGAGAGTGTCAGAGAGCTTCAGAGAGTGTGGCAGTGTGTCAGAGAGTGTCAGAATGTGTCAGAGAGTTTCAGAGAGTTCCTGAGATTGTCAGAGAGTTTCAGAGAGTTTCAGAGTGCTTCAGTGTGTTTCAGAGAGTGTCAGAAAGTTTCAGAGAGTGCCAGAGAGTGTCTGAGAGTGTCTGAGAGAGTCATAGAGTTTCTGAGAGTTTGTGAGTTTGTCAGAGAGTGTCAGATATTGTCCGAGAGTATCAGAGACTGTCAGAGAGTGTCAGAGATTGTCAGAGAGTGTCAGGAAGTTTCAGAAAGTGTCAGATAGTGTCAGAGAGTTTCAGAAAGTGTCAGAGAGTGTCAGAGAGTGTCTGAGAGTGTCAGAGAGTGTCAGAGAGTTTCAGAGCGTGTCAGAGATTGTCAGAGAGTTTCAGAGAGTGTCAGAGAGTTTCTGACAGTTTCTGAGTTTGTCAGAGAGTGTCAGAGAGTGTCAGAGATTTTCAGAGAGTGTCACAGAGTGTCAGAGACTTTCAGAGAGTTTCTGAGAGTTTCTGAGAGTTTCAGAGAGTTTCAGAATGTTTCAGAGAGTGTCAGAGCCTGTCAGAGAGTTTCAGAGAGTGTCACAGGGTGTCAGACAGTTTCAGAGAGTGTCAGAGAGTGTCAGAGATTTTCAGAGTGTGTCAGAGAGTGTCAGAGAGTGTCTGAGAGTGTCTGAGAGATTCAGAGAGTGTCAGAGAGTGTCAGAGAGTTTCAGAGAGTTTCAGAGAGTGTCTGAGAGAGTCAGAGAGAGTCAGAGAGTTTCTGAGAGTTTGTGAGTTTGTCAGAGAGCGTCAGAGATTGTCCGAGAGTGTCAGAGAGTATCAGAGAGTGTCAGAGAGTGTCAGAGAGTGTCAGAAAGTTTCAGAAAGTATCAGACAGTGTCAGAGTGATTCAGAAAGTGTCAGAGAGTTTCCGAGAGTGTCTGAGAGTTTCAGAGAGTGTCAGAGAGTTTCAGAGCGTGTCAGAAATTGTCAGAGAGTGGCTGAGAGTTTCAGAGAGTGTCAGAGAGTTTCAGAGAGTGTCAGAGAGTTTCTGAGAGTTTCTGAGTTTGTCAGAGAGTGTCACAGAGTGTCAGAGAGTGTCAGAGACTTTCAGAGAGTTTCTGAGTGTTTCTGAGAGTTTCAGAGAGTTTCAGAGAACTTCAGAGAGTTTCAGAGAGTGTCAGAGCCTGTCAGAGAGTTTCAGAGAATGTCACGGGCTGTCAGAGAGTTTCAGAGAGCTTCAGAGAGTGTCAGAGAGTGTTAGAGAGTTTCAGTCAGTTTCAGAGAGTGTCAGAGAGTTTCAGAGACAGTCAGACACTGTCTGAGATTGTCAAAGAGTGTCAAAGTGTTTCAGAGAGTGTCAGAAAGAGTCAGAGAGTTTCTGAGAGTTTGTGAGTTTGTCAGAGAGTGTCAGAGATAGTCCGAGAGTGTCAGAGAGTATCAGAGAGTGTCAGAGAGTGTCAGCAAGTTTCAGAAAGAGTCAGATAGTGTCAGAGAGATTCAGAAAGTGTCAGAGAGTGTCAGAGAGTGGCTGAGAGTGTCAGAGAGTTTTAGAGAGTGTCAGATAGTGTCAGTGAGTGTCAGAGAGTGTCAGAGAGTGTCAGAGAGTTTCTGAGAGTCTCAGAGAGTGTCAAAGAGTTTCAGAGAGTGTCAGAGAGCTTCAGAGAGTGTGGCAGTGTGTCAGAGAGTGTCAGAATGTGTCAGAGAGTGTCAGAGATTGTCAGAGAGTGTCAGGAAGTTTCAGAAAGTGTCAGATAGTGTCAGAGAGTTTCAGAAAGTGTCAGAGAGTGTCAGAGAGTGTCTGAGAGTGTCAGAGAGTGTCAGAGAGTTTCAGAGCGTGTCAGAGATTGTCAGAGAGTTTCAGAGAGTGTCAGAGAGTTTCTGACAGTTTCTGAGTTTGTCAGAGCGTGTCAGAGAGTGTCAGAGATTTTCAGAGAGTGTCACAGAGTGTCAGAGAGTGTCAGAGACTTTCAGAGAGTTTCTGAGAGTTTCTGAGAGTTTCAGAGAGTTTCTGAATGTTTCAGAGAGTGTCAGAGCCTGTCAGAGAGTTTCAGAGAGTGTCACAGGGTGTCAGACAGTTTGAGAGAGCTTCAGAGAGTGTCAGAGAGAGTCAGAATGTGTCAGAGAGTGTCAGACAGTGTCTGAGAGTGTCAGACAGTGTCAGAGAGTTTCAGAAAGTGTCAGAGAGTGTCAGAGAGTTTCAGAGAGTTTCAGATGGTGCCGGAGAGTTTCAGAGAGTTTCAGAGAGTGTCAGAGAGTGTCAGAGATTTTCAGAGAGTTTCAGAGAGCTTCAGTGTGTTTCAGAGAGTGTCAGAAAGTTTCAGAGAGTGCCAGAGAGTGTCTGAGAGTGTCTGAGAGAGTCATAGAGTTTCTGAGAGTTTGTGAGTTTGTCAGAGAGTGTCAGAGATTGTCCGAGAGTGTCAGAGAGTATCAGAGACTGTCAGAGAGTGTCAGAGATTGTCAGAGAGTGTCAGGAAGTTTCAGAAAGTGTCAGATAGTGTCAGAGAGTTTCAGAAAGTGTCAGAGAGTGTCAGAGAGTGTCTGAGAGTGTCAGAGAGTGTCAGAGAGTTTCAGAGCGTGTCAGAGATTGTCAGAGAGTTTCAGAGAGTGTCAGAGAGTTTCTGACAGTTTCTGAGTTTGTCAGAGAGTGTCAGAGAGTGTCAGAGATTTTCAGAGAGTGTCACAGAGTGTCAGAGAGTGTCAGAGACTTTCAGAGAGTTTCTGAGAGTTTCAGAGAGTTTCAGAATGTTTCAGAGTGTGACAGAGCCTGTCATAGAGTTTCAGAGAGTGTCACAGGGTGTCAGACAGTTTGAGAGAGCTTCAGAGAGTGTCAGAGAGAGTCAGCAAGTGTCAGAGAGTGTCAGAGAGTGTCTGAGAGTGTCAGAGAGTGTCAGAGAGTTTCAATAAGTGTCAGAGAGTGTCAGAGAGTTTCAGAGAGTTTCAGAGGGTGCCGGAGAGTTTCAGAGAGTTTCAGAGAGTGTCAGAGAGTGTCAGAGATTTTCAGAGTGTGTCAGAGAGTGTCAGAGAGTGTCTGAGAGTGTCTGAGAGATTCAGAGAGTGTCAGAGAGTGTCAGAGAGTTTCAGAGAGTTTCAGAGAGTGTCTGAGAGAGTCAGAGAGAGTCAGAGAGTTTCTGAGAGTTTGTGAGTTTGTCAGAGAGTGTCAGAGATTGTCCGAGAGTGTCAGAGAGCATCAGCGAGTGTCAGAGAGTGTCAGAAAGTTTCAGAAAGTATCAGATAGTGTCAGAGAGATTCAGAAAGTGTCTGAGAGTTTCAGAGAGTGTCAGAGAGTTTCAGAGCGTGTCAGAGATTGTCAGAGAATATCAGAAAGTTTCAGAGACTGTCAGAGAGTTTCAGAGAGTGTCAGAGAATGTCAGAGAGTGTCTGAGAGTTTCAGACAGTGTCAGAGAGTTTCAGAGAGTGTCAGAGAGTTTCTGAGAGTTTCTGAGTTTGTCAGAGAGTGTCAGAGAGTGTCAGAGATTTTCAGAGAGTTTCTGAGTGTTTCTGAGAGTTTCAGAGAGTTTCAGAGAACTTCAGAGAGTTTCAGAGAGTGTCAGAGCCTGTCAGAGAGTTTCAGACAATGTCACGGGGTGTCAGAGAGTTTCAGAGAGCTTCAGAGAGTGTCAGAGAGTGTCAGAGAGTGTTAGAGAGTTTCAGTCAGTTTCAGAGAGTGTCAGAGAGTTTCAGAGACAGTCAGACACTGTCTGAGATTGTCAAAGAGTGTCAAACTGTTTCAGAGAGTGTCAGAAAGAGTCAGAGAGTTTCTGAGAGTTTGTGAGTTTGTCAGAGAGTGTCAGAGATTGTCCGAGAGTGTCAGAGAGTATCAGAGAGTGTCAGAGAGTGTCAGAAAGTTTCAGAAAGTGTCAGATAGTGTCAGAGAGATTCAGAAAGTGTCAGAGAGTGTCAGAGAGTGGCTGAGAGTGTCAGAGAGTGTCAGAGAGTTTCAGAGCGTGTCAGAGATTGTCAGAGAGTTTCAGAGAGTGTCAGAGAGTTTCTAACAGTTTCTGAGTTTGTCAGAGAGTGTCAGAGAGTGTCAGAGATTTTCAGAGAGTGTCACAGAGTGTCAGAGACTTTCAGAGAGTTTCTGAGAGTTTCTGAGAGTTTCAGAGAGTTTCAGAATGTTTCAGAGAGTGTCAGAGCCTGTCAGAGAGTTTCAGAGAGTGTCACAGGGTGTCAGACAGTTTCAGAGAGTGTCAGAGAGTGTCAGAGATTTTCAGAGTGTGTCAGAGAGTGTCAGAGAGTGTCTGAGAGTGTCTGAGAGATTCAGAGAGTGTCAGAGAGTGTCAGAGAGTTTCAGAGAGTTTCAGAGAGTGTCTGAGAGAGTCAGAGAGAGTCAGAGAGTTTCTGAGAGTTTGTGAGTTTGTCAGAGAGCGTCAGAGATTGTCCGAGAGTGTCAGAGAGTATCAGAGAGTGTCAGAGAGTGTCAGAGAGTGTCAGAAAGTTTCAGAAAGTATCAGACAGTGTCAGAGTGATTCAGAAAGTGTCAGAGAGTTTCCGAGAGTGTCTGAGAGTTTCAGAGAGTGTCAGAGAGTTTCAGAGCGTGTCAGAAATTGTCAGAGAGTGGCTGAGAGTTTCAGAGAGTGTCAGAGAGTTTCAGAGAGTGTCAGAGAGTTTCTGAGAGTTTCTGAGTTTGTCAGAGAGTGTCACAGAGTGTCAGAGAGTGTCAGAGACTTTCAGAGAGTTTCTGAGTGTTTCTGAGAGTTTCAGAGAGTTTCAGAGAACTTCAGAGAGTTTCAGAGAGTGTCAGAGCCTGTCAGAGAGTTTCAGAGAATGTCACGGGCTGTCAGAGAGTTTCAGAGAGCTTCAGAGAGTGTCAGAGAGTGTTAGAGAGTTTCAGTCAGTTTCAGAGAGTGTCAGAGAGTTTCAGAGACAGTCAGACACTGTCTGAGATTGTCAAAGAGTGTCAAAGTGTTTCAGAGAGTGTCAGAAAGAGTCAGAGAGTTTCTGAGAGTTTGTGAGTTTGTCAGAGAGTGTCAGAGATAGTCCGAGAGTGTCAGAGAGTATCAGAGAGTGTCAGAGAGTGTCAGCAAGTTTCAGAAAGAGTCAGATAGTGTCAGAGAGATTCAGAAAGTGTCAGAGAGTGTCAGAGAGTGGCTGAGAGTGTCAGAGAGTTTTAGAGAGTGTCAGATAGTGTCAGTGAGTGTCAGAGAGTGTCAGAGAGTTTCTGAGAGTCTCAGAGAGTGTCAAAGAGTTTCAGAGAGTGTCAGAGAGCTTCAGAGAGTGTGGCAGTGTGTCAGAGAGTGTCAGAATGTGTCAGAGAGTGTCAGAGATTGTCAGAGAGTGTCAGGAAGTTTCAGAAAGTGTCAGATAGTGTCAGAGAGTTTCAGAAAGTGTCAGAGAGTGTCAGAGAGTGTCTGAGAGTGTCAGAGAGTGTCAGAGAGTTTCAGAGCGTGTCAGAGATTGTCAGAGAGTTTCAGAGAGTGTCAGAGAGTTTCTGACAGTTTCTGAGTTTGTCAGAGCGTGTCAGAGAGTGTCAGAGATTTTCAGAGAGTGTCACAGAGTGTCAGAGAGTGTCAGAGACTTTCAGAGAGTTTCTGAGAGTTTCTGAGAGTTTCAGAGAGTTTCCGAATGTTTCAGAGAGTGTCAGAGCCTGTCAGAGAGTTTCAGAGAGTGTCACAGGGTGTCAGACAGTTTGAGAGAGCTTCAGAGAGTGTCAGAGAGAGTCAGAATGTGTCAGAGAGTGTCAGACAGTGTCTGAGAGTGTCAGACAGTGTCAGAGAGTTTCAGAAAGTGTCAGAGAGTGTCAGAGAGTTTCAGAGAGTTTCAGATGGTGCCGGAGAGTTTCAGAGAGTTTCAGAGAGTGTCAGAGAGTGTCAGAGATTTTCAGAGAGTTTCAGAGAGCTTCAGTGTGTTTCAGAGAGTGTCAGAAAGTTTCAGAGAGTGCCAGAGAGTGTCTGAGAGTGTCTGAGAGAGTCATAGAGTTTCTGAGAGTTTGTGAGTTTGTCAGAGAGTGTCAGAGATTGTCCGAGAGTGTCAGAGAGTATCAGAGACTGTCAGAGAGTGTCAGAGATTGTCAGAGTGTCAGGAAGTTTCAGAAAGTGTCAGATAGTGTCAGAGAGTTTCAGAAAGTGTCAGAGAGTGTCAGAGAGTGTCTGAGAGTGTCAGAGAGTGTCAGAGAGTTTCAGAGCGTGTCAGAGATTGTCAGAGAGTTTCAGAGAGTGTCAGAGAGTTTCTGACAGTTTCTGAGTTTGTCAGAGAGTGTCAGAGAGTGTCAGAGATTTTCAGAGAGTGTCACAGAGTGTCAGAGAGTGTCAGAGACTTTCAGAGAGTTTCTGAGAGTTTCAGAGAGTTTCAGAATGTTTCAGAGTGTGTCAGAGCCTGTCATAGAGTTTCAGAGAGTGTCGCAGGGTGTCAGACAGTTTGAGAGAGCTTCAGAGAGTGTCAGAGAGAGTCAGCAAGTGTCAGAGAGTGTCAGAGAGTGTCTGAGAGTGTCAGAGAGTGTCAGAGAGTTTCAGAAAGTGTCAGAGAGTGTCAGAGAGTTTCAGAGAGTTTCAGAGGGTGCCGGAGAGTTTCAGAGAGTTTCAGAGAGTGTCAGAGAGTGTCAGAGATTTTCAGAGTGTGTCAGAGAGTGTCAGAGAGTGTCTGAGAGTGTCTGAGAGATTCAGAGAGTGTCAGAGAGTGTCAGAGAGTTTCAGAGAGTTTCAGAGAGTGTCTGAGAGAGTCAGAGAGAGTCAGAGAGTTTCTGAGAGTTTGTGAGTTTGTCAGAGAGTGTCAGAGATTGTCCGAGAGTGTCAGAGAGCATCAGCGAGTGTCAGAGAGTGTCAGAAAGTTTCAGAAAGTATCAGATAGTGTCAGAGAGATTCAGAAAGTGTCAGAGAGTTTCCGTGAGTGTCTGAGAGTTTCACAGAGTGTCAGAGAGTTTCAGAGCGTGTCAGAGATTGTCAGAGAGTATCAGAAAGTTTCAGAGACTGTCAGAGAGTTTCAGAGAGTGTCAGAGAATGTCAGAGAGTGTCTGAGAGTTTCAGACAGTGTCAGAGAGTTTCAGAGAGTGTCAGAGAGTTTCTGAGAGTTTCTGAGTTTGTCAGAGAGTGTCAGAGATTTTCAGAGAGTTTCTGAGTGTTTCTGAGAGTTTCAGAGAGTTTCAGAGAACTTCAGAGAGTTTCAGAGAGTGTCAGAGCCTGTCAGAGAGTTTCAGACAATGTCACGGGGTGTCAGAGAGTTTCAGAGAGCTTCAGAGAGTGTCAGAGAGTGTCAGAGAGTGTTAGAGAGTTTCAGTCAGTTTCAGAGAGTGTCAGAGAGTTTCAGAGACAGTCAGACACTGTCTGAGATTGTCAAAGAGTGTCAAACTGTTTCAGAGAGTGTCAGAAAGAGTCAGAGAGTTTCTGAGAGTTTGTGAGTTTGTCAGAGAGTGTCAGAGATTGTCCGAGAGTGTCAGAGAGTATCAGAGAGTGTCAGAGAGTGTCAGAAAGTTTCAGAAAGTGTCAGATAGTGTCAGAGAGATTCAGAAAGTGTCAGAGAGTGTCAGAGAGTGGCTGAGAGTGTCAGAGAGTTTCAGAGCGTGTCAGAGATTGTCAGAGAGTATCAGAGAGTTTCAGAGAGTGTCAGAGAGTTTCTGAGTTTGTCAGAGAGTGTCAGAGAGTGTCAGAGATTTTCGGAGAGTATCACAGATTGTCAGAGAGTGTCAGAGACTTTCAGGGAGTTTCTGAGAGTTTCTGAGAGTTTCAGAGAGTTGCAGAGACTTTCAGAGTGCTTCAGAGAGTTTCAGAGAGTGTCAGAGCCTGTCAGAGTGTTTCAGAGAATGTCACAGGGTGTCAGATAGTTTCAGAGAGCTTCAGAGAGTGTCAGAGAGTGTCAGAGAGTGTCAGAGAGTTTCAGTCAGTTTCAGAGAGTGTCAGAGAGTTTCAGAGAGATTCAGACAGTGTCAGAGAGTGTTAGAGAGTTTCAGAGAGTTTCAGTGAGTGTCAAAGAGTTTCAGAGAGTGTCAGAGAGTTTCAGAGATTTTCTGAGAGTGTCAGAGAGTGCCAATGGGTTTCTGACAGTTTCTGAGAGTGTCTGAGAGAGTCAGAGAGAGTCAGAGAGTTTCTGAGAGTTTGTGAGTTTGTCAGAGAGTGTCAGAGATTGTCCGAGAGTGTCAGAGAGTGTCAGAGAGTGTCAGAGAGTGTCAGAAAGTTTCAGAAAGTATCAGATAGTGTCAGAGTGATTCAGAAATTGTCAGAGAGTTTCCGAGAGTGTCTGAGAGTTTCAGAGCGTGTCAGAGATTGTCAGAGAGTATCAAAGAGTTTCAGAGACTGTCAGAGAGTTTCAGAGAGTGTCAGAGAATGTCAGAGAGTGTCTGAGAGTTTCAGAGAGTGTCAGAGAGTTTCAGAGAGTGTCAGAGAGTTTCTGAGAGTTTCTGAGTTTGTCAGAGAGTGTCAGAGAGTGTCAGAGATTTTCAGAGTGTCACAGAGTGTCAGAGAGTGTCAGAGACTTTCAGAGAGTTTCTGAGTGTTTCTGAGAGTTTCAGAGAGTTTCAGAGAACTTCAGAGAGTTTCAGAGATTGTCAGAGCCTGTCAGAGAGTTTCAGAGAATGTCACGGGGTGTCAGAGAGTTTCAGAGAGCTTCAGAGAGTGTCAGAGAGTGTCAGAGAGTGTTAGAGAGTTTCAGTCAGTTTCAGAGAGTGTCAGAGAGTTTCAGAGACAGTCAGACACTGTCTGAGATTGTCAAAGAGTGTCAAAGTGTTTCAGAGAGTGTCAGAAAGAGTCAGAGAGTTTCTGAGAGTTTGTGAGTTTGTCAGAGAGTGTCAGAGATTGTCCGAGAGTGTCAGAGAGTATCAGAGAGTGTCAGAGAGTGTCAGAAAGTTTCAGAAAGTGTCAGATAGTGTCAGAGAGATTCAGAAAGTGTCAGAGAGTGGCTGAGAGTGTCAGAGAGTTTTAGAGAGTGTCAGATAGTGTCAGTGAGTGTCAGAGAGTGTCAGAGAGTTTCTGAGAGTCTCAGAGAGTGTCAAAGAGTTTCAGAGAGTGTCAGAGAGCTTCAGAGAGTGTGGCAGTGTGTCAGAGAGTGTCAGAATGTGTCAGAGAGTTTCAGAGAGTTCCTGAGATTGTCAGAGAGTTTCAGAGAGTTTCAGAGAGCTTCAGTGTGTTTCAGAGAGTGTCAGAAAGTTTCAGAGAGTGCCAGAGAGTGTCTGAGAGTGTCTGAGAGAGTCATAGAGTTTCTGAGAGTTTGTGAGTTTGTCAGAGAGTGTCAGAGATTGTCCGAGAGTGTCAGAGAGTATCAGAGACTGTCAGAGAGTGTCAGAGATTGTCAGAGAGTGTCAGGAAGTTTCAGAAAGTGTCAAATAGTGTCAAAGAGTTTCAGAAAGTGTCAGAGAGTGTCAGAGAGTTTCAGAGAGTGTCAGAGAGTTTCTGACAGTTTCTCAGTTTGTCAGAGAGTGTCAGAAAGTCTCAGAGATTTTCAGAGAGTGTCACAGAGTGTCAGAGAGTGTCAGAGAATTTCTGAGAGTTTCTGAGAGTTTCTGAGAGTTTCTGAGAGTTTCAGAATGTTTCAGAGAGTGTCAGAGATTTTCGGAGTGTCACAGAGTGTCAGAGAGTGTCAGGGACTTTCAGAGAGTTTCTGAGTGTTTCTGAGAGTTTCAGAGAGTTTCAGAGAACTTCAGAGAGTTTCAGAGAGTGTCAGAGCCTGTCAGAGAGTTTCAGAGAATTTCACGGGGTGTCAGAGAGTTTCAGAGAGCTTCAGAGAGTGTCAGAGAGTGTTAGAGAGTTTCAGTCAATTTCAGAGAGTGTCAGAGAGTTTCAGAGACAGTCAGACACTGTCTGAGATTGTCAAAGAGTGTCAAAGAGTTTCAGAGAGTGTCAGAAAGAGTCAGAGAGTTTCTGAGAGTTTGTCCGTTTGTCAGAGAGTGTCAGAGATAGTCCGAGAGTGTCAGAGAGTATCAGAGAGTGTCAGAGAGTGTCAGAAAGTTTCAGAAAGTGTCAGATAGTGTCAGAGAGATTCAGAAAGTGTCAGAGAGTGGCTGAGAGTGTCAGAGAGTTTTAGAGAGTGTCAGATAGTGTCAGTGCGTGTCAGAGAGTGTCAGAGAGTTTCTGAAAGTCTCAGAGAGTGTCAAAGAGTTTCAGAGAGTGTCAGAGAGCTTCAGAGAGTGTGGCAGTGTGTCAGAGAGTGTCAGAATGTGTCAGAGAGTTTCAGAGAGTTCCTGAGATTGTCAGAGAGTTTCAGAGAGTTTCAGAGAGCTTCAGTGTGTTTCAGAGAGTGTCAGAAAGTTTCAGAGAGTGCCAGAGAGTGTCTGAGAGTGTCTGAGAGAGTCATAGAGTTTCTGAGAGTTTGTGAGTTTGTCAGAGAGTGTCAGAGATTGTCCGAGAGTGTCAGAGAGTATCAGAGACTGTCAGAGAGTGTCAGAGATTGTCAGAGAGTGTCAGGAAGTTTCAGAAAGTGTCAGATAGTGTCAAAGAGTTTCAGAAAGTGTCAGAGAGTGTCAGAGAGTGTCTGAGAGTGTCAGAGAGTGTCAGAGAGTTTCAGAGCGTGTCAGAGATTGTCAGAGAGTATCAGAGAGTTTCAGAGAGTGTCCGAGAGTTTCAGAGCGTGTCAGAGAATGTCAGAGAGTGTCTGAGAGTTTCAGAGTGTGTCAGAGAGTTTCAGAGAGTGTCAGAGAGTTTCTGAGAGTTTCTGAGTTTGTCAGAGAGTGTCAGAGAGTGTCAGAGATTTTCGGAGAGTGTCACAGAGTGTCAGAGAGTGTCAGACACTTTCAGGGAGTTTCAGAGAGTTTCAGAGAGTTGCAGAGACTTTCAGAGAGCTTCAGAGAGTTTCAGAGAGTGTCAGAGCCTGTCAGAGTGTTTCCGAGAATGTCACAGGGTGTCAGATAGTTTCAGAGAGCTTCAGAGAGTGTCAGAGAGTGTCAGAGAGTTTCAGTCAATTTCAGAGAGTGTCAGAGAGTTTCAGAGAGATTCAGACAGTGTCAGAGAGTGTCAGAGAGTTTCAGAGAGTTTCAGTGAGTTTCAAAGAGTTTCAGAGAGTGTCAAAGAGTTTCAGAGATTTTCTGAGAGTGTCAGAGAGTGCCAGTGGGTTTCTGAGAATTTCTGAGAGTGTCTGAGAGAGTCAGAGAGAGTCAGAGAGTTTCTGAGAGTTTGTGAGTTTGTCAGAGAGTGTCAGAGATTGTCCGAGAGTGTCAGAGAGTGTCAGAGAGTGTCAGAGAGTGTCAGAGAGTGTCAGAAAGTTTCAGAAAGTATCAGATATTGTCAGAGTGATTCAGAAAGTGTCAGAGAGTTTCCGAGAGTGTCTGAGAGTTTCAGAGAGTGTCAGAGAGTTTCCGAGCGTGTCAGAGATTGTCAGAGAGTATCAAAGAGTTTCAGAGACTGTCAGAGAGTTTCAGAGAGTGTCAGAGAATGTCAGAGAGTGTCTGAGAGTTTCAGAGAGTGACAGAGAGTTTCAGAGAGTGTCAGAGAGTTTCTGAGAGTTTCTGAGTTTGTCAGAGAGTGTCAGAGAGTGTCAGAGATTTTCAGAGAGTGTCACAGCGTGTCAGAGAGTGTCAGAGACTTTCAGAGAGTTTCTGAGTGTTTCTGAGAGTTTCAGAGAGTTTCAGAGAACTTCAGAGAGTCTCAGAGCCTGTCAGAGAGTTTCAGAGAATGTCACGGGGTGTCAGAGAGTTTCAGAGAGCTTCAGAGAGTGTCAGAGAGTGTCAGAGAGTGTTAGAGAGTTTCAGTCAGTTTCAGAGAGTGTCAGAGAGTTTCAGAGACAGTCAGACACTGTCTGAGATTGTCAAAGAGTGTCAAAGTGTTTCAGAGAGTGTCAGAAAGAGTCTGAGAGTTTCTGAGAGTTTGTGAGTTTGTCAGAGAGTGTCAGAGATAGTCCGAGAGTGTCAGAGAGTATCAGAGAGTGTCAGAGAGTGTCAGAAAGTTTCAGAAAGTGTCAGATAGTGTCAGAGAGATTCAGAAAGTGTCAGAGAGTGGCTGAGTGTGTCAGAGAGTTTTAGAGAGTGTCAGATAGTGTCAGTGAGTGTCAGAGAGTGTCAGAGAGTTTCTGAGAGTCTCAGAGAGTGTCAAAGAGTTTCAGAGAGTGTCAGAGAGCTTCAGAGAGTGTGGCAGTGTGTCAGAGAGTGTCAGAATGTGTCAGAGAGTTTCAGAGAGTTCCTGAGATTGTCAGAGAGTTTCAGAGAGTTTCAGAGAGCTTCAGTGTGTTTCAGAGAGTGTCAGAAAGTTTCAGAGAGTGCCAGAGAGTGTCTGAGAGTGTCTGAGAGAGTCATAGAGTTTCTGAGAGTTTGTGAGTTTGTCAGAGAGTGTCAGAGATTGTCCGAGAGTGTCAGAGAGTATCAGAGACTGTCAGACAGTGTCAGAGATTGTCAGAGAGTGTCAGGAAGTTTCAGAAA
Organism: Heterodontus francisci; assembly: GCF_036365525.1. Taxonomy (NCBI): domain Eukaryota; kingdom Metazoa; phylum Chordata; class Chondrichthyes; order Heterodontiformes; family Heterodontidae; genus Heterodontus; species Heterodontus francisci. The sequence continues at coordinate 425,258 of NC_090411.1, read as the reverse complement.
GTGTCAAATAGTGTCAAAGAGTTTCAGAAAGTGTCAGAGAGTGTCAGAGAGTTTCAGAGAGTGTCAGAGAGTTTCTGACAGTTTCTCAGTTTGTCAGAGAGTGTCAGAAAGTCTCAGAGATTTTCAGAGAGTGTCACAGAGTGTCAGAGAGTGTCAGAGAATTTCTGAGAGTTTCTGAGAGTTTCTGAGAGTTTCAGAATGTTTCAGAGAGTGTCAGAGCCTGTCAGAGAGTTTCAGAGAGTGTCACAGGGTGCCAGACAGTTTGCGAGAGCTTCAGAGAGTGTCAGAGAGTGTCAGAAAGTGTCAGAGAGTGTCAGAGAGTGTCAGAGAGTGTCGGAAAGTGTCAGAGAGTGTCAGAGAGTGTCTGAGAGTGTCAGAGAGTGTCAGAGAGTTTCAGAAAGTGTCAGAGAGTGTCAGAGAGTTTCAGAGAGTTTCAGAGAGTTTCAGAGGGTGCCGGAGAGTTTCAGAGAGTGTCAGGGATTGTCAGAGATTTTCAGAGAGTGTCAGAGAGTGTCAGAGAGTGTCTGAGAGTGTCAGAGAGTGTCTGAGAGTTTCAGAAAGTGTCAGAGATTGTCAGAGAGTTTCAGAGAGTGTCAGAGAGTGTCAGAGATTTTCAGAGAGTGTCACAGCGTGTCAGAGAGTGTCAGAGACTTTCAGAGAGTTTCTGAGTGTTTCTGAGAGTTTCAGAGAGTTTCAGAGAACTTCAGAGAGTCTCAGAGCCTGTCAGAGAGTTTCAGAGAATGTCACGGGGTGTCAGAGAGTTTCAGAGAGCTTCAGAGAGTGTCAGAGAGTGTCAGAGAGTGTTAGAGAGTTTCAGTCAGTTTCAGAGAGTGTCAGAGAGTTTCAGAGACAGTCAGACACTGTCTGAGATTGTCAAAGAGTGTCAAAGTGTTTCAGAGAGTGTCAGAAAGAGTCTGAGAGTTTCTGAGAGTTTGTGAGTTTGTCAGAGAGTGTCAGAGATAGTCCGAGAGTGTCAGAGAGTATCAGAGAGTGTCAGAGAGTGTCAGAAAGTTTCAGAAAGTGTCAGATAGTGTCAGAGAGATTCAGAAAGTGTCAGAGAGTGGCTGAGTGTGTCAGAGAGTTTTAGAGAGTGTCAGATAGTGTCAGTGAGTGTCAGAGAGTGTCAGAGAGTTTCTGAGAGTCTCAGAGAGTGTCAAAGAGTTTCAGAGAGTGTCAGAGAGCTTCAGAGAGTGTGGCAGTGTGTCAGAGAGTGTCAGAATGTGTCAGAGAGTTTCAGAGAGTTCCTGAGATTGTCAGAGAGTTTCAGAGAGTTTCAGAGAGCTTCAGTGTGTTTCAGAGAGTGTCAGAAAGTTTCAGAGAGTGCCAGAGAGTGTCTGAGAGTGTCTGAGAGAGTCATAGAGTTTCTGAGAGTTTGTGAGTTTGTCAGAGAGTGTCAGAGATTGTCCGAGAGTGTCAGAGAGTATCAGAGACTGTCAGACAGTGTCAGAGATTGTCAGAGAGTGTCAGGAAGTTTCAGAAAGTGTCAAATAGTGTCAAAGAGTTTCAGAAAGTGTCAGAGAGTGTCAGAGAGTTTCAGAGAGTGTCAGAGAGTTTCTGACAGTTTCTCAGTTTGTCAGAGAGTGTCAGAAAGTCTCAGAGATTTTCAGAGAGTGTCACAGAGTGTCAGAGAGTGTCAGAGAATTTCTGAGAGTTTCTGAGAGTTTCTGAGAGTTTCAGAATGTTTCAGAGAGTGTCAGAGCCTGTCAGAGAGTTTCAGAGAGTGTCACAGGGTGCCAGACAGTTTGCGAGAGCTTCAGAGAGTGTCAGAGAGTGTCAGAAAGTGTCAGAGAGTGTCAGAGAGTGTCAGAGAGTGTCGGAAAGTGTCAGAGAGTGTCAGAGAGTGTCTGAGAGTGTCAGAGAGTGTCAGAGAGTTTCAGAAAGTGTCAGAGAGTGTCAGAGAGTTTCAGAGAGTTTCAGAGAGTTTCAGAGGGTGCCGGAGAGTTTCAGAGAGTGTCAGGGATTGTCAGAGATTTTCAGAGAGTGTCAGAGAGTGTCAGAGAGTGTCTGAGAGTGTCAGAGAGTGTCTGAGAGTTTCAGAAAGTGTCAGAGATTGTCAGAGAGTTTCAGAGAGTGTCAGAGAGTGTCAGAGATTTTCAGAGAGTGTCACAGCGTGTCAGAGAGTGTCAGAGACTTTCAGAGAGTTTCTGAGTGTTTCTGAGAGTTTCAGAGAGTTTCAGAGAGTTTCAGAGAGTCTCAGAGCCTGTCAGAGAGTTTCAGAGAATGTCACGGGGTGTCAGAGAGTTTCAGAGAGCTTCAGAGAGTGTCAGAGAGTGTCAGAGAGTGTTAGAGAGTTTCAGTCAGTTTCAGAGAGTGTCAGAGAGTTTCAGAGAGTTTCAGAGAGTGTCAGAGAGTTTCTGACAGTTTCTCTGTTTGTCAGAGAGTGTCAGAAAGTCTCAGAGATTTTCAGAGAGTGTCACAGAGTGTCAGAGAGTGTCAGAGAATTTCTGAGAGTTTCTGAGAGTTTCTGAGAGTTTCAGAATGTTTCAGAGAGTGTCAGAGCCTGTCAGAGAGTTTCAGAGAGTGTCACAGGGTGCCAGACAGTTTGCGAGAGCTTCAGAGAGTGTCAGAGAGTGTCAGAAAGTGTCAGAGAGTGTCAGAGAGTGTCAGAGAGTGTCGGAAAGTGTCAGAGAGTGTCAGAGAGTGTCTGAGAGTGTCAGAGAGTGTCAGAGAGTTTCAGAAAGTGTCAGAGAGTGTCAGAGAGTTTCAGAGAGTTTCAGAGAGTTTCAGAGGGTGCCGGAGAGTTTCAGAGAGTGTCAGGGATTGTCAGAGATTTTCAGAGAGTGTCAGAGAGTGTCAGAGAGTGTCTGAGAGTGTCAGAGAGTGTCTGAGAGTTTCAGAAAGTGTCAGAGATTGTCAGAGAGTTTCAGAGAGTGTCAGAGAGTTTCTGAGAGTTTCTGAGTTTGTCAGAGAGTGTCAGAGATTGTCCGAGAGTGTCAGAGAGTATCAGAGAGTGTCATAGAGTGTCAGAAAGTTTCAGAAAATATCAGATAGTGTCAGAGAGATTCAGAAAGTGTCAGAGAGTTTCCAAGAGTGTCTGAGAGTTTCAGAGAGTGTCAGAGAGTTTCAGAGCGTGTCAGAGATTGTCAGAGAGTATCAGAAAGTTTCAGAGACTGCCAGAGAGTTTCAGAGAGTGTCAGAGAATGTCAGAGAGTGTCTGAGAGTTTCAGAGAGTGTCAGAGAGTTTCAGAGAGTGTCAGAGAGTTTCTGAGAGTTTCTGAGTTTGTCAGAGAGTGTCAGAAAGTGTCAGAGATTTTCAGAGAGTGTCACAGAGTGTCAGAGAGTGTCAGAGACTTTCAGAGAGTTTCTGAGTGTTTCTGAGAGTTTCAGAGAGTTTCAGAGAACTTCAGAGAGTTTCAGAGAGTTTCAGAGCCTGTCAGAGAGTTTCAGAGAATGTCACGGGGTGTCAGAGAGTTTCAGAGAGCTTCAGAGAGTGTCAGAGAGTGTCAGAGCGTGTTAGAGAGTTTCAGTCAGTTTCAGAGATTGTCAGAGAGTTTCAGAGACAGTCAGACACTGTCTGAGATTGTCAAAGAGTGACAAAGTGTTTCAGAGAGTGTCAGAAAGAGTCAGAGAGTTTCTGAGAGTTTGTGAGTTTGTCAGAGAGTGTCAGAGATTGTCCGAGAGTGTCAGAATGTATCAGAGAGTGTCAGAGAGTGTCAGAAAGTTTCAGAAAGTGTCAGATAGTGTCAGAGAGATTCAGAAAGTGTCAGAGAGTGTCAGAGAGTTTTAGAGAGTGTCAGAGAGTGTCAGAGAGTTTCAGAGCGTGTCAGAGATTGTCAGAGAGTATCAGAGAGTTTCAGAGAGTGTCAGAGAGTTTCAGAGCGTGTCAGAGAATGTCAGAGAGTATCTGAGAGTTTCAGAGAGTGTCGGAGAGTTTCAGAGAGTGTCAGAGAGTTTCTGAGTTTGTCAGAGAGTGTCAGAGATTGTCCGAGAGTGTCAGAGAGTATCAGAGACTGTCAGACAGTGTCAGAGATTGTCCGAGAGTGTCAGAGAGTATCAGAGACTGTCAGACAGTGTCAGAGATTGTCAGAGAGTGTCAGGAAGTTTCAGAAAGTGTCAAATAGTGTCAAAGAGTTTCAGAAAGTGTCAGAGAGTGTCAGAGAGTTTCAGAGAGTGTCAGAGAGTTTCTGACAGTTTCTCAGTTTGTCAGAGAGTGTCAGAAAGTCTCAGAGATTTTCAGAGAGTGTCACAGAGTGTCAGAGAGTGTCAGAGAATTTCTGAGAGTTTCTGAGAGTTTCTGAGAGTTTCAGAATGTTTCAGAGAGTGTCAGAGCCTGTCAGAGAGTTTCAGAGAGTGTCACAGGGTGCCAGACAGTTTGCGAGAGCTTCAGAGAGTGTCAGAGAGTGTCAGAAAGTGTCAGAGAGTGTCAGAGCGTGTCAGAGAGTGTCGGAAAGTGTCAGAGAGTGTCAGAGAGTGTCTGAGAGTGTCAGAGAGTGTCAGAGAGTTTCAGAAAGTGTCAGAGAGTGTCAGAGAGTTTCAGAGAGTTTCAGAGAGTTTCAGAGGGTGCCGGAGAGTTTCAGAGAGTGTCAGGGATTGTCAGAGATTTTCAGAGAGTGTCAGAGAGTGTCAGAGAGTGTCTGAGAGTGTCAGAGAGTGTCTGAGAGTTTCAGAAAGTGTCAGAGATTGTCAGAGAGTTTCAGAGAGTGTCAGAGAGTGTCAGAGATTTTCAGAGAGTGTCACAGCGTGTCAGAGAGTGTCAGAGACTTTCAGAGAGTTTCTGAGTGTTTCTGAGAGTTTCAGAGAGTTTCAGAGAACTTCAGAGAGTCTCAGAGCCTGTCAGAGAGTTTCAGAGAATGTCACGGGGTGTCAGAGAGTTTCAGAGAGCTTCAGAGAGTGTCAGAGAGTGTCAGAGAGTGTTAGAGAGTTTCAGTCAGTTTCAGAGAGTGTCAGAGAGTTTCAGAGACAGTCAGACACTGTCTGAGATTGTCAAAGAGTGTCAAAGTGTTTCAGAGAGTGTCAGAAAGAGTCTGAGAGTTTCTGAGAGTTTGTGAGTTTGTCAGAGAGTGTCAGAGATAGTCCGAGAGTGTCAGAGAGTATCAGAGAGTGTCAGAGAGTGTCAGAAAGTTTCAGAAAGTGTCAGATAGTGTCAGAGAGATTCAGAAAGTGTCAGAGAGTGGCTGAGTGTGTCAGAGAGTTTTAGAGAGTGTCAGATAGTGTCAGTGAGTGTCAGAGAGTGTCAGAGAGTTTCTGAGAGTCTCAGAGAGTGTCAAAGAGTTTCAGAGAGTGTCAGAGAGCTTCAGAGAGTGTGGCAGTGTGTCAGAGAGTGTCAGAATGTGTCAGAGAGTTTCAGAGAGTTCCTGAGATTGTCAGAGAGTTTCAGAGAGTTTCAGAGAGCTTCAGTGTGTTTCAGAGAGTGTCAGAAAGTTTCAGAGAGTGCCAGAGAGTGTCTGAGAGTGTCTGAGAGAGTCATAGAGTTTCTGAGAGTTTGTGAGTTTGTCAGAGAGTGTCAGAGATTGTCCGAGAGTGTCAGAGAGTATCAGAGACTGTCAGACAGTGTCAGAGATTGTCAGAGAGTGTCAGGAAGTTTCAGAAAGTGTCAAATAGTGTCAAAGAGTTTCAGAAAGTGTCAGAGAGTGTCAGAGAGTTTCAGAGAGTGTCAGAGAGTTTCTGACAGTTTCTCAGTTTGTCAGAGAGTGTCAGAAAGTCTCAGAGATTTTCAGAGAGTGTCACAGAGTGTCAGAGAGTGTCAGAGAATTTCTGAGAGTTTCTGAGAGTTTCTGAGAGTTTCAGAATGTTTCAGAGAGTGTCAGAGCCTGTCAGAGAGTTTCAGAGAGTGTCACAGGGTGCCAGACAGTTTGCGAGAGCTTCAGAGAGTGTCAGAGAGTGTCAGAAAGTGTCAGAGAGTGTCAGAGAGTGTCAGAGAGTGTCGGAAAGTGTCAGAGAGTGTCAGAGAGTGTCTGTGAGTGTCAGAGAGTGTCAGAGAGTTTCAGAAAGTGTCAGAGAGTGTCAGAGAGTTTCAGAGAGTTTCAGAGAGTTTCAGAGGGTGCCGGAGAGTTTCAGAGAGTGTCAGGGATTGTCAGAGATTTTCAGAGAGTGTCAGAGAGTGTCAGAGAGTGTCTGAGAGTGTCAGAGAGTGTCTGAGAGTTTCAGAAAGTGTCAGAGATTGTCAGAGAGTTTCAGAGAGTGTCAGAGAGTTTCTGAGAGTTTCTGAGTTTGTCAGAGAGTGGCAGAGATTGTCCGAGAGTGTCAGAGAGTATCAGAGAGTGTCATAGAGTGTCAGAAAGTTTCAGAAAATATCAGATAGTGTCAGAGAGATTCAGAAAGTGTCAGAGAGTTTCCAAGAGTGTCTGAGAGTTTCAGAGAGTGTCAGAGAGTTTCAGAGCGTGTCAGAGATTGTCAGAGAGTATCAGAAAGTTTCAGAGACTGCCAGAGAGTTTCAGAGAGTGTCAGAGAATGTCAGAGAGTGTCTGAGAGTTTCAGAGAGTGTCAGAGAGTTTCAGAGAGTGTCAGAGAGTTTCTGAGAGTTTCTGAGTTTGTCAGAGAGTGTCAGAAAGTGTCAGAGATTTTCAGAGAGTGTCACAGAGTGTCAGAGAGTGTCAGAGACTTTCAGAGAGTTTCTGAGTGTTTCTGAGAGTTTCAGAGAGTTTCAGAGAACTTCAGAGAGTTTCAGAGAGTTTCAGAGCCTGTCAGAGAGTTTCAGAGAATGTCACGGGGTGTCAGTGAGTTTCAGAGAGCTTCAGAGAGTGTCAGAGAGTGTCAGAGAGTGTTAGAGAGTTTCAGTCAGTTTCAGAGATTGTCAGAGAGTTTCAGAGACAGTCAGACACTGTCTGAGATTGTCAAAGAGTGACAAAGTGTTTCAGAGAGTGTCAGAAAGAGTCAGAGAGTTTCTGAGAGTTTGTGAGTTTGTCAGAGAGTGTCAGAGATTGTCCGAGAGTGTCAGAATGTATCAGAGAGTGTCAGAGAGTGTCAGAAAGTTTCAGAAAGTGTCAGATAGTGTCAGAGAGATTCAGAAAGTGTCAGAGAGTGTCAGAGAGTTTTAGAGAGTGTCAGAGAGTGTCAGAGAGTTTCAGAGCGTGTCAGAGATTGTCAGAGAGTATCAGAGAGTTTCAGAGAGTGTCAGAGAGTTTCAGAGCGTGTCAGAGAATGTCAGAGAGTATCTGAGAGTTTCAGAGAGTGTCGGAGAGTTTCAGAGAGTGTCAGAGAGTTTCTGAGTTTGTCAGAGAGTGTCAGAGATTGTCCGAGAGTGTCAGAGAGTATCAGAGACTGTCAGACAGTGTCAGAGATTGTCCGAGAGTGTCAGAGAGTATCAGAGACTGTCAGACAGTGTCAGAGATTGTCAGAGAGTGTCAGGAAGTTTCAGAAAGTGTCAAATAGTGTCAAAGAGTTTCAGAAAGTGTCAGAGAGTGTCAGAGAGTTTCAGAGAGTGTCAGAGAGTTTCTGACAGTTTCTCAGTTTGTCAGAGAGTGTCAGAAAGTCTCAGAGATTTTCAGAGAGTGTCACAGAGTGTCAGAGAGTGTCAGAGAATTTCTGAGAGTTTCTGAGAGTTTCTGAGAGTTTCAGAATGTTTCAGAGAGTGTCAGAGCCTGTCAGAGAGTTTCAGAGAGTGTCACAGGGTGCCAGACAGTTTGCGAGAGCTTCAGAGAGTGTCAGAGAGTGTCAGAAAGTGTCAGAGAGTGTCAGAGAGTGTCAGAGAGTGTCGGAAAGTGTCAGAGAGTGTCAGAGAGTGTCTGAGAGTGTCAGAGAGTGTCAGAGAGTTTCAGAAAGTGTCAGAGAGTGTCAGAGAGTTTCAGAGAGTTTCAGAGAGTTTCAGAGGGTGCCGGAGAGTTTCAGAGAGTGTCAGGGATTGTCAGAGATTTTCAGAGAGTGTCAGAGAGTGTCAGAGAGTGTCTGAGAGTGTCAGAGAGTGTCTGAGAGTTTCAGAAAGTGTCAGAGATTGTCAGAGAGTTTCAGAGAGTGTCAGAGAGTTTCTGAGAGTTTCTGAGTTTGTCAGAGATTGTCCGAGAGTGTCAGAGAGTATCAGAGAGTGTCATAGAGTGTCAGAAAGTTTCCGAAAATATCAGATAGTGTCAGAGAGATTCAGAAAGTGTCAGAGAGTTTCCAAGAGTGTCTGAGAGTTTCAGAGAGTGTCAGAGAGTTTCAGAGCGTGTCAGAGATTGTCAGAGAGTATCAGAAAGTTTCAGAGACTGCCAGAGAGTTTCAGAGAGTGTCAGAGAATGTCAGAGAGTGTCTGAGAGTTTCAGAGAGTGTCAGAGAGTTTCAGAGAGTGTCAGAGAGTTTCTGAGAGTTTCTGAGTTTGTCAGAGAGTGTCAGAAAGTGTCAGAGATTTTCAGAGAGTGTCACAGAGTGTCAGAGAGTGTCAGAGACTTTCAGAGAGTTTCTGAGTGTTTCTGAGAGTTTCAGAGAGTTTCAGAGAACTTCAGAGAGTTTCAGAGAGTTTCAGAGCCTGTCAGAGAGTTTCAGAGAATGTCACGGGGTGTCAGAGAGTTTCAGAGAGCTTCAGAGAGTGTCAGAGAGTGTCAGAGAGTGTTAGAGAGTTTCAGTCAGTTTCAGAGATTGTCAGAGAGTTTCAGAGACAGTCAGACACTGTCTGAGATTGTCAAAGAGTGACAAAGTGTTTCAGAGAGTGTCAGAAAGAGTCAGAGAGTTTCTGAGAGTTTGTGAGTTTGTCAGAGAGTGTCAGAGATTGTCCGAGAGTGTCAGAATGTATCAGAGAGTGTCAGAGAGTGTCAGAAAGTTTCAGAAAGTGTCAGATAGTGTCAGAGAGATTCAGAAAGTGTCAGAGAGTGTCAGAGAGTTTTAGAGAGTGTCAGAGAGTGTCAGAGAGTTTCAGAGCGTGTCAGAGATTGTCAGAGAGTATCAGAGAGTTTCAGAGAGTGTCAGAGAGTTTCAGAGCGTGTCAGAGAATGTCAGAGAGTATCTGAGAGTTTCAGAGAGTGTCGGAGAGTTTCAGAGAGTGTCAGAGAGTTTCTGAGTTTGTCAGAGAGTGTCAGAGATTTTCGGAGAGTGTCACAGAGTGTCAGAGAGTGTCAGAGACTTTCAGGGTGTTTCTGAGAGTTTCTGAGTGTTTCAGAGAGTTTCAGAGACTTTCAGAGAGCTTCAGAGAGTTTCAGAGAGTGTCAGAGCCTGTCAGAGTGTTTCAGAGAATGTCACAGGGTGTTTCTGAGAGTTTCTGAGAGTTTCAGAGAGTTTCAGAGACTTTCAGATAGTTTCATAGAGCTTCAGAGAGTGTCATAGGGTGTTAGAGTGAGTCAGAGAGTTTCAGTCAGTTTCAGAGAGTGTCAGAGAGTTTCAGAGAGATTCAGACAGTGTCAGAGAGTGTCAAAGAGTGTCAAAGTGTTTCAGGGAGTGTCAGAGATTTTCAGAGAGTGTGAGAGAGTGTTAGAGAGTTTCAAAGAGTGTCACAGAGTGTCAGTGAGTGTCAGAGAGTTTCAGAGAGTGTCAGATAGTGTCAGTGAGTGTCAGAGAGTATCAGAGAGTGTCACAGAGAGTCAGAGAGTTTTGGAGATCTTCAGAGATTTTCAGAGAGTGTCACAGAGTTTCAGAGAGTGTCAGGGTGTTTCAGAGAGTTTCAGAGAGTGTCACAGAGTTTCGGAGAGATTCAGAGATATTCACAGAGTGCCAGAGAATGTCAGAGAGTGTCAGAGAGTTACAGAAAGTGTCAGATAGTGTCAGAGAGTTTCAGAGACTGTCAGAGGGCTCTGAGATTTTCTGAGTGTGTCCGAGAGTGTCAGAGACAAATCAGAGAGTGCCAGAGAGTGTCAGTGAGTTTCAGAGATTGTCACAGAGCGTCAGTGAGTGTCAGAGAGTTTCAGAGAGTGTCAGATAGTGACAGTGAGTGTCAGAGAGTATCAGAGAGTGTCAGTGAGAGTCGGAGAGTATCAGCGATTGTCATAGAGTATCAGAGAGTGTCAGCGAGAGTCAGAGAGTGTCAGAGAGTTTCAGAGTGTGTCAGAGAATTTCTGAGAGTTTCTGAGTTTGTCAGAGAGTGTCAGATAGTGTCAGAGACTTTCAGAGGGCTCTGAGATTTTCTGAGTGTGTCAGAGAGTGTCAGAGAGTTTCAGAGAGTGTCAGAGAATGTCAGAGAGTTTCAGAGAGTGCCACAGAGTGTCAGTGTCAGAGAGTGTCAGAGAGTGTCAGAGAGATACATAGAGTGTCACAGAGTGTCACAGAGTGTCAGATAGTGTCAGGGAGTGTTAGAGATTTTCAGAGAGTGTCAGAGGGTGTCAGAGACTGTCAGAGAGTTTCAGAGAGTGTCACAGAGTGTCAGTGAGTGTCAAAGAGTGTCAGAGAGTGTCAGAGAGTTTCAGAGAGTTTCTGAGAGTTTCTGAGAGTATCAGAGAGTTTCAGAGAGTTTCAGAGAGTTTCAGAGAGTGTCACAGAGTGTCAGAGAGTATCAGAGAGCTTCAGAGAGTGTTAGAGAGTGTCAGAGAGAGTAGAGAGTTTCAGAGAGAGTCAGACAGTGTCTGAGAGAGTCAAAGAGTGTCAAAGGGTTTCAGAGAGTGTCAGAGAGTTACAGAGAGTTTCAGAGACTTTCTGAGAGTGTCAGAGAGTGCCTGAGAGTTTCTGACAGATTCTGAGTGTGTCGGAGAGTGTCATAGAGTTTCAGAGAGTGTCACAGAGTGTCAGAGAGTGTCAGAGAGTATCAGAGCGCGTCAGAGATTGTCAGATGGTTTCAGAGAGTTTCAGAGAATGTCAGAGTGTGTCAGAGAGTTTCAGAGAGATTCAGAGAGTGTCAGGGAGTGTCAGAGAGTGTCAGAGAATGTCAGAGAGATTCAGAGAGTGTCACAGTGTCAGAGAGTTTCAGAGAGAGTCAGAGAGTGTCAGAGAGTTTCAGAGAGTGTCAGAGAGTTTCTGAGAGTTTCTGAGTTTGTCAGAGAGTGTCAGAGAGTGTCAGAGATTTTCAGAGAGTGTCACAGTGTGTCAGAGCGTGTCAGAGACCTTCTGACACTTTCTAAGATTTTCAGAGAGTGTCAGAGAGTTTCAGAGAGTGTCTGAGAGTGCCAGAGAGTGTCAGAGAGTTTCTGAGAGTTTCTGAGTTTGTAAGAATGTGTCAGAGATTGCCAGAGAATTTCAGAGAGTGTCACAGAGTGTCAGAGAGTGTCAGAGAGTTTCAGAGAGTTTCAGAGAGATTCAGAGAGTGTCAGGGAGAGTCAGAGAGTGTCAGAGAGTTTCAGAGAGTTTCAGAGAGTTTCGGCGAGTGTCAGACAGTATCTGAGAGTGTCAGAGAGTGTCAGAGAGTTTCAGAGAGTGTCAGAGAGTGTCCGAGATTGTCAGAGAGTATCAGAGAGAGCCAGAGAGTGTCAGAGAGTGTCAGAGAGTGTCAGAAAGTTTCAGAAAGTGTCAGATAGTGTCAGAGAAATTCAGAGAGATTCAGAAATGGTCAGAGAGTGTCAGAGAGTGTCACAGAGTGTCAGCGAGTTTCAGAGCGTGTCAGAGATTGTCAGAGAGTATCAGAGAGTGTCAGAGATTGTCAGAGAGTTTCAGAGAGTGTCAGAGAAAGTCAGAGAGTGTCTGAGAGTTTCAAAGAGTGTCAGAGAGTGTCAGAGAGTTTCTGAGAGTTTCTCAGTTTGTCAGAGAGTGTCAGAGAGTGTCAGAGATTGTCAGAGAGTTTCAGAGAGTGTCAGAGAAAGTCAGAGAGTGTCTGAGAGTTTCAGAGAGTGTCAGAGAGTTTCAGAGAGTTTCTGAGAGTTTCTCAGTTTGTCAGAGAGTGTCAGAGAGTGTCAGAGATCTTCAGAGAGTGTCACAGAGTGTCAGAGAGTGTAAGAGACTTTCAGAGAGTTTCTGAGAGTTTCTGAGAGTTTCAGAGACTTTCAGAGAGCTTCAGACAGTTTCAGAGATTGTCAGAGCCTGTCAGAGAGTTTCAGAGAGTGTCACAGGGCGTCAGAGAGCTTCAGAGAGCTTCAGAGAGTGTCAGAGAGTGTCAGAGAGTTTCAGGCAGTTTCAGAGAGTGTCAGAGAGTTTCAGAGAGAGTCAGACAGTGTCTGAGAGTGTCAAAGAGTGTCAAAGTGTTTCAAAGAGTGTCAGAGAGTGTCAGAGAGTTTCAGAGAGTTTCAGAGAATGTCAGAGAGTCTCAAAGACTTTCTGAGAGTGTAAGAGAGTGCTAGAGAGTTTCTGAGAGTTTCTGAGTGTGTCAGAGAGTGTCAGAGTGTGTCACAGAGAGTCAGAGAGTTTCGGAGATCTTCAGAGATTTTCAGAGAGTGTCACAGAGTTTCAGAGAGTGTCAGAGAGTTTCAGAGAGTGTCAGAGAGTTTCTGAGAGTTTCTGAGTTTGTCAGAGAATGTCAGAGAGTGTCCGAGATTTTCAGAGAGTATCACAGAGTGTCAGAGAGTGTCAGAGACATTCAGAGAGTTTCTGAGAGTTTCTGAAAGTTTCTGAGAGTTTCAGAGAGTTTCAGAGGGTTTCAAAATGTTTCAGAGAGCTTCAGAGAGTTTCAGAGAGTGTCAGAGCCTGTCAGAGATATTCAAAGAGAGTTACAGGGTGTCAGAGAGTTTGAGAGATCTTCAGATAGTGTCAGAGAGTGTCAGAAAGTGTCAGTGAGTGTCAGAGAGTGTCAGAGAGTGTCAGAGAGTTGCAGAGAGTGTCAGATAGTGTCAGTGAGTGTCAGAGAGTATCAGAGAGTGTCAGCGAGAGTCAGAGAGTGTCAGAGAGTTTCAGAGAGTGTCAGAGAGTTTCTGAGAGTTTCTGCGTTTGTCAGAGAGTGTCAGAGACATTCAGAGGGCACTGAGAAATATTCTGAGTGTGTCAGAGAGTGTCAGAGAGTTTCAGAGAGTGTCAGAGATTTTCAGAGAGTGTCACAGACTGTCAGAGAGTGTCAGAGAGTGTCAGAGAGTGTCAGAGAGTTTCACAAAGTGTCTCAGAGGGTCAGTGAGTGTCAGAGAGTTCCAGAGAGTGTCAGATGTTGTCAGTGAGTGTCAGAGAGTATCAGAGATTGTCAGCGAGAGTCAGATAGTGTCAGTGAATGTCAGAGAGTATCAGAGAGTGTCAGCGAGAGTCAGAGAGTGTCAGAGAGTGCAAGGGAGTGTCAGAGATTTTCAGAGAGTGTCACAGAGTGTCAGAGAGTGTCAGAGCGTGTCAGAGACTTTCAGAGAGTTTCAGAGAGTTTCAGAGAGCTTCAGAGAGTTTCAGAGAGTGTCAGAGCCTGACAGAGAGTTTCACAGAGTGTCACAGGGTGTCAGAGAGTTTCAGAGAACTTCAGAGAGTGTCCGAGAGTGTCAGATAGTTTCAGACAGTTTCAGAGAGTGTCAGAGAGTTTCAGAGAGTTCCTGAGATTGTCAGAGAATTTCAGAGAGTATGACAGAGTGTCAGAGAGTGTCAGAGAGTGTCAGAGAGTTTCAGAGAGTTTCAGAGAGTTCCTGAGATTGTCAGAGAGTTTCAGAGAGTTTCTGAGAGCTTCAGTGTGTTTCAGAGAGTATCAGAAAGTTTCAGAGAGTGCCAGAGAGTGTCACCGACTTTCAGAGAGTTTCAGAGAGTGTCACAGAGTGTCAGCGAGTATCAGCTAGCTTCAGAGTGTGTCAGAGAGTTTCAGAGAGTGTAGAGAGTTCCAGAGAGAGTCAGACAGTGTATGAGAGTGTCAAAGAGTGTCAAAGGGTTTCAGAGAGTGTCAGAGAGTGTCAGAGAGTTTCAGAGAGTGTCAGAGAGTTTCAGAGACTTTCTGAGAGTGTCAGAGAGTGCCTGAGAGTTTCTGACAATATCTGAGTGTGTCGGAGAGTGTCAGAGAGTGTCAGAGATTGTCAGAGAGTATCAGAGATTTTCAGTGGATTTCAGAGATCTTCAGAGAGTGTCAGAGTGTCAGAAAGTTTCATTGAGTGTCACAGAGGGTCAGAGAGTTTCAGAGAGATTCAGAGAGTGTCAGGGAATGTCAGAGAATGTCAGAGATTTTCAAAGAGTGTCAGATAGTATCTGAGAGTGTCAGAAAGTGTCGAAGATTTTCAATGAGTGTCAGAGAGTGTCAGAGTGTATCAGAGAGTGTCAGAGAGAGTCAGAGATTGTCAGAGAGTGTCAGAGAGTGTCAGAAAGTGTCAGAGAGTGTCATAGAGTGTCTGAGAGTGTCAGAGAGTGTCAGAGAGTTTCAGAGAGTTTCAGAGGGTGCCAGAGAGTTTCAGAGAGTGTCAGAGAGTGTCAGAGAGTTTCAGAGAGTGTCAGAGAGTGTCAGAGTGTGTCTGAGAGATTCAGAGAGTGTCAGAGAGTGTCAGAGAGTTTCAGAGACTGTCAGAGAGTGTCAGAGAGAGTCAGAGAGTTTCTGAGAGTTTCTGAGTTTGTCAGAGAGTGTCAGAGAGTGTCAGAGATTTTCAGAGAGTGTCACAGAGTGTCAGAGACTTTCAGAGTGTTTCTGAGAGTTTCTGAGAGTTTCAGAGATTTTCAGAATGTTTCAGAGAGCTTCAGAGAGTTTCAGAGAGTGTCAGAGAGTGTCACCGACTTTCAGAGAGTTTCAGAGAGTGTCACAGAGTGTCAGCGAGTATCAGCTAGCTTCAGAGTGTGTCAGAGAGTTTCAGAGAGTGTAGAGAGTTCCAGAGAGAGTCAGACAGTGTATGAGAGTGTCAAAGAGTGTCAAAGGGTTTCAGAGAGTGTCAGAGAGTGTCAGAGAGTTTCAGAGAGTGTCAGAGAGTTTCAGAGACTTTCTGAGAGTGTCAGAGAGTGCCTGAGAGTTTCTGACAATATCTGAGTGTGTCGGAGAGTGTCAGAGAGTGTCAGAGAGTGTCAGAGAGTGTCAGAGAGTATCAGAGATTTTCAGTGGATTTCAGAGATCTTCAGAGAGTGTCAGAGTGTCAGAAAGTTTCATTGAGTGTCACAGAGGGTCAGAGAGTTTCAGAGAGATTCAGAGAGTGTCAGGGAATGTCAGAGAATGTCAGAGATTTTCAAAGAGTGTCAGATAGTATCTGAGAGTGTCAGAAAGTGTGAAGATTTTCAATGAGTGTCAGAGAGTGTCAGAGTGTATCAGAGAGTGTCAGAGAGAGTCAGAGATTGTCAGAGAGTGTCAGAGAGTGTCAGAAAGTGTCAGAGAGTGTCATAGAGTGTCTGAGAGTGTCAGAGAGTGTCAGAGAGTTTCAGAGGGTGCCAGAGAGTTTCAGAGAGTGTCAGAGAGTGTCAGAGAGTTTCAGAGAGTGTCAGAGACTGTCAGAGTGTGTCTGAGAGATTCAGAGAGTGTCAGAGAGTGTCAGAGAGTTTCAGAGACTGTCAGAGAGTGTCAGAGAGAGTCAGAGAGTTTCTGAGAGTGTCTGAGTTTGTCAGAGAGTGTCAGAGAGTGTCAGAGATTTTCAGAGAGTGTCACAGAGTGTCAGAGACTTTCAGAGTGTTTCTGAGAGTTTTTGAGAGTTTCAGAGATTTTCAGAATGTTTCAGAGAGCTTCAGAGAGTTTCAGAGAGTGTCAGAGAGTGTCAGAAAGTGTCAGAGAGTGTCTGAGAGTGTCAGAGAGTGTCAGAGAGAGTCACCGCGTGTCAGAGAGTTTGAGAGAGCTTCAGAGAGTGTCAGAGAGTGTCAGAAAGTGTCAGAGAGTGTCTGAGAGTGTCAGAGAGTGTCAAAGAGTTTCAGAAAGTGTCAGAGAGTGTCTGAGAGTGTCAGAGAGTGTCAGAGAGTTTCAGAGAGTTTCAGAGGGTGCCAGAGAGTGTCAGTGAGATTCAGAGAGTGTCAGAGAGTGTCAGAGAGTTTCAGAGAGTTTCAGAGTGTGTCTGAGAGTGTCAAAGAGAGTCAGAGAGTTTCTGAGAGTTTGTGAGTTTGTCAGAGAGTGTCAGAGATTGTCCGAGAGTGTCAGAGAGTGTTAGAGAGAGTCAGGAAGTTTCAGAAAGTGTCAGAGAGATTCAGAAAGTGTCAGAGAGTGTCAGAGAGTTTCTGAGAGTGTCAGAGAGTGTCAGAGAGTTTCTGAGAGTGTCAGAGAGTGTCAGAGAGTTTCAGAGCGTGTCAGAGATTGTCAGAGAGTTTCAGATAGTGTCAGAGAGTTTCTGAGAGTTTCTGAGTTTGTCAGAGAGTGCCAGAGAGTGTCAGAGATTTTCCGAGAGTTTCAGAGAGTGTCAGAGAGTTTCAGAAAGTTTCAGACAGTGTCTGAGAGTGTCAAAGAGTGTCAAAGTGTTTCAGAGAGTGTCAGAGAGTGTCAGAGAGTTTCAGAGAGTTTCAGAGAGTGTCAGAGAGTCTCAGAGACTTTCTGAGAGTGTCAGAGAGTGCCGGAGAATTATCTGAGAGTTACTGACTGTGTCGGAGAGTGTCAGAGAGTGTCAGAGAGTCTCACAGAGTGTCAGAGAGTTTCAGAGATATTCAGAGATTTTCAGAGAGTGTCACAGAGTTTGAGAGAGTGTCAGGGAGTTTCAGAGAGTTTCAGAGAGTGTCACAGAGTTTCGGAGAGTTTCAGAGATATTCACAGATTGTCAGAGAATGTCAGAGAGTTTCAGAGACTTTCAGAGGGCTCTGAGATTTTCTGAGGGTGTCAGAGAGGGTCAGAGATTTTCAGAGAGTCTCAGAGAGTGTTAGAGAGTTTCAGAGAGTGTCACAGAGGGTCAGTGAGTGTCAGAGTGTTTCAGAGAGTTTTAGATAGTGTCAGTGAGTGTCAGAGAGTATCAGAGAGTTTCAGCGGAGTCAGAGAGTGCAGCGAGTGTCAGAGAGTGTCAGAGAGTTTCTGAGAGTCTCAGAGAGTGTCAAAGAGTTTCAGAGAGTGTCAGAGAGCTTCAGAGAGTATGACAGAGTGTCAGAGAGTGTCAGAGAGTGTCAGAGAGTTTCAGAGAGTTCCTGAGATTGTCAGAGAGTTTCAGAGAGTTTCTGAGAGCTTCAGTGTGTTTCAGAGAGTGTCAGAAAGTTTCAGGGAGTGCCAGAGAGTGTCACAGACTTTCAGAGAGTTTCAGAGAGTGTCACAGAGTGTCAGCGAGTATCAGCTAGCTTCAGAGTGTGTCAGAGAGTTTCAGAGAGTGTAGAGAGTTCCAGAGAGAGTCAGACAGTGTATGGGAGTGTCAAAGAGAGTCAAAGGGTTTCAGAGAGTGTCAGAGAGTGTCAGAGAGTTTCAGAGAGTGTCAGAGAGTTTCAGAGACTTTCTGAGAGTGTCAGAGTGTGTCGGAGAGTTTCTGACAATATCTGAGTGTGTCGGAGAGTGTCAGAGAGTGTCAGAGAGTGTCAGAGAGTCTCAGAGAGTGTCACAGAGTATCAGAGAGTATCAGAGATTTTCAGTGGATTTCAGAGATCTTCAGAGAGTGTCAGAGTGTCAGAAAGTTTCATTGAGTGTCACAGAGGGTCAGAGAGTTTCAGAGAGATTCAGAGAGTGTCAGGGAATGTCAGAGAATGTCAGAGAATTTCAAAGAGTGTCAGATCGTATCTGAGAGTGTCAGAAAGTGTCGAAGATTTTCAATGAGTGTCAGAGAATGTCAGAGTGTATCAGGGAGTGTCAGAGAGAGTCAGAGATTGTCAGAGAGTGTCAAAGAGTGTCAGAAAGTGTCAGAGAGTGTCATAGAGTGTCTGAGAGTGTCAGAGAGTGTCAGAGAGTTTCAGAAAGTGTCAGGGAGTATCAGAGAGTGTCTGAGAGTGTCAGAGAGTGTCAGAGAGTTTCAGAGAGTTTCAGAGGATGCCAGAGAGTTTCAGAGAGTGTCAGAGAGTGTCAGAGAGTTTCAGAGAGTGTCAGAGAGTGTCAGAGAGTGTCTGAGAGATTCAGAGAGTGTCAGAGAGTGTCAGAGAGTTTCAGAGAGTTTCAGAGACTGTCAGAGAGTGTCAGAGAGAGTCAGAGAGAGTCAGAGAATTTCTGAGTTTGTCAGAGAGTGTCAGAGAGTGTCAGAGATTTTCAGAGAGTGTCACAGAGTGTCAGAGACTTTCAGAGTGTTTCTGAGAGTTTCTGAGAGTTTCAGAGATTTTCAGAATGTTTCAGAGAGCTTCAGAGAGTTTCAGAGAGTGTCAGAGCCTGTCAGAGAGATTCAGAGAGAGTCACAGCGTGTCAGAGAGTTTGAGAGAGCTTCAGAGAGTGTCAGAGAGTGTCAGAAAGTGTCAGAGAGTGTCTGAGAGTGTCAGAGAGTGTCAAAGAGTTTCAGAAAGTGTCAGAGAGTGTCAGAGAGTGTCACAGAGTTTGAGAGAGTGTCGGGGAGTTTCAGAGAGTTTCAGAGATATTCACAGAGTGTCGGAGAATGTCAGAGAGTTTCAGAGACTGTCAGAGGGCTCTGAGATTTTCTGAGTGTGTCAGAGAGTGTCAGAGATTTTCAGAGAGTGTCAGAGAGTGTTAGAGAGTTTCAGAGAGTGTCAGAGGGCTCTGAGATTTTCTGAGTGTGTCAGAGAGTGTCAGAGATTTTCAGAGAGTGTCACAGAGTTTGAGAGAATGTCAGGGAGTTTCAGAGACTTTCAGAGATATTCACAGAGTGTCAGAGAATGTCAGAGAGTTTCAGAGACTGTCAGAGGGCTCTGAGATTTTCTGAGTGTGTCAGAGAGGGTCAGAGATTTTCAGAGAGTCTCAGAGAGTGTTAGAGAGTTTCAGAGAGTGTCACAGAGGGTCAGTGAGTGTCAGAGTGTTTCAGAGAGTTTTAGATAGTGTCAGTGAGTGTCAGAGAGTATCAGAGAGTTTCAGCGGAGTCAGAGAGTGCAGCGAGTGTCAGAGAGTGTCAGAGAGTTTCTGAGAGTCTCAGAGAGTGTCAAAGAGTTTCAGAGAGTGTCAGAGAGCTTCAGAGAGTATGACAGAGTGTCAGAGAGTGTCAGAGAGTGTCAGAGAGTTTCAGAGAGTTCCTGAGATTGTCAGAGAGTTTCAGAGAGTTTCTGAGAGCTTCAGTGTGTTTCAGAGAGTGTCAGAAAGTTTCAGGGAGTGCCAGAGAGTGTCACAGACTTTCAGAGAGTTTCAGAGAGTGTCACAGAGTGTCAGCGAGTATCAGCTAGCTTCAGAGTGTGTCAGAGAGTTTCAGAGAGTGTAGAGAGTTCCAGAGAGAGTCAGACAGTGTATGGGAGTGTCAAAGAGAGTCAAAGGGTTTCAGAGAGTGTCAGAGAGTGTCGGAGAGTTTCAGAGAGTGTCAGAGAGTTTCAGAGACTTTCTGAGAGTGTCAGAGTGTGTCGGAGAGTTTCTGACAATATCTGAGTGTGTCGGAGAGTGTCAGAGAGTGTCAGAGAGTGTCAGAGAGTCTCAGAGAGTGTCACAGAGTATCAGAGAGTATCAGAGATTTTCAGTGGATTTCAGAGATCTTCAGAGAGTGTCAGAGTGTCAGAAAGTTTCATTGAGTGTCACAGAGGGTCAGAGAGTTTCAGAGAGATTCAGAGAGTGTCAGGGAATGTCAGAGAATGTCAGAGAATTTCAAAGCGTGTCAGATCGTATCTGAGAGTGTCAGAAAGTGTCGAAGATTTTCAATGAGTGTCAGAGAATGTCAGAGTGTATCAGAGAGTGTCAGAGAGAGTCAGAGATTGTCAGAGAGTGTCAAAGAGTGTCAGAAAGTGTCAGAGAGTGTCATAGAGTGTCTGAGAGTGTCAGTGAGTGTCAGAGAGTTTCAGAAAGTGTCAGGGAGTATCAGAGAGTGTCTGAGAGTGTCAGAGAGTGTCAGAGAGTTTCAGAGAGTTTCAGAGGGTGCCAGAGAGTTTCAGAGAGTGTCAGAGAGTGTCAGAGAGTTTCAGAGAGTGTCAGAGAGTGTCTGAGAGATTCAGAGAGTGTCAGAGAGTGTCAGAGAGTTTCAGAGACTGTCAGAGAGTGTCAGAGAGAGTCAGAGAGAGTCAGAGAATTTCTGAGTTTGTCAGAGAGTGTCAGAGAGTGTCAGAGATTTTCAGAGAGTGTCACAGAGTGTCAGAGACTTTCAGAGTGTTTCTGAGAGTTTCTGAGAGTTTCAGAGATTTTCAGAATGTTTCAGAGAGCTTCAGAGAGTTTCAGAGAGTGTCAGAGCCTGTCAGAGAGATTCAGAGAGAGTCACAGCGTGTCAGAGAGTTTGAGAGAGCTTCAGAGAGTGTCAGAGAGTGTCAGAAAGTGTCAGAGAGTGTCTGAGAGTGTCAGAGAGTGTCAAAGAGTTTCAGAAAGTGTCAGAGAGTGTCAGAGAGTGTCTGAGAGTGTCAGAGAGTGTCAGAGAGTTTCAGAGAGTTTCAGAGACTGTCAGAGAGTGTCAGAGAGAGTCAGAGAGAGTCAGAGAATTTCTGAGTTTGTCAGAGAGTGTCAGAGAGTGTCAGAGATTTTCAGAGAGTGTCACAGAGTGTCAGAGACTTTCAGAGTGTTTCTGAGAGTTTCTGAGAGTTTCAGAGATTTTCAGAATGTTTCAGAGAGCTTCAGAGAGTTTCAGAGAGTGTCAGAGCCTGTCAGAGAGATTCAGAGAGAGTCACAGCGTGTCAGAGAGTTTGAGAGAGCTTCAGAGAGTGTCAGAGAGTGTCAGAAAGTGTCAGAGAGTGTCTGAGAGTGTCAGAGAGTGTCAAAGAGTTTCAGAAAGTGTCAGAGAGTGTCAGAGAGTGTCTGAGAGTGTCAGAGAGTGTCAGAGAGTTTCAGAGAGTTTCAGAGTGTGTCTGAGAGTGTCAAAGAGAGTCAGAGAGTTTCTGAGAGTTTGTGAGTTTGTCAGAGAGTGTCAGAGATTGTCCGAGAGTGTCAAAGAGTATCAGAGAGTGTCAGAGAGTGTTAGAGAGAGTCAGGAAGTTTCAGAAAGTGTCAGATAGTGTCAAAGGGTTTCAGAAAGTGTCAGAGAGTGTCAGAGAGTTTCTGAGAGTGTCAGAGAGTGTCAGAGAGTTTCAGAGCGTGTCAGAGATTGTCAGAGAGTTTCAGATAGTGTCAGAGAGTTTCTGAGAGTTTCTGAGTTTGTCAGAGAGTGCCAGAGAGTCTCAGAGATTTTCAGAGAGTTTCACAGAGTGTCAGAGAGTGTCAGAGACTTTCAGAGAGTTTCAGAGAGTTTCAGAGAGTTTCAGAATGTTTCAGAGAGCTTCAGAGAGTTTCAGAGAGTGTCAGAGCCTGGCAGAGAGTTTCAGAGAGTGTCAAGGGTTTCAGAGAATTTCAGAGAGCTTCAGAGAGAGTCAGAGATTTTCAGAGAATGTCAGAGAGTCTCTGAGACATTCTGAGAGTGTCAGACAGTGCCAGAGAGTTTCGGAGACTTTCTGAGTGTGTCGGAGTGTGTCAGAGAGTGTCAGAGTGTTTCAGAGAGTTTCAGAGGGTGCCAGAAAGTTTCAGAGAGTTTCAGAGAGTTTCAGAGAGTGTCAGAGATTTTCAGAGAGTGTCAGAGATTGTCTGAGAGATTCAGAGAGTGTCAGAGAGTGTCAGAGAGTTTCAGAGAGTTTCAGAGAGTTTCTGAGAGTGTCAGAGACAGTCAGAGAGTTTCTGAGAGTTTGTGAGTTTGTCAGAGAGTGTCAGAGATTGTCCGAGAGTGTCAGAGAGTGTCAGAAAGTTTCAGAAAGTATCAGATATTGTCAGAGAGATTCAGAAAGTGTCAGAGAGTTTCCGAGAGTTTCAGAGAGCTTCAGAGAGTGTCAGAGAGTGTCAGAGAGTTTCAGTCAGTTTCAGAGAGTGTACAATAGTTTCAGAGAGAGTCAGACAGTGTCTGAGACTGTCAAAGAGTGCCAAAGTGTTTCAGAGAGTGTCAGAAAGAGTCAGAGAGTTTCTGAGTGTTTGTGAGTTTGTCGGAGAGTGTCAGAGATTGTCCGAGAGTGTCAGAGAGTATCAGAGAGTGTCAGAGAGTGTCAGAGAGTTTCAGAGCGTGTCAGAGATTGTCAGAGAGTATCAGAAAGTGTCAGACAGTGTCAGAGAGTTTCAGAGATTGTCAGAGAATGTCAGAGAGTGTCTGAGAGTTTCAAAGAGTGTCAGGGAGTTTCAGAGAGTGTCAGAGAGTTTCTGAGAGTTTCTGAGTTTGACAGAGAGTGTCAGAGATTTCCTGAGAGTGTCACAGAGTGTCAGAGAGTGACAGAGACTTTCAGGGAGTTTCTGAGAGTTTCAGAGAGTTTCAGAGACTTTCGGAGAGCTTCAGAGAGTTTCAGAGAATGTCAGAGAGTGTCAGATAGTTTCAGAGAGCTTCAGAGAGTGTCAGAGGGTGTCAGAGAGTGTCAGAGAGTTTCAGTCAGTTTCAGGGAGTGTCTGCGAGTTTCAGAGAGATTCAGACAGTGTCAGAGAGTGTCAAAGAGTGTCAAAGTGTTTCAGAGAGTGTCAGAGAGTGTCACAGAGAGTCAGAGAGTTTCGGAGATATTCAGAGATTTTCAGAGAGTGTCACAGAGTTTCAGAGAGTGTCAGAGATTGTCAGGGTGTTTCAGAGAGTTTCAGAGAGTGTCACAGAGTTTCGGAGAGATTCAGAGCTATTCACAGAGTGTCAGAGAATGTCAGAGAGTGTCAGAGAGTTTCAGAAAGTGTCAGATAGTGTCAGAGAGTTTCAGAAATTATCTGTGAGTGTCAGAGTGTGTCAGAGCGTTTCAGAGACTGTCAGAGGGCTCTGAGATTTTCTGAGTGTGTCAGAGAGTGTCAGAGAGAAATCAGAGAGTGCCAGAGAGTGTCGGAGAGTTTCAGAGATTGTCACAGAGTGTCAGTGAATGTCAGAGAGTTTCAGAGAGTATCAGAGAGCTTCAGAGAGTGTCAAAGAGAGTAGAGAGTTTCAGAGAGAGTCAGACAGTGTCTGAGAGAGTCAAAGAGTGTCAAAGGGTTTCAGAGAGTGTCAGAGAGTTACAGAGAGTTTCAGAGACTTTCTGAGAGTGTCAGAGAGTGCCTGAGAGTTTCTGACAGATTCTGAGTGTGTCAGAGAGTGTCATAGAGTTTCAGAGAGTGTCACAGTGTGTCAGAGAGTTTCAGAGAGCTTCAGAGAGTGTCAGAGACTGTCAGATAATTTCAGACAGTTTCAGAGAGTGTCAGAGAGTTTCAGAGAGTTTCAGACAGTGTCTGATAGTGTCAAAGAGTGTCAAAGTGTTTCAGAGAGTGTCAGAGAGTGTCAGAGAGTTTCCGAGAGTTTCAGAGAGTGTCAGAGAGTCTCAGAGACTTTCTGAGAGTGTCAGAGAGTGCCAGAGAGTTTTCTGAGAGTTACTGAGTGTGTCGGAGAGTGTCAGAGAGTGTCAGAGAGTGTCACAGAGTTTGAGAGAGTGTCAGGGAGTTTCAGAGAGTTTCAGAGATATTCACAGAGTGTCGGAGAATGTCAGAGAGTTTCAGAGACTGTCAGAGGGCTCTGAGATTTGCTGAGTGTGTCAGAGAGTGTCAGAGATTTTCAGAGAGTGTCAGAGAGTGTTAGAGAGTTTCAGAGAGTGTCAGAGGGCTCTGAGATTTTCTGAGTGTGTCAGAGAGTGTCAGAGATTTTCAGAGAGTGTCAGAGCCTGTCAGAGAGTTTCAGAGAGTGTCACAGGGTGTCAGACAGTTTGAGAGAGCTTCAGAGAGTGTCAGAGAGTGTCAGAAAGTGTCAGAGAGTGTCAGGGAGTTTCAGAAAGTGTCAGAGCGAGTCAGAGAGTTTCAGAGGGTGCCAGAGGGTTTCAGAGAGTTTCAGAGAGTGTCAGAGAGTTTCAGAGATTTTCAGAGAGTGTCAGAGAGTGTCAGAGAGTGTCAGAGAGTGTCAGAAAGAGTCAGAGAGTGTCAGAGAGTGTCAGGGAGTTTCAGAAAGTGTCAGAGCGAGTCAGAGAGTTTCAGAGGGTGCCAGAGGGTTTCAGAGAGTTTCAGAGAGTGTCAGAGAGTTTCAGTCAGTTTCAGAGAGTGTCAGAGAGTTCAGAGAGAGTCAGACAGTGTCTGAGAGTGTCAAAGAGTGTCAAAGTGTTTCAGAGAGTGTCAGAGAGTTTATGAGAGTTTCAGAGAATGTCAGAGAGTCTCAAAGACTTTCTGAGAGTGTAAGAGAGTGCCAGAGAGTTTCTGAGAATTTCTGAGTGTGTCGGAGAGTGTCAGAGAGTGTCAGAGATTGTCACAGAGTTTCAGTGAGTTTCGGAGATCTTCAGAGATTTTCAGAGAGTGTCACAGAGTTTCAGACAGTGTCAGAGAGTGTCAGGGAGTTTCAGAGAGTTTCAGAGAGTGTCAGAGTTTCGGAGAGTTTCAGAGATATTCACAGAGTGTCAGAGAATTTCAGAGAGTGTCAGAGAGTTTCAGAAAGTGTCAGATAGTGTCAGAGAGTTTCAGAAATTATCTGTGAGTGTCAGAGTGTGTCAGAGAGTTTCAGAGACTGTCAGAGGGCTCTGAGATTTTCTGAGTTTGTCAGAGAGAGTCAGAGAGTTTCAGAAAGTGTCACAGAGTGTCAGTGAGTGTCAGACAGTTGCAGAGAGTGTCGGATAGTGTCATTGAGGGTCAGAGAGTATCAGAGAGTGTCAGCGAGAGTCAGAGAGTGTCAGAGAGTTTCAGAGAGTGTCAGAGAGTTTCTGAGAGTTTCTACGTTTGTCACAGAGTGTCAGAGACATTCAGAGGGCACTGAGATTTTCTGAGTGTGTCAGAGAGTGTCAGAGAGTTTCAGAGAGTGTCAGAGATTTTCAGAGAGTGTCACAGACTGTCAGAGAGTGTCATAGAGTGTGTGAGACTGTCAGAGAGTTTCAGAGAGTGTCAGATATTTCAGTGAGTGTCAGAGAGTATCAGAGATTGTCAGCGAGAGTCAGATAGTGTCAGTGAATGTCAGAGAGTATCAGAGAGTGTCAGCAAGAGTCAGAGAGTGTCAGAGAGTGTAAGGGAGTGTCAGATATTTTCAGAGAGTGTCACAGAGTGTCAGAGAGTGTCAGAGCGTGTCAGAGACTTTCAGAGAGTTTCAGAGAGTTTCTGAGACTTTCTGAGATTTTCAGAGAGTTTCAGAGAGCTTCAGAGAGTGTCAGAGCCTGTCAGAGAGTTTCAGAGAGTGTCACAGTGTGTCAGAGAGTTTCAGAGAGCTTCAGAGAGTGTCAGAGAGTGTCAGATAATTTCAGACAGTTTCAGAGAGTGTCAGAGAGTTTCAGAGAGCTTCAGAGAGTGTCAGAGAGTGTCAGATAATTTCAGACAGTTTCAGAGAGTGTCAGAGAGTTTCAGAGAGTTTCAGACAGTGTCTGATAGTGTCAAAGAGTGTCAAAGTGTTTCAGAGAGTGTCAGAGAGTGTCAGAGAGTTTCCGAGAGTTTCTGAGAGTGTCAGAGAGTGCCAGAGAGTTTTCTGAGAGTTACTGAGTGTGTCGGAGAGTGTCAGGGAGTGTCAGAGAGTGTCACAGAGTTTGAGAGAGTGTCGGGGAGTTTCAGAGAGTTTCAGAGATATTCACAGAGTGTCGGAGAATGTCAGAGAGTTTCAGAGACTGTCAGAGGGCTCTGAGATTTTCTGAGTGTGTCAGAGAGTGTCAGAGATTTTCAGAGAGTGTCAGAGAGTGTTAGAGAGTTTCAGAGAGTGTCAGAGGGCTCTGAGATTTTCTGAGTGTGTCAGAGAGTGTCAGAGATTTTCAGAGAGTGTCACAGAGTTTGAGAGAATGTCAGGGAGTTTCAGAGACTTTCAGAGATATTCACAGAGTGTCAGAGAATGTCAGAGAGTTTCAGAGACTGTCAGAGGGCTCTGAGATTTTCTGAGTGTGTCAGAAAGTGTCAGAGATTTTCAGAGAGTGTCAGAGAGTGTTAGAGAGTTTCAGAGAGTGTCACAGAGTGTCAGTGAGTGTCAGAGAGTTTCAGAGAGTGTCAGATAGTGTCAGTGAGTGTCAGAGAGTATCAGAGAGTGTCAGCGGAGGCAGAGAGTGCAGCGAGTGTCAGAGAGTGTCAGAGAGTTTCAGAGAGTGTCAGAGAGCTTCAGAGAGTGTGACAGAGTGTCAGAGAGTGTCAGAAAGTGTCAGAGAGTTTCAGAGAGTTTCAGAGAGTTTCTGAGATTGTCAGAGAGTTTCAGAGAGTTTCAGAGAGCTTCAGTGTGTTTCAGAGATTGTCAGAAGGTTTCAGAGAGTGTCAGAGAGCTTCAGAGAGTGTGACAGAGTGTCAGAGAGTGTCAGAAAGTGTCAGAGAGTTTCAGAGAGTTTCAGAGAGTTCCTGAGATTGTCAGAGAGTTTCAGAGAGTTTCAGAGAGCTTCAGTGTGTTTCAGAGAGTGTCAGAAGGTTTCAGAGAGTGCCAGAGAGTGTCTGAGAGTGTCTGAGAGAGTCATAGAGTTTCTGAGAGTTTGTGAGTTTGTCAGAGATTGTCAGAGATTGTCTGAGAGTGTCAGAGAGTATCAGAGAGTGTCAGAGAGTGTCAGAGATTGTCAGAGAGTGATAGGAAGTTTATGGAAGTGTAAGATAGTGTCAAAGAGTTTCAGAAATTATCTGTGAGTGTCAGAGTGTGTCAGAGAGTTTCAGAGACTGTCAGAGGGCTCTGAGATTTTCTGAGTTTGTCAGAGAGAGTCAGAGAGTTTCAGAAAGTGTCACAGAGTGTCAGTGAGTGTCAGACAGTTGCAGAGAGTGTCGGATAGTGTCATTGAGGGTCAGAGAGTATCAGAGAGTGTCAGCGAGAGTCAGAGAGTGTCAGAGAGTTTCAGAGAGTGTCAGAGAGTTTCTGAGAGTTTCTACGTTTGTCACAGAGTGTCAGAGACATTCAGAGGGCACTGAGATTTTCTGAGTGTGTCAGAGAGTGTCAGAGAGTTTCAGAGAGTGTCAGAGATTTTCAGAGAGTGTCACAGACTGTCAGAGAGTGTCATAGAGTGTGTGAGACTGTCAGAGAGTTTCAGAGAGTGTCAGATATTTCAGTGAGTGTCAGAGAGTATCAGAGATTGTCAGCGAGAGTCAGATAGTGTCAGTGAATGTCAGAGAGTATCAGAGAGTGTCAGCAAGAGTCAGAGAGTGCCAGAGAGTGTCTGAGAGTGTCTGAGAGAGTCATAGAGTTTCTGAGAGTTTGTGATTTTGTCAGAGAGTGTCAGAGATTGTCCGAGAGTGTCAAAGAGTATCAGAGAGTGTCAGAGAGTGTCAGAAAGTTTCAGAAAGTATCAGATAGTGTCAGAGAGATTCAGAAAGTGTCAGAGAGTTTCAGAGAGTGTCTGAGAGTTTCAGAGAGTGTCAGAGAGTTTCAGAGCGTGTCAGAGATTTTCAGAGAGTATCAGAGTGTTTCAGAGAGTTTCAGAGAGTGTCAGAGAATGTCAGAGAGTGTCTGAGAGTTTCAGAGAGTGTCAGAGAGTTTCAGAGAGTGTCAGAGAGTTTCAGAGAGTTTCTGAGTTTGTCAGAGAGTGTCAGAGACTTTCAGAGAGTTTCTGAGTGTTTCTGAGAGTTTCAGAGAGTTTCAGAGAGCTTCAGAGAGTTTGAGAGAGTGTCAGAGCCTTTCAGAGAGTTTCAGAGAGCTTCAGAGAGTTTCAGAGAGTGTCAGAGCCTGTCAGAGAGTTTCAGAGAATGTCACGGGGTGTCATAGAGTTTCAGAGAGCTTCAGAGAGTGTCAGAGAGTGTCAGAGAGTGTCATAGAGTTTCAGTCAGTTTCAGAGAGTGTCAGAGAGTTTCAGAGAGAGTCAGACACTGTCTGAGAGTGTCAAAGGGTGTCAAAGTGTTTCAGAGAGAGTCAGAAAGAGTCAGAGAGTTTCTGAGAGTTTGTGAGTTTGTCAGAGAGTGTCAGAGATTGTCCGAGAGTGTCAGAGAGTATCAGAGAGTGTCGGAGAGTGTCAGAAAGTTTCAGAAAGTGTCAGATAGTGTCAGAGAGATTCAGAAAGTGTCAGAGAGTGTCAGAGAGTGGCTGAGAGTGTCAGAGAGTGTCAGAGAGTTTCAGAGCGTGTCAGAGATTGTCAGAGAGTATCAGAGAGTTTCAGAGAGTGTCAGAATGTTTCAGAGAGTGTCAGAGAATGTCAGAGAGTGTCTGAGAGTTTCAGAGAGTGTCAGAGAGTTTCAGAGAATGTCAGAGAGTTTCTGAGTTTGTCAGAGAGTGTCAGAGAGTGTCAGAGACTTTCAGAGAGTTTCTGAGAGTTTCAGAGAGTGTCAGAGCCTTTCAGAGAGTTTCAGAGAGCGTCACAGAGTGTCAGAGAGTATCAGAGAGCTTCAGAGAGTGTCAGAGAGTTTCAGAGAGAGTAGAGAGTTTCAGAGAGAGTCAGACAGTGTCTGAGAGAGTCAAAGAGTGTCAAAGGGTTTCAGAGAGTGTCAGAGAGTTACAGAGAGTTTCAGAGACTTTCTGAGAGTGTCAGAGAGTGCCTGAGAGTTTCTGACAGATTCTGAGTGTGTCGGAGAGTGTCATAGAGTTTCAGAGAGTGTCACAGAGTGTCAGAGAGTGTCAGACTGTTTCAGAGCGCGTCAGAGATTGTCAGATGGTTTCAGAGAGTTTCAGAGAATGTCAGAGTGTGTCAGAGAGTTTCAGAGAGATTCAGAGAGTGTCAGGGAGTGTCAGAGAGTGTCAGAGAATGTCAGAGAGTTTCAGAGAGTGTCACAGTGTCAGAGAGTTTCAGAGAGAGTCAGAGAGTGTCAGAGAGGTTCAGAGAGTGTCAGAGAGTTTCTGAGAGTGTCGGAGTTTGTAAGAGAGTGTCCGAGAGTGTCAGAGATTTTCAGAGAGTGTCACAGTGTGTCAGAGAGTGTCAGAGACCTTCTGAGAGTTTCTGAGATTTTCAGAGAGTGTCAGAGAGTTTCAGAGAGTGTCTGAGAGTGTCAGAGAGTGTCAGAGAGTTTCTGAGAGTTTCTGAGTTTGTAAGAGTGTGTCAGAGATTGTCAGAGAATTTCAGAGAGTGTCACAGAGTGTCAGAGAGTGTCAGAGAGTGTCAGAGAGTTTCAGAGAGTTTCTGAAAGTTTCCGAGAGTGTCGGAGATTTTCAGAGAGTTTCAGAGATTTTCAGAGATTGTCCGAGAGTGTCAGAAAGTTTCAGAGAGATTCAGAGAGTGTCAGGGAGAGTCAGAGAGTGTCAGAGAGTTTCAGAATGTGTCAGAGAGTTTCAGCG
Organism: Heterodontus francisci; assembly: GCF_036365525.1. Lineage (NCBI taxonomy): Eukaryota > Metazoa > Chordata > Chondrichthyes > Heterodontiformes > Heterodontidae > Heterodontus > Heterodontus francisci. The sequence goes on along the minus strand of NC_090411.1, from coordinate 396,693 downwards.
AGTGTCAGACAGTATCTGAGAGTGTCAGAGAGTGTCAGAGAGTTTCAAAGAGTGTCAGAGATTGTCCGAGAGTGTCAGAGAGTATCAGAGAGATCCAGAGAGTGTCAGAGAGTGTCAGAGAGTGTCAGAAAGTTTCAGAAAGTGTCAGATAGTGTCAGAAAGATTCAGAGAGATTCAGAAGTTGTCAGAGAGTGTCAGAGAGTGTCAGAGAGTGTCAGCGAGTTTCAGAGCGTGTCAGAGATTGTCAGAGTGTATCAGAGAGTTTCAGAGAGTGTCAGAGAGTTTCAGAGAGTGTCAGAGAATGTCAGAGAGTGTCAGAGAGTGTCAGAGACTTTCATAGAGAGTCAGTGAGTGTCAGAGAGTGTCAAAGTGTGTCACAGAGTTTCAGAGAGTGTCAGAGAGCGTCAGAGAGTGTCAGAGAGTTTCAGAGAGTGTCAGAGTGTTTCAGAGACTTTCTGAGAGTGTCACAGAGATCCATAGGGTTTCTGAGAGTTTCTGAGTGTGTCGGAGTGTGTCTGAGAGAGTCAGAGAGTATCTGAGAGTGTCACAGAGTGTCAGAGAGTGTCAGAGATTTTCAGAGAGTTTCAGAGATGTTCAGAGAGTGTCAGAATGTTTCAGAGAGAGTCAGAGAGTGTCAGGGACTTTCAGAGAGTTTCAGAGAGTGTCACAGAGTGTCAGAGCTTTTCAGAGAGATTCAGAGAGTGTCAGAGAGTTTCAGTGAGCTTCTGAGTGTTTCTGAGAGTGTCAGAGAGTTACAAAGAGTTTCAGAGAGTGTCAGAAAGTTTCAGAGAGTGTCCGAGAGTTTCAGAGAGTGTCAGAAAGTGTCAGAGAGTTTCAGAGAGTTTCAGAGAGAGTCAGACAATGTCTGAGAGTGTCAAAGAGTGTCAAAAAGTTTCGGAGAGTGTCAGAGAGTGTCAGAGAGTTTCAGAGAGTTTCAGAGTATTTCAGAGAGTGTCACAGAGTTTCAGAGAGTGTCAGAGATTTTCAGAGAGTGCCAGAGATCTTCAGAGTGTGTCAGAGAGTGCCAGAAAGTTTCAGAGAGTGTCACAGAGTGTCGGAGAGTTTCAGAGAGATTCAGAGAGTGTCCGAGAGATTCAGAAAGTGTCAGATAGTGTCAGAGTATTTCAGAAAGTGTCAGAGAGTGTCAGAGAGTGTCTGAGAGTGTCAGAGAGTGTCAGAGAGATTCAGAGTGTCAGAGAGTGTCAGAGAGTTTCAGAGAATTTCAGAGAGTGTCAGAGAGTTTCAGAGAGTCTCAGATAGTGTCAGAGAGTGTCAGAGAGTGTCTGAGAGTGCCTGAGAGTTTCAGATAGTGTCAGAGAGTGTCAGAGAGTTTCAGTGAGCTTCTGAGAGTTTCTGAGAGTGTCAGAGAGTTACAAAGAGTTTCAGAGAGTGTCAGAAAGTTTCAGAGAGTGTCCGAGAGGTTCAGAGAGTTTCAGAGGGTGTCACAGAGTGTCAGAGAGTTTCAGAAAGCTTCAGAGAGTGTCAGGGAGTGTCAGAGAGTGTCAGAGAGTTTCAGAGAGTTTCAGAGAGAGTCAGACAATGTCTGAGAGTGTCAAAGAGTGTCAAGAAGTTTCAGAGAGTGTCAGAGAGTGTCAGAGGGTTTCAGAGAGTGTCAGAGAGTTTCAGAGAATTTCTGTGAGTGTCAGAGAGTGCCTGAGAGTTTCTGACAGTTTCTGAGTGTACCGGAGAGTGTCAGAGAGTGTCAGAGTGTTTCAGAGAGTGTCACAGAGTTTCAGAGAGTGTCAAAGATTTTCAGAGAGTTTCAGAGATCTTCAGAGAGTGTCAGTGAGTGCCACAGAGTGTCAGTGAGTGTCAGAGAGTTTCAGAGAGTGTCAGTGATTTTCAGAGAGTTTCAGAGATCTTCAGAGAGTGTCAGAGAGTGCCAGAAAGTTTCAGAGAGTGTCACAGAGTGCCGGAGAGTTTCAGAGAGATTCAGAGAGTGTCCGCGAGATTCAGAAAGTGTCAGATAGTGTCAGAGAGTTTCAGAAAGTGTCAGAGAGTGTCAGAGAGTGTCTGAGAGTGTCAGAGATTGTCAGAGAGTTTCAGAGATTGTCAGAGAGTGTCAGAAAGTTTCAGAGAGTTTCAGAGAGTGTCAGAGAGTGTCAGAGAGCTTCAGACAGTGTCAGGGAGTGTCAGAGAGTGTCAGAGAGTTTCAGATAGAGTCAGACAGTTTCTGAGATTGTCAAAGAGCGTCAAAGAGTTTCAGAGAGTGTCAGAGAGTTTCAGAGAGTGTCAGGGAGTGTCAGGGAGTGTCAGAGAGTGTCAGAGAGTTTCAGAGAGAGTCAGACAGTGTCTGAGAGTGTCAAAGAGTGTCAGAGAGTGTCAGAGAGTGTCAGAGAGTTTCAGAGAGTGTCAAAGAGTTTCTGAGAGTTCTGAGTGTGTCGAAGTGTCTCTGCGTGAGTCAGAGAGTATCTGAGAGTGTCACAGAGTTTCAGAGAGTGTCAGAGATTTTCAGAGGGTTTCAGAGATGTTCAGAGAGTGTCACAGAGTGTCAGAAAGTTTCAGAGAGTGTCAGGTAGTTTCAGAGAGTTACAGAGTGTCACAGAGTGTCAGAGAGTTTCAGAGAGATTCAGAGAGTGTCAGAAAGTGTCAGAGAGTGTCACAGAGTGACACAGAGTTGCAGAGTGTGTCAGAGAGTGTCCGAGAGTTTCAGAAAGTGTCAGATAGTGTCAGAGAGTTTCAGAAAGTGTCAGAGAGTGTCAGAGAGTGTCTGAGAATGTCAGAGAGTCTCAGAGATCTTCAGAGAGTGTCAGAGAGTGCGAGAAAGTTTCAGAGAGTGTGACAGAGTGTCGGAGAGTTTCAGAGAGATTCTGAGAGTGTCCGAGAGATTCAGAAAGTGTCAGATAGTGTCAGAGAGTTTCAGAGATCTTCAGAGAGTGTCTGAGAGTGTCGGAGAGTGCCAGAGACTGTCAGAGAGTTTCAGAGAGTGTCAGAGAGTTTCAGAGAGTTTCAGAGAGTGTCAGAGAGCTTCAGAGAGTTTCAGAGAGTGTCAGAAAGTTTCAGAGAGTGTCAGAGAGTTTCAGAGAGTGTCACAGAGTGTCAGAGTGATTCAGAGAGATTCAGAGAGTGTCAGAGATTGCCAGAGATTGTCAGACAGTTTCAGAGAGTTTCAGAGAATGTCAGAGAGTTTCATAGAGAGTCAGTGAGTGTCAGAGAGTGTCAAAGTGTGTCACAGAGTTTCAGAGAGTGTCAGAGAGCGTCAGAGAGTGTCAGAGAGTTTCAGAGAGTGTCAGAGTGTTTCAGAGACTTTCTGAGAGTGTCACAGAGATCCATAGGGTTTCTGAGAGTTTCTGAGTGTGTCGGAGTGTGTCTGAGAGAGTCAGAGAGTATCTGAGAGTGTCACAGAGTGTCAGAGAGTGTCAGAGATTTTCAGAGAGTTTCAGAGATGTTCAGAGAGTGTCAGAATGTTTCAGAGAGAGTCAGAGAGTGTCAGGGACTTTCAGAGAGTTTCAGAGAGTGTCACAGAGTGTCAGAGCTTTTCAGAGAGATTCAGAGAGTGTCAGAGAGTGTCACCGAGTGTCATAGAGTTGCAGAGTGTGTCAGAGAGTGTCCGAGAGTTTCAGAAAGAGTCAGATAGTGTCAGAGAGTTTCAGAAAGTGTCAGAGAGTGTCAGAGAGTGTCTGAGAGTGTAAGAGAGTGTCAGAGTCCTTCAGAGAGGGTCACAGAGTTTCAGAGAGTGTCAGAGATTTTCAGAGAGTGCCAGAGATCTTCAGAGAGTGTCAGAGAGTGCCAGAAAGTTTCAGAGAGTGTCACAGAGTGTCGGAGAGTTTCAGAGAGATTCAGAGAGTGTCCGAGAGATTCAGAAAGTGTCAGATAGTGTCAGAGAGTTTCAGAAAGTGTCAGAGAGTTTCAGAGAATTTCAGAGAGTGTCAGAGAGTTTCAGAGAGTCTCAGATAGTGTCAGAGAGTGTCAGAGAGTGTCTAAGAGTGTCTGAGAGTTTCAGAGAGTGTCAGAGAGTTTCAGTGAGCTTTTGAGAGTTCTGGAGAGTGTCAGAGAGTTACAAAGAGTTTCAGAGAGTTTCAGAGAGTGTCAGAAAGTTTCAGAGATTGTCCGAGAGTTTCAGAGAGTGTCACAGAGTGTCAGAGAGTTTCAGAAAGCTTCAGAGAGTGTCAGGGAGTGTCACAGAGTGTCAGAGAGTTTCAGAGAGTTTCAGAGAGAGTCAGACAGTGACTGAGAGTGTCAAAGAGTGTCAAAGAGTTTCAGAGAGTGTCAGAGAGTGTCAGAGAGTGTCAGAGGGTTTCAGAGAGTGTCAGAGAGTTTCAGAGAATTTCTGAGAGTGTCAGAGAGAGCCTGAGAGTTTCTGAGTGTGCCCGAGAGTGTCAGAGATTGTCAGAGAGTTTCAGAGAGTGTCAGAGAGTGCCAGAAAGTTTCAGAGAGTGTCACAGAGTGCCTGTGAGTTTCAGAGAGATTCAGAGAGTGTCCGAGAGATTCAGAAAGTGTCAGATAGTGTCAGAGAGTTTCATAAAGTGTCAGAGAGTGTCAGAGAGTGTCTGAGAGTGTCAGAGATTGTCAGAGAGTGTCAGTGAGTGCCACAGAGTGTCAGTGAGTGTCAGAGAGTTTCAAAGAGTGTCAGAGATTTCCAGAGAGTTTCAGAGATCTTCAGAGAGTGTCAGAGAGTGCCAGAAAGTTTCAGAGAGTGTCAGGGAGTGTCAGAGAGTTTCAGAGATAGTCAGACAGTGTCACAGAGTGTCAAAGAGTGTCAAAGAGTTTCAGAGAGTGTCAGAGAGTGTCAGAGAGTTTCAGAGAGTGTCAAAGAGTTTCAGAGAGTTACTGAGAAAGTCAGAGAGAGCCAGAGAGTTTCTGAGAGTTTCTGAGTGTGTCGAAGTGTGTCTGCGGGAGTCAGAGAGTATCTGAGAGTGTCACAGAGTGTCAGAGAGTGTCAGAGATTTTCAGAGAGTTTCAGAGATGTTCAGAGAGTGTCAGAGAGTGTCAGAAAGATTCAGAGAGTGTCAGGGAGTGTCAGAGAGTTTCAGAGAGATTCAGAGAGTGTAAGAGAGTGTCACAGAGTGACACAGAGTTGCAGAGTGTGTCAGAGAGTGTCCGAGAGTTTCAGAAAGTGTCAGATACTGTCAGAGAGTTTCAGAAAGTGTCAGAGAGTGTCAGAGAGTGTCTGAGAATGTCAGAGAGTGTCAGAGTGTTTCAGAGAGTTTCACAGAGTTTCAGAGAGTGTCAGAGATTTTCAGAGTGTTTCAGAGATCTTCAGAGAGTGTCAGAGAGTGCGAGAAAGTTTCAGAGAGTTTGACAGAGTGTCGGAGAGTTTCAGAGAGATTCAGAGCGTGTCCGAGAGATTCAGAAAGTGTCAGAGAGTGTCAGAGAATTTCAGAGATATTCAGAGAGTGTCTGAGAGTGTCTGAGAGTGCCAGAGATTGTCAGAGAGTTTCAGAGAGTGTCAGAGAGTGTCAGAGAGTTTCAGAGAGTTCCAGAGAGTGTCAGAGAGTGTCAGAGAGTGTCAGAGAGTTTCAGAGAGTTTCAGAGAGCTTCAGAGAGTTTCAGAGTGTGTCAGAAAGTTTCAGAGAGTGTCAGAGAGTTTCAGAGAGTGTCACAGAGTGTCAGGGTGATTCAGAGAGATTCAGAGAGTGTCAGAGATTGTCAGAGAGTTTCAGAGAGAGTCAGTGAGTGTCAGAGAGTGTCAAAGTGTGTCACAGAGTTTCCGAGAGTGTCAGAGAGTGTCAGAGAGTTTCAGTGAGCTTCTGAGACTTTCTGAGAGTGTCAGAGAGTTACAAAGAGTTTCAGAGAGTGTCAGAAAGTTTCAGAGAGTGTCCGAGAGGTTCAGAGAGTTTCAGAGGGTGTCACAGAGTGTCAGAGAGTTTCAGAAAGCTTCAGAGAGTGTCAGGGAGTGTCAGAGAGTTTCAGAGAGTTTCAGAGAGAGTCAGACAATGTCTGAGAGTGTCAAAGAGTGTCAAGAAGTTTCAGAGAGTGTCAGAGAGTGTCAGAGGGTTTCAGAGAGTGTCAGAGAGTTTCAGAGAATTTCTGTGAGTGTCAGAGAGTGCCTGAGAGTTTCTGACAGTTTCTGAGTGTACCGGAGAGTGTCAGAGAATGTCAGAGTGTTTCAGAGAGTGTCACAGAGTTTCAGAGAGTGTCAAAGATTTTCAGAGAGTTTCAGAGATCTTCAGAGAGTGTCAGTGAGTGCCACAGAGTGTCAGTGAGTGTCAGAGAGTTTCAGAGAGTGTCAGTGATTTTCAGAGAGTTTCAGAGATCTTCAGAGAGTGTCAGAGAGTGCCAGAAAGTTTCAGAGAGTGTCACAGAGTGACGGAGAGTTTCAGAGAGATTCAGAGAGTGTCCGCGAGATTCAGAAAGTGTCAGATAGTGTCAGAGAGCTTCAGAAAGTGTCAGAGAGTGTCAGAGAGTGTCTGAGAGTGTCAGAGATTGTCAGAGAGTTTCAGAGATTGTCAGAGAGTGTCATTGAGTTTCAGAGAGTTTCAGAGAGTGTCAGAGAGTGTCAGAGAGCTTCAGACAGTGTCAGGGAGTGTCAGACAGTGTCAGAGAGTTTCAGATAGAGTCAGACAGTTTCTGAGATTGTCAAAGAGCGTCAAAGAGTTTCAGAGAGTGTCAGAGAGTTTCAGAGAGTGTCAGGGAGTGTCAGGGAGTGTCAGAGAGTGTCAGAGAGTTTCAGAGAGAGTCAGACAGTGTCTGAGAGTGTCAAAGAGTGTCAAAGGGTTTCAGAGAGTGTCAGAGAGAGTCAGAGAGTGTCACAGAGTTTCAGAGAGTGTCAGAGATTTTCAGAGGGTTTCAGAGATGTTCAGAGAGTGTCACAGAGTGTCAGAAAGTTTCAGACAGTGTCAGAAAGTGTCAGAGAGTGTCACAGAGTGACACAGAGTTGCAGAGTGTATCAGAGAGTGTCCGAGAGTTTCAGAAAGTGTCAGATAGTGTCAGAGAGTTTCAGAAAGTGTCAGAGAGTGTCAGAGAGTGTCTGAGAATGTCAGAGAGTCTCAGAGATCTTCAGAGAGTGTCAGAGAGTGCGAGAAAGTTTCAGAGAGTGTGACAGAGTGACGGAGAGTTTCAGAGAGATTCTGAGAGTGTCCGAGAGATTCAGAAAGTGTCAGATAGTGTCAGAGAGTTTCAGAGATCTTCAGAGAGTGTCTGAGAGTGTCTGAGAGTGCCAGAGACTGTCAGAGAGTTTCAGAGAGTGTCAGAGAGTTTCAGAGAGTTTCAGAGAGTGTCAGAGAGCTTCAGAGAGTTTCAGAGAGTGTCAGAAAGTTTCAGAGAGTGTCAGAGAGTTTCAGAGAGTGTCACAGAGTGTCAGAGTGATTCAGAGAGATTCAGAGAGTGTCAGAGATTGCCAGAGATTGTCAGACAGTTTCAGAGAGTTTCAGAGAATGTCAGAGAGTTTCATAGAGAGTCAGTGATTGTCAGAGAGTGTCAAAGTGTGTCACAGAGTTTCAGAGAGTGTCAGAGAGCGTCAGAGAGTGTCAGAGAAATTCAGAGAATGTCAGAGTGTTTCAGAGACTTTCTGAGAGTGTCACAGAGATCCATAGGGTTTCTGAGTGTTTCTGAGTGTGTCGGAGTGTGTCTGAGAGTGTCAGAGAGTGTCAGAGAGTATCTGAGAGTATCTGAGAGTGTCACAGAGTGTCACAGAGTGTCAGAGATTTTCAGAGAGTTTCAGAGATGTTCAGAGAGTCTCAGAATGTTTCAGAGAGAGTCAGAGAGTGTCAGGGACTTTCAGGGAGTTTCAGAGAGTGTCACAGAGTGTCAGAGCTTTTCAGAGAGATTCAGAGAATGTCAGAGAGTGTCACCGAGTGTCATAGAGTTGCAGAGTGTGTCAGAGAGTCTCCGAGAGTTTCAGAAAGAGTCAGATAGTGTCAGAGAGTGTCAGAGAGTGTCTGAGACTGCAAGAGAGTGTCAGAGTCATTCAGAGAGGGTCACAGAGTTTCAGAGAGTGTCAGAGATTTTCAGAGAGTGCCAGAGATCTTCAGAAAGTGTCAGAGAGTGCCAGAAAGTTTCAGAGAGTGTCACAGAGTGTCGGAGAGTTTCAGAGAGATTCAGAGAGTGTCCGAGAGATTCAGAAAGTGTCAGATAGTGTCAGAGAGTTTCAGAAAGTGTCAGAGAGTTTCAGAGAATTTCAGAGAGTGTCAGAGAGTTTCAGAGAGTCTCAGATAGTGTCAGAGAGTGTCAGAGAGTGTCAGAGAGTGTCTGAGAGTGTCTGAGAGTGTCTGAGAGTTTCAGAGAGTGTCAGAGAGTTTCAGTGAGCTTCTGAGAGTTTCGGAGAGTGTCAGAGAGTGACAAAGAGTTTCAGTGAGTTTCAGAGAGTGTCAGAAAGTTTCATAGATTGTCCGAGAGTTTCAGAGAGTGTCACAGAGTGTCAGAGAGTTTCAGAAAGCTTCAGAGAGTGTCAGGGAGTGTCACAGAGTGTCAGAGAGTTTCAGAGAGTTTCAGAGAGAGTCAGACAGTGACTGAGAGTGTCAAAGAGTTTCAGAGAGTGTCAGAGAGTGTCAGAGAGTGTCAGAGGGTTTCAGAGAGTGTCAGAGAGTTTCAGAGAATTTCTGAGAGTGTCAGAGAGAGCCTGAGAGTTTCTGAGTGTGCCCGAGAGTGTCAGAGATTGTCAGAGTGTTTCAGAGAGTGTCACAGAGTTTCAGAGAGTGTCAGAGAGTTTCAGAGAGTGTCACAGAGTGCCGGATAGTTTCAGAGAGATTCAGAGAGTGTCCGAGAGATTCAGAAAGTGTCAGATAGTGTCAGAGAGTTTCAGAAAGTGTCAGAGAGTGTCAGAGAGTGTCTGAGAGTGTCAGAGATTGTCAGAGAGTGTCAGTGAGTGCCACAGAGTGTCAGTGAGTGTCAGAGAGTTTCAGAGAGTGTCAGAGATTTCCAGAGAGTTTCAGAGATCTTCAGAGAGTGTCAGAGAGTGCCAGAAAGTTTCAGAGAGTGTCACAGAGTGCCGGAGAGTTTCAGAGAGATTCACAGAGTGTCCGAGAGATTCAGAAAGTGTCAGATAGTGTCAGAGAGTTTCAGAAAGTGTCAGAGAGTGTCAGAGAGTGTCTGAGCGTGTCAGAGATTGTCAGAGAGTTTCAGAGAGTGTCAGAGAGTTTCAGAGAGTGTCAGAGAGTGTCAGAGAGCTTCAGAGAGTGTCAGAGAGTGTCAGAGAGTTTCAGATAGAGTCAGACAGTGTCTGAGATTGTCAAAGACTGTCAAAGAGTTTCAGAGATTGTCAGAGAGTTTCAGAGAGTGTCAGGGAGTGTCAGAGAGTGTCAGAGAGTTTCAGAGAGAGTCAGACAGTGTCACAGAGTGTCAAAGAGTGTCAAAGAGTTTCAGTGAGTGTCAGAGAGTGTCAGAGAGTTTCAGAGAGTTTCAGAGAGTGTCAAAGAGTTTCAGAGAGTTACTGAGAAAGTCAGAGAGAGCCAGAGAGTTTCTGAGAGTTTCTGAGTGTGTCGAAGTGTGTCTGCGGGAGTCAGAGAGTATCTGAGAGTGTCACAGAGTGTCAGAGAGTGTCAGAGATTTTCAGAGAGTTTCAGAGATGTTCAGAGAGTGTCAGAGAGTGTCAGAAAGATTCAGAGAGTGTCAGGGAGTGTCAGAGAGTTTCAGAGAGATTCAGAGAGTGTCAGAGAGTGTCACAGAGTGACACAGAGTTGCAGAGTGTGTCAGAGAGTGTCCGAGAGTTTCAGAATGTGTCAGATACTGTCAGAGAGTTTCAGAAAGTGTCAGAGAGTGTCAGAGAGTGTCTGAGAATGTCAGAGAGTGTCAGAGTGTTTCAGAGAGTTTCACAGAGTTTTAGAGAGTGTCAGAGATTTTCAGAGTGTTTCAGAGATCTTCAGAGAGTGTCAGAGAGTGCGAGAAAGTTTCAGAGAGTTTGACAGAGTGTCGGAGAGTTTCAGAGAGATTCAGAGCGTGTCCGAGAGATTCAGAAAGTGTCAGAGAGTGTCAGAGAGTTTCAGAGATCTTCAGAGAGTGTCTGAGAGTGTCTGAGAGTGCCAGAGATTGTCAGAGAGTTTCAGAGAGTGTCAGAGAGTGTCAGAGAGTTTCAGAGAGTTTCAGAGAGTGTCAGAGAGTGTCAGAGAGTTTCAGAGAGTTTCAGAGAGCTTCAGAGAGCTTCAGAGTGTGTCAGAAAGTTTCAGAGAGTGTCAGAGAGTTTCAGAGAGTGTCACAGAGTGTTAGGGTGATTCAGAGAGATTCAGAGAGTGTCAGAGATTGTCAGAGAGTTTCAGACAGTTTCAGACAGTTTCAGAGAGTGTCAGAGAGTTTCAGAGAGAGTCAGTGAGTGTCAGAGAGTGTCAAAGTGTGTCACAGAGTTTCAGAGAGTGTCAGAGAGCGTCAGATTGTGTCAGAGAGTTTCAGAGAGTGTCAGAGAGTTTCAGAGAGTTTCAGAGAGCTTCAGAGAGTTTCAGAGTGTGTCAGAAAGTTTCAGAGAGTGTCAGAGAGTTTCAGAGAGTGTCACAGAGAGTCATGGTGATTCAGAGAGATTCAGAGAGTGTCAGAGATTGTCAGAGAGTTTCAGACAGTTTCAGACAGTTTCAGAGAGTGTCAGAGAGTTTCAGAGAGAGTCAGTGAGTGTCAGAGAGTGTCAAAGTGTGTCACAGAGTTTCGGAGAGTATCAGAGAGCGTCAGATTGTGTCAGAGAGTTTCAGAGAGTGTCAGAGTGTTTCAGAGACTTTCTGAGAGTGTCAGAGACTTCCAGAGAGTTTCTGAGAGTTTCTGAGTGTGTCGGAGTGTGTCTGAGAGAGTCAGAGAGTATCGGAGAGTGTCACAGAGTGTGAGAGAGTGTCAGAGATTTTCAGAGAGATTCAGAGATGTTCAGAGAGTGTCAGAGAGTGTCAGAAAGTTTCAGAGAGTGTCAGGGACTTTCAGAGAGTTTCAGAGAGTGTCACAGAGTGTCAGAGCTTTTCAGAGAGATTCGGAGAGTGTCAGAGAGTGACAAAGAGTTTCAGTGAGTTTCAGAGAGTGTCAGAAAGTTTCATAGATTGTCCGAGAGTTTCAGAGAGTGTCACAGAGTGTCAGAGAGTTTCAGAAAGCTTCAGAGAGTGTCAGGGAGTGTCACAGAGTGTCAGAGAGTTTCAGAGAGTTTCAGAGAGAGTCAGACAGTGACTGAGAGTGTCAAAGAGTGTCAAAGAGTTTCAGAGAGTGTCAGAGAGTCTCAGAGAGTGTCAGAGGGTTTCAGAGAGTGTCAGAGAGTTTCAGAGAATTTCTGAGAGTGTCAGAGAGAGCCTGAGAGTTTCTGAGTGTGCCCGAGAGTGTCAGAGATTGTCAGAGTGTTTCAGAGAGTGTCACAGAGTTTCAGAGAGTGTCAGAGAGTTTCAGAGAGTGTCACAGAGTGCCGGATAGTTTCAGAGAGATTCAGAGAGTGTCCGAGAGATTCAGAAAGTGTCAGATAGTGTCAGAGAGTTTCAGAAAGTGTCAGAGAGTGTCAGAGAGTGTCTGAGAGTGTCAGAGATTGTCAGAGAGTGTCAGTGAGTGCCACAGAGTGTCAGTGAGTGTCAGAGAGTTTCAGAGAGTGTCAGAGATTTCCAGAGAGTTTCAGAGATCTTCAGAGAGTGTCAGAGAGTGCCAGAAAGTTTCAGAGAGTGTCACAGAGTGCCGGAGAGTTTCAGAGAGATTCACAGAGTGTCCGAGAGATTCAGAAAGTGTCAGATAGTGTCAGAGAGTTTCAGAAAGTGTCAGAGAGTGTCAGAGAGTGTCTGAGCGTGTCAGAGATTGTCAGAGAGTTTCAGAGAGTGTCAGAGAGTTTCAGAGAGTGTCAGAGAGTGTCAGAGAGCTTCAGAGAGTGTCAGAGAGTTTCAGATAGAGTCAGACAGTGTCTGAGATTGTCAAAGACTGTCAAAGAGTTTCAGAGATTGTCAGAGAGTTTCAGAGAGTGTCAGGGAGTGTCAGAGAGTGTCAGAGAGTTTCAGAGAGAGTCAGACAGTGTCACAGAGTGTCAAAGAGTGTCACAGAGTTTCAGTGAGTGTCAGAGAGTGTCAGAGAGTTTCAGAGAGTTTCAGAGAGTGTCAAAGAGTTTCAGAGAGTTACTGAGAAAGTCAGAGAGAGCCAGAGAGTTTCTGAGAGTTTCTGAATGTGTCGAAGTGTGTCTGCGGGAGTCAGAGAGTATCTGAGAGTGTCACAGAGTGTCAGAGAGTGTCAGAGATTTTCTGAGAGTTTCAGAGATGTTCAGAGAGTGTCAGAGAGTGTCAGAAAGATTCAGAGAGTGTCAGGGAGTGTCAGAGAGTTTCAGAGAGATTCAGAGAGTGTCAGAGAGTGTCACAGAGTGACACAGAGTTGCAGAGTGTGTCAGAGAGTGTCCAAGAGTTTCAGAAAGTGTCAGATACTGTCAGAGAGTTTCAGAAAGTGTCAGAGAGTGTCAGAGAGTGTCTGAGAATGTCAGAGAGTGTCAGAATGTTTCAGAGAGTTTCACAGAGTTTTAGAGAGTGTCAGAGATTTTCAGAGTGTTTCAGAGATCTTCAGAGAGTGTCAGAGAGTGCGAGAAAGTTTCAGAGAGTTTGACAGAGTGTCGGAGAGTTTCAGAGAGATTCAGAGCGTGTCCGAGAGATTCAGAAAGTGTCAGAGAGTGTCAGAGAGTTTCAGAGATCTTCAGAGAGTGTCTGAGAGTGTCTGAGAGTGCCAGAGATTGTCAGAGAGTTTCAGAGAGTGTCAGAGAGTGTCAGAGAGTTTCAGAGAGTTTCAGAGAGTGTCAGAGAGTTTCAGAGAGTGTCACAGAGTGTCAGGGTGATTCAGAGAGATTCAGAGAGTGTCAGAGATTGTCAGAGAGTTTCAGACAGTTTCAGACAGTTTCAGAGAGTGTCAGAGAGTTTCAGAGAGAGTCAGTGAGTGTCAGAGAGTGTCAAAGTGTGTCACAGAGTTTCAGAGAGTGTCAGAGAGCGTCAGATTGTGTCAGAGAGTTTCAGAGAGTGCCAGAGAGTTTCAGAGAGTTTCAGAGAGCTTCAGAGAGTTTCAGAGTGTGTCAGAAAGTTTCAGAGAGTGTCAGAGAGTTTCAGAGAGTGTCACAGAGTGTCATGGTGATTCAGAGAGATTCAGAGAGTGTCAGAGATTGTCAGAGAGTTTCAGACAGTTTCAGACAGTTTCAGAGAGTGTCAGAGAGTTTCAGAGAGAGTCAGTGAGTGTCAGAGAGTGTCAAAGTGTGTCACAGAGTTTCGGAGAGTATCAGAGAGCGTCAGATTGTGTCAGAGAGTTTCAGAGAGTGTCAGAGTGTTTCAGAGACTTTCTGAGAGTGTCAGAGAGTTCCAGAGAGTTTCTGAGAGTTTCTGAGTGTGTCGGAGTGTGTCTGAGAGAGTCAGAGAGTATCTGAGAGTGTCACAGAGGGTGAGAGAGTGTCAGAGATTTTCAGAGAGATTCAGAGATGTTCAGAGAGTGTCAGAGAGTGTCAGAAAGTTTCAGAGAGTGTCAGGGACTTTCAGAGAGTTTCAGAGAGTGTCACAGAGTGTCAGAGCTTTTCAGAGAGATTCGGAGAGTGTCAGAGACTGTCACAGAGTGTCATAGATTTGCAGAGTGTGTCAGAGAGTGTCCGAGAGTTTCAGAAAGAGTCAGATAGTGTCAGAGTGTTTCAGAAAGTGTCAGAGAGTGTCAGAGAGTGTCAGAGTCTTTCAGAGAGTGTCACAGAGTTTCAGAGAGTGTCACAGAGTGTCAGGGTGATTCAGAGAGATTCAGAGAGTGTCAGAGATTGTCAGAGAGTTTCAGACAGTTTCAGACAGTTTCAGAGAGTGTCAGAGAGTTTCAGAGACAGTCAGTGAGTGTCAGAGAGTGTCAAAGTGTGTCACAGAGTTTCAGAGAGTGTCAGAGAGCGTCAGATTGTGTCAGGGAGTGTCACAGAGTGTCAGAGAGTTACAGAGAGTGTCAGAGGGTTTCAGAGAGTGTCAGAGAGTTTCAGAGAATTTCTGAGAGTGTCAGAGAGAGCCTGAGAGTTTCTGAGTGTGCCCGAGAGTGTCAGAGATTGTCAGAGTGTTTCAGAGAGTGTCACAGAGTTTCAGAGAGTGTCAGAGAGTTTCAGAGAGTGTCACAGAGTGCCGGATAGTTTCAGAGAGATTCAGAGAGTGTCCGAGAGATTCAGAAAGTGTCAGATAGTGTCAGAGAGTTTCAGAAAGTGTCAGAGAGTGTCAGAGAGTGTCTGAGAGTGTCAGAGATTGTCAGAGAGTGTCAGTGAGTGCCACAGAGTGTCAGTGAGTGTCAGAGAGTTTCAGAGAGTGTCAGAGATTTCCAGAGAGTTTCAGAGATCTTCAGAGAGTGTCAGAGAGTGCCAGAAAGTTTCAGAGAGTGTCACAGAGTGCCGGAGAGTTTCAGAGAGATTCAGAGAGTGTCCGAGAGATTCAGAAAGTGTCAGATAGTGTCAGAGAGTTTCAGAAAGTGTCAGAGAGTGTCAGAGAGTGTCTGAGAGTGTCAGAGATTGTCAGAGAGTGTCAGTGAGTGCCACAGAGTGTCAGTGAGTGTCAGAGAGTTTCAGAGAGTGTCAGAGATTTCCAGAGAGTTTCAGAGATCTTCAGAGAGTGTCAGAGAGTGCCAGAAAGTTTCAGAGAGTGTCACAGAGTGCCGGAGAGTTTCAGAGAGATTCAGAGAGTGTCCGAGAGATTCAGAAAGTGTCAGATAGTGTCAGAGAGTTTCAGAAAGTGTCAGAGAGTGTCAGAGAGTGTCTGAGCGTGTCAGAGATTGTCAGAGAGTTTCAGAGAGTGTCAGAGAGTTTCAGAGAGTGTCAGAGAGTGTCAGAGAGCTTCAGAGAGTGTCAGAGAGTTTCAGATAGAGTCAGACAGTGTCTGAGATTGTCAAAGACTGTCAAAGAGTTTCAGAGATTGTCAGAGAGTTTCAGAGAGTGTCAGGGAGTGTCAGAGAGTGTCAGAGAGTTTCAGAGAGAGTCAGACAGTGTCACAGAGTGTCAAAGAGTGTCACAGAGTTTCAGTGAGTGTCAGAGAGTGTCAGAGAGTTTCAGAGAGTTTCAGAGAGTGTCAAAGAGTTTCAGAGAGTTACTGAGAAAGTCAGAGAGAGCCAGAGAGTTTCTGAGAGTTTCTGAATGTGTCGAAGTGTGTCTGCGGGAGTCAGAGAGTATCTGAGAGTGTCACAGAGTGTCAGAGAGTGTCAGAGATTTTCTGAGAGTTTCAGAGATGTTCAGAGAGTGTCAGAGAGTGTCAGAAAGATTCAGAGAGTGTCAGGGAGTGTCAGAGAGTTTCAGAGAGATTCAGAGAGTGTCAGAGAGTGTCACAGAGTGACACAGAGTTGCAGAGTGTGTCAGAGAGTGTCCAAGAGTTTCAGAAAGTGTCAGATACTGTCAGAGAGTTTCAGAAAGTGTCAGAGAGTGTCAGAGAGTGTCTGAGAATGTCAGAGAGTGTCAGAATGTTTCAGAGAGTTTCACAGAGTTTTAGAGAGTGTCAGAGATTTTCAGAGTGTTTCAGAGATCTTCAGAGAGTGTCAGAGAGTGCGAGAAAGTTTCAGAGAGTTTGACAGAGTGTCGGAGAGTTTCAGAGAGATTCAGAGCGTGTCCGAGAGATTCAGAAAGTGTCAGAGAGTGTCAGAGAGTTTCAGAGATCTTCAGAGAGTGTCTGAGAGTGTCTGAGAGTGCCAGAGATTGTCAGAGAGTTTCAGAGAGTGTCAGAGAGTGTCAGAGAGTTTCAGAGAGTTTCAGAGAGTGTCAGAGAGTTTCAGAGAGTGTCACAGAGTGTCAGGGTGATTCAGAGAGATTCAGAGAGTGTCAGAGATTGTCAGAGAGTTTCAGACAGTTTCAGACAGTTTCAGAGAGTGTCAGAGAGTTTCAGAGAGAGTCAGTGAGTGTCAGAGAGTGTCAAAGTGTGTCACAGAGTTTCAGAGAGTGTCAGAGAGCGTCAGATTGTGTCAGAGAGTTTCAGAGAGTGCCAGAGAGTTTCAGAGAGTTTCAGAGAGCTTCAGAGAGTTTCAGAGTGTGTCAGAAAGTTTCAGAGAGTGTCAGAGAGTTTCAGAGAGTGTCACAGAGTGTCATGGTGATTCAGAGAGATTCAGAGAGTGTCAGAGATTGTCAGAGAGTTTCAGACAGTTTCAGACAGTTTCAGAGAGTGTCAGAGAGTTTCAGAGAGAGTCAGTGAGTGTCAGAGAGTGTCAAAGTGTGTCACAGAGTTTCGGAGAGTATCAGAGAGCGTCAGATTGTGTCAGAGAGTTTCAGAGAGTGTCAGAGTGTTTCAGAGACTTTCTGAGAGTGTCAGAGAGTTCCAGAGAGTTTCTGAGAGTTTCTGAGTGTGTCGGAGTGTGTCTGAGAGAGTCAGAGAGTATCTGAGAGTGTCACAGAGGGTGAGAGAGTGTCAGAGATTTTCAGAGAGATTCAGAGATGTTCAGAGAGTGTCAGAGAGTGTCAGAAAGTTTCAGAGAGTGTCAGGGACTTTCAGAGAGTTTCAGAGAGTGTCACAGAGTGTCAGAGCTTTTCAGAGAGATTCGGAGAGTGTCAGAGACTGTCACAGAGTGTCATAGATTTGCAGAGTGTGTCAGAGAGTGTCCGAGAGTTTCAGAAAGAGTCAGATAGTGTCAGAGTGTTTCAGAAAGTGTCAGAGAGTGTCAGAGAGTGTCAGAGTCTTTCAGAGAGTGTCACAGAGTTTCAGAGAGTGTCACAGAGTGTCAGGGTGATTCAGAGAGATTCAGAGAGTGTCAGAGATTGTCAGAGAGTTTCAGACAGTTTCAGACAGTTTCAGAGAGTGTCAGAGAGTTTCAGAGACAGTCAGTGAGTGTCAGAGAGTGTCAAAGTGTGTCACAGAGTTTCAGAGAGTGTCAGAGAGCGTCAGATTGTGTCAGGGAGTGTCACAGAGTGTCAGAGAGTTTCAGAGAGTGTCAGAGGGTTTCAGAGAGTGTCAGAGAGTTTCAGAGAATTTCTGAGAGTGTCAGAGAGAGCCTGAGAGTTTCTGAGTGTGCCCGAGAGTGTCAGAGATTGTCAGAGTGTTTCAGAGAGTGTCACAGAGTTTCAGAGAGTGTCAGAGAGTTTCAGAGAGTGTCACAGAGTGCCGGATAGTTTCAGAGAGATTCAGAGAGTGTCCGAGAGATTCAGAAAGTGTCAGATAGTGTCAGAGAGTTTCAGAAAGTGTCAGAGAGTGTCAGAGAGTGTCTGAGAGTGTCAGAGATTGTCAGAGAGTGTCAGTGAGTGCCACAGAGTGTCAGTGAGTGTCAGAGAGTTTCAGAGAGTGTCAGAGATTTCCAGAGAGTTTCAGAGATCTTCAGAGAGTGTCAGAGAGTGCCAGAAAGTTTCAGAGAGTGTCACAGAGTGCCGGAGAGTTTCAGAGAGATTCAGAGAGTGTCCGAGAGATTCAGAAAGTGTCAGATAGTGTCAGAGAGTTTCAGAAAGTGTCAGAGAGTGTCAGAGAGTGTCTGAGCGTGTCAGAGATTGTCAGAGAGTTTCAGAGAGTGTCAGAGAGTGTCAGAGAGTTTCAGAGAGTGTCAGAGAGTGTCAGAGAGCTTCAGAGAGTGTCAGAGAGTGTCAGAGAGTTTCAGATAGAGTCAGACAGTGTCTGAGATTGTCAAAGACTGTCAAAGAGTTTCAGAGATTGTCAGAGAGTTTCAGAGAGTGTCAGGGAGTGTCAGAGAGTGTCAGAGAGTTTCAGAGAGAGTCAGACAGTGTCACAGAGTGTCAAAGAGTGTCAAAGAGTTTCAGTGAGTGTCAGAGAGTGTCAGAGAGTTTCAGAGAGTTTCAGAGAGTGTCAAAGAGTTTCAGAGAGTTACTGAGAAAGTCAGAGAGAGCCAGAGAGTTTCTGAGAGTTTCTGAGTGTGTCGAAGTGTGTCTGCGGGAGTCAGAGAGTATCTGAGAGTGTCACAGAGTGTCAGAGAGTGTCAGAGATTTTCAGAGAGTTTCAGAGATGTTCAGAGAGTGTCAGAGAGTGTCAGAAAGATTCAGAGAGTGTCAGGGAGTGTCAGAGAGTTTCAGAGAGATTCAGAGAGTGTCAGAGAGTGTCACAGAGTGACACAGAGTTGCAGAGTGTGTCAGAAAGTGTCCGAGAGTTTCAGAAAGTGTCAGATACTGTCAGAGAGTTTCAGAAAGTGTCAGAGAGTGTCAGAGAGTGTCTGAGAATGTCAGAGAGTGTCAGAGTGTTTCAGAGAGTTTCACAGAGTTTTAGAGAGTGTCAGAGATTTTCAGAGTGTTTCAGAGATCTTCAGAGAGTGTCAGAGAGTGCGAGAAAGTTTCAGAGAGTTTGACAGAGTGTCGGAGAGTTTCAGAGAGATTCAGAGCGTGTCCGAGAGATTCAGAAAGTGTCAGAGAGTGTCAGAGAGTTTCAGAGATCTTCAGAGAGTGTCTGAGAGTGTCTGAGAGTGCCAGAGATTGTCAGAGAGTTTCAGAGAGTGTCAGAGAGTGTCAGAGAGTTTCAGAGAGTTTCAGAGAGTGTCAGAGAGTGTCAGAGAGTTTCAGAGAGTTTCAGAGAGCTTCAGAGAGTTTCAGAGTGTGTCAGAAAGTTTCAGAGAGTGTCAGAGAGTTTCAGAGAGTGTCACAGAGTGTCAGGGTGATTCAGAGAGATTCAGAGAGTGTCAGAGATTGTCAGAGAGTTTCAGACAGTTTCAGACAGTTTCAGAGAGTGTCAGAGAGTTTCAGAGAGAGTCAGTGAGTGTCAGAGAGTGTCAAAGTGTGTCACAGAGTTTCAGAGAGTGTCAGAGAGCGTCAGATTGTGTCAGAGAGTTTCAGAGAGTGTCAGAGAGTTTCAGAGAGTTTCAGAGAGCTTCAGAGAGTTTCAGAGTGTGTCAGAAAGTTTCAGAGAGTGTCAGAGAGTTTCAGAGAGTGTCACAGAGTGTCATGGTGATTCAGAGAGATTCAGAGAGTGTCAGAGATTGTCAGAGAGTTTCAGACAGTTTCAGACAGTTTCAGAGAGTGTCAGAGAGTTTCAGAGAGAGTCAGTGAGTGTCAGAGAGTGTCAAAGTGTGTCACAGAGTTTCAGAGAGTGTCAGAGATTTTCAGAGAGTGCCAGAGATCTTCAGAGAGTGTCAGAGAGTGCCAGAAAGTTTCAGAGAGTGTCACAGAGTGTCGGAGAGTTTCAGAGAGTGTCCGAGAGATTCAGAAAGTGTCAGATAGTGTCAGAGAGTTTCAGAAAGTGTCACAGAGTGTCAGAGAGTGTCTGAGAGTGTCAGAGAGTGTCAGAGAGTTTCAGAGAGTGTCAGAGAGTGTCAGAGAGTTTCAGAGAATTTCAGAGAGATTCCGAGAGTGTCAGAGAGTGTCACATAGTGTCATAGAGTTGCAGAGTGTGTCAGAGAGTGTCCGAGAGGTTCAGAAAGAGTCAGATAGTGTCAGAGAGTTTCAGAGATCTTCAGAGAGTTTCAGAGAGTGTCTGAGAGTGCCAGAGAGTTTCAGAGAGTGTCAGAGAGTTTCAGAGAATTTCTGAGAGTGTCAGACAGAGCCAAAGAGTTTCTGACAGTTTCTGAGTGTGCCCGAGAGTTTCAGAGATTGTCAGAGAGTTTCAGAGAGTGTCGCAGAGTTTCAGAGGGTGTCAGAGATTTTCAGAGAGTTTCAGAGATCTTCAGAGAGTGTCAGTAAGTGCCACAGAGTGTCAGTGAGTGTCAGAGAGTTTCAGAGAGTGTCAGAGATTTTCAGAGAGTTTCAGAGATCTTCAGAGAGTTTCAGAGAGTGCCAGAAAGTTTCAGAGAGTGTCACAGAGAGCCGGAGAGTTTCAGAGAGATTCAGAGAGTGTCTGAGAGATTCAGAAAGTGTCAGATAGTGTCATGGAGTTTCAGAAAGTGTCAGAGAGTGTCAGAGAGTGTCTGAGAGTGTCAGAGATTGTCAGAGAGTTTCAGAGAGTGTCAGAGAGTTTCAGAGAGTTTCAGAGAGTGTCAGAGACTGTCAGAGAGCTTCAGACAGTGTCGGAGAGTGTCAGAGAGTGTCAGAGAGTTTCAGATAGAGTCAGACAGTGTCTGAGATTGTCAAAGACTGTCAAAGAGTTTCAGAGAGTGTCAGAGAGTTTCAGAGAGTGTCAGGGAGTGTCAGAGAGTGTCAGAGAGTTTCAGAGAGAGTCAGACAGTGTCACAGAGTGTCAAAGAGTGTCAAAGAGTTTCAGAGAGTGTCAAAGAGTGTCAGAGAGTTTCAGAGAGTTTCAGAGAGTGTCAAAGAGTTTCCGAGAGTTACTGAGAAAGTCAGAGAGAGCCAGAGACTTTCTGAGTGTTTCTGAGTGTGTCGAAGTGTGTCTGCGGGAGTCAGAGAGTATCTGAGAGTGTCACAGAGTGTCAGAGAGTGTCAGAGATTTTCAGAGAGTTTCAGAGATGTTCAGAGAGTGTCAGAGAGTGTCAGAAAGTTTCAGAGAGTGTCAGAGAGTGTCAGGGAGTGTCAGAGAGTTTCAGAGAGATTCAGGTAGTGTCAGAGAGTGTCACAGAGTGACACAGAGTTGCAGAGTGTGTCAGAGAGTGTCCGAGAGTTTCAGAAAGTGTCAGATAAAGTCAGAGAGTTTCAGAAAGTGTCACAGACTGTCAGAGCGTGTCTCAGAATGTCAGAGAGTGTCAGAGTGTTTCAGAGAGTTTCACAGAGTTTCAGAGAGTGTCAGAGTGTTTCAGAGAGTTTCACAGAGTTTTAGAGAGTGTCAGAGATTTTCAGAGTGTTTCAGAGATCTTCAGAGAGTGTCAGAAAGTGCGAGAAAGTTTCAGAGAGTTTGACAGAGTGTCGGAGAGTTTCAGAGAGATTCAGAGCGTGTCCGAGAGATTCAGAAAGTGTCAGAGAGTGTCAGAGAGTTTCAGAGATCTTCAGAGAGTGTCTGAGAGTGTCTGAGAGTGCCAGAGATTGTCAGAGAGTTTCAGAGAGTGTCAGAGAGTGTCAGAGAGTTTCAGAGAGTTTCAGAGAGTGTCAGAGAGTGTCAGAGAGTTTCAGAGAGTTTCAGAGAGCTTCAGAGAGTTTCAGAGTGTGTCAGAAAGTTTCAGAGAGTGTCAGAGAGTTTCAGAGAGTGTCACAGAGTGTCAGGGTGATTCAGAGAGATTCAGAGAGTGTCAGAGATTGTCAGAGAGTTTCAGACAGTTTCAGACAGTTTCAGAGAGTGTCAGAGAGTTTCAGAGAGAGTCAGTGAGTGTCAGAGAGTGTCAAAGTGTGTCACAGAGTTTCAGAGAGTGTCAGAGAGCGTCAGATTGTGTCAGAGAGTTTCAGAGAGTGTCAGAGAGTTTCAGAGAGTTTCAGAGAGCTTCAGAGAGTTTCAGAGTGTGTCAGAAAGTTTCAGAGAGTGTCAGAGAGTTTCAGAGAGTGTCACAGAGTGTCATGGTGATTCAGAGAGATTCAGAGAGTGTCAGAGATTGTCAGAGAGTTTCAGACAGTTTCAGACAGTTTCAGAGAGTGTCAGAGAGTTTCACAGAGAGTCAGTGAGTGTCAGAGAGTGTCAAAGTGTGTCACAGAGTTTCGGAGAGTATCAGAGAGCGTCAGATTGTGTCAGAGAGTTTCAGAGAGTGTCAGAGTGTTTCAGAGACTTTCTGAGAGTGTCAGAGAGTTCCAGAGAGTTTCTGAGAGTTTCTGAGTGTGTCGGAGTGTGTCTGAGAGAGTCAGAGAGTATCTGAGAGTGTCACAGAGGGTGAGAGAGTGTCAGAGATTTGCAGAGAGATTCAGAGATGTTCAGAGAGTGTCAGAGAGTGTCAGAAAGTTTCAGAGAGTGTCAGGGACTTTCAGAGAGTTTCAGAGAGTGTCACAGAGTGTCAGAGCTTTTCAGAGAGATTCGGAGAGTGTCAGAGACTGTCACAGAGTGTCATAGATTTGCAGAGTGTGTCAGAGAGTGTCCGAGAGTTTCAGAAAGAGTCAGATAGTGTCAGAGAGTTTCAGAAAGTGTCAGAGAGTGTCAGAGAGTGTCTGAGAGTGTCAGAGAGTGTCAGACTCTTTCAGAGAGTGTCACAGAGTTTCAGAGAGTGTCAGAGATTTTCAGAGAGTGCCAGAGATCTTCAGAGAGTGTCAGAGAGTGCCAGAAAGTTTCAGAGAGTGTCACAGAGTGTCGGAGAGTTTCAGAGAGTGTCCGAGAGATTCAGAAAGTGTCAGATAGTGTCAGAGAGTTTCAGAAAGTGTCACAGAGTGTCAGAGAGTGTCTGAGAGTGTCAGAGAGTGTCAGAGAGTTTCAGAGAGTGTCAGAGAGTGTCAGAGAGTTTCAGAGAATTTCAGAGAGATTCCGAGAGTGTCAGAGAGTGTCACATAGTGTCATAGAGTTGCAGAGTGTGTCAGAGAGTGTCCGAGAGGTTCAGAAAGAGTCAGATAGTGTCAGAGAGTTTCAGAGATCTTCAGAGAGTTTCAGTGAGTGTCTGAGAGTGCCAGAGAGTTTCAGAGAGTGTCAGAGAGTTTCAGAGAATTTCTGAGAGTGTCAGACAGAGCCAAAGAGTTTCTGACAGTTTCTGAGTGTGCCCGAGAGTTTCAGAGATTTTCAGAGAGTTTCAGAGAGTGTCGCAGAGTTTCAGAGGGTGTCAGAGATTTTCAGAGAGTTTCAGAGATCTTCAGAGAGTGTCAGTAAGTGCCACAGAGTGTCAGTGAGTGTCAGAGAGTTTCAGAGAGTGTCAGAGATTTTCAGAGAGTTTCAGAGATCTTCAGAGAGTGTCAGAGAGTGCCAGAAAGTTTCAGAGAGTGTCACAGAGAGCCGGAGAGTTTCAGAGAGATTCAGAGAGTGTCCGAGAGATTCAGAAAGTGTCAGATAGTGTCAGGGAGTTTCAGAAAGTGTCAGAGAGTGTCAGAGAGTGTCTGAGAGTGTCAGAGATTGTCAGAGAGTTTCAGAGAGTGTCAGAGAGTTTCAGAGAGTTTCAGAGAGTGTCAGAGACTGTCAGAGAGCTTCAGACAGTGTCGGAGAGTGTCAGAGAGTGTCAGAGAGTTTCAGATAGAGTCAGACAGTGTCTGAGATTGTCAAAGACTGTCAAAGAGTTTCAGAGAGTGTCAGAGAGTTTCAGAGAGTGTCAGGGAGTGTCAGAGAGTGTCAGAGAGTTTCAGAGAGAGTCAGACAGTGTCACAGAGTGTCAAAGAGTGTCAAAGAGTTTCAGAGAGTGTCAGAGAGTGTCAGAGAGTTTCAGAGAGTTTCAGAGAGTGTCAAAGAGTTTCCGAGAGTTACTGAGAAAGTCAGAGAGAGCCAGAGACTTTCTGAGTGTTTCTGAGTGTGTCGAAGTGTGTCTGCGGGAGTCAGAGAGTATCTGAGAGTGTCACAGAGTGTCAGAGAGTGTCAGAGATTTTCAGAGAGTTTCAGAGATGTTCAGAGAGTGTCAGAGAGTGTCAGAAAGTTTCAGAGAGTGTCAGAGAGTGTCAGGGAGTGTCAGAGAGTTTCAGAGAGATTCAGGTAGTGTCAGAGAGTGTCACAGAGTGACACAGAGTTGCAGAGTGTGTCAGAGAGTGTCCGAGAGTTTCAGAAAGTGTCAGATAAAGTCAGAGAGTTTCAGAAAGTGTCACAGACTGTCAGAGCGTGTCTCAGAATGTCAGAGAGTGTCAGAGTGTTTCAGAGAGTTTCACAGAGTTTCAGAGAGTGTCAGAGATTTTCAGAGATCTTCAGAGAGTGTCAGAGAGTGCGAGAAAGTTTCAGAGAGTTTGACAGAGTGTCGGAGAGTTTCAGAGAGATTCAGAGAGTGTCCGAGAGATTCAGAAAGTGTCAGATAGTGTCAGAGAGTTTCAGAGATCTTCAGAGATTGCCTGAGAGTGTCTGAGAGTGCCAGAGATTGTCAGAGAGTTTCAGAGAGATTCAGAGAGTGTCAGAGAGTGTCAGAGAGTTTCAGAGAGTGTCAGAGAGTGTCAGAGAGTGTCAGAGAGTGTCAGAGAGTTTGAGAGAGTTTCACAGAGCTTCAGAGAGTTTCAGAGTGTGTCAGAAAGTTTCAGAGAGTGTCAGAGAGTTTCGGAGAGTGTCACAGAGTGTCAGGGTGATTCAGAGAGATTCAGAGAGTGTCAGAGATTGTCAGAGAGTTTCAGACAGTTTCAGAGAGTTTCAGAGAGTGTCAGAGACTTTCAGAGAGAGTCAGTGAGTGTCAGAGAGTGTCAAAGTGTGTCACAGAGTTTCAGAGAGTGTCAGAGAGCGTCAGATAGTGTCAGAGAGTTTCAGAGAGTGTCAGAGTGTTTCGGAGACATTCTGAGAGTGTCAGAGAGTTCCAGAGAGTTTCTGAGAGTTTCTGAGTGTGTCGGAGTGTGTCTGACAGAGTCAGAGAGTATCTGAGAGTGTCACAGAGTTTCAGAGATTTTCAGAGATTTTCAGAGAGATTCAGAGATGTTCAGAGAGTGTCAGAGATTGTCAGAAAGTTTCAGAGAGAGTCAGAGAGTGTCAGGGAGTTTCAGAGAGATTCAGAGAGTGTCACAGAGTGTCAGAGCGTTTCAGAGAGATTCAGAGAGTGTCACAGAGTGTCACAGAGTGTCACAGAGTTTCAAAGAGTGTCAGAGAGTGTCAGAGAGTTTCAGAGTGTGTCAGAGAGTTTCAGAGACTTTCTGAGAGTGTCAGAGAGTTCCAGAGAGTTTCTGAGAGTTTCTGAGTGTGTCGGAGTGTGTCTGAGAGAGTCAAAGTGTGTCAGAGAGTGTCACAGAGTGTCAGAGAGTGTCAGAGACTTTCAGAGAGTTTCAGAGATGTTCAGAGAGTGTCAGAGATTGTCAGAAAGTTTCAGAGAGAGTCAGAGAGTGTCAGGGAGTTTCAGAGAGATTCAGAGAGTGTCACAGAGTGTCACAGAGTGTCACAGAGTTGTAGAGTGTGTCAGAGAGTGTCCGAGAGTTTCAGAAAGAGTCAGAGAGTGTCAGAGAGTGTCGGAGTGTTTCAGAGAGTGTCACAGAGTTTCAGAGAGTGTCAGAGATCTTCAGAGATTGTCAGAGAGTGCCAGAAAGTTTCAGAGAGTGTCACAGAGTGTCGGAGAGTTTCAGAGAGATTCAGAGAGTGTCCGAGAGATTCAGAAAGTGTCAGATAGTGTCAGAGAGTTTCAGAAAGTGTCGCAGAGCGTCAGAAGGTGTCTGAGAGTGTCAGAGAGTTTCAGAGAGTGTCAGAGAGTGTCAGAGATTTTCAGAGAGTCGCAGATAATGTCAGTGAGTGTCAGAGAGTGTCTGAGAGTTTCAGAGAGTGTCAGAGAGTGTCAGAGCGTTTCAGAGAGCTTCTGAGAGTTTCTGAGAGTGTCAGAGAGTTGCAGAGAGTTTCAGAGAGTTTCAGAGAGTTTCAGAGAGTGTCAGAGAGTGTCAGAGAGTTTCAGAGAGTTTCAGAGAGCTTCAGAGAGTTTCAGAGAGTGTCAGAACGTTTCAGAGAGTGTCAGAGAGTTTCAGAGAGTGTCACAGAGTGTCAGAGTGATTCAGAGAGATTCAGAGAGTGTCAGAGATTGTCAGAGAGTTTCAGACAGTTTCAGAGAGTTTCAGAGAGGGTCAGAGAGTTTCAGAGAGAGTCAGTGAGTGTCAGAGAGTGTCAAAGAGTGTGACAGAGTTTCAGAGAGTGTCAGAGAGCGTCAGAGATTGTCAGAGAGTTTCAGAGAGTGTCAGAGTGTTTCAGAGACTTTCTGAGAGTGTCAGAGAGTGTGACAGAGTTTCAGAGAGTGTCAGAGAGCGTCAGAGAGTGTCAGAGAGTTTCAGAGAGTGTCAGAGAGTTTCAGAGAGTTTCAGAGAGCTTCAGAGAGTTTCAGAGAGTCTCAGAAAGTTTCAGAGAGTGTCAGAGAGGGTCAGAGAGTTTCAGAGAGAGTCAGTGAGTGTCAGAGAGTGTCAAAGAGTGTGACAGAGTTTCAGAGAGTGTCAGAGAGCGTCAGAGAGTGTCAGAGAGTGTCAGAGAGTTTCAGAGAGTTTCAGAGAGTTTCAGAGAGTGTCAGAGAGTGTCAGAGAGTTTCAGAGAGTTTCAGAGAGCTTCAGAGAGTTTCAGAGAGTGTCAGAACGTTTCAGAGAGTGTCAGAGAGTTTCAGAGAGTGTCACAGAGTGTCAGAGTGATTCAGAGAGAGTCAGAGAGTGTCAGAGATTGTCAGAGAGTTTCAGACAGTTTCAGAGAGTTTCAGAGAGGGTCAGAGAGTTTCAGAGAGAGTCAGTGAGTGTCAGAGAGTGTCAAAGAGTGTGACAGAGTTTCAGAGAGTGTCAGAGAGCGTCAGAGATTGTCAGAGAGTTTCAGAGAGTGTCAGAGTGTTTCAGAGACTTTCTGAGAGTGTCAGAGAGTGTGACAGAGTTTCAGAGAGTTTCAGAGAGCGTCAGAGAGTGTCAGAGAGTTTCAGAGAGTGTCAGAGAGTTTCAGAGAGTTTCAGAGAGCTTCAGAGAGTTTCAGAGAGTCTCAGAAAGTTTCAGAGAGTGTCAGAGAGGGTCAGAGAGTTTCAGAGAGAGTCAGTGAGTGTCAGAGAGTGTCAAAGAGTGTGACAGAGTTTCAGAGAGTGTCAGAGAGCGTCAGAGAGTGTCAGAGAGTTTCAGAGAGTGTCAGAGTGTTTCAGAGACTTTCTGAGAGTGTCAGGCAGTGTCAGAAGGTTTCAGAGAGTTTCAGAGAGTGTCAGGGAGTTTCAGAGAGTTTCAGAGAGTGTCACAGAGTGTCAGAGCTTTTCAGAGAGATTCAGAGAGTGTCACAGAGTGTCATAGAGTTGCAGAGTGTGTCAGAGAGTGTCCGAGAGTTTCAGAAAGAGTCAGATAGTGTCAGAGAGTTTCAGAAAGTGTCAGAGAGTGTCAGAGAGTGTCTGAGAGTGTCAGAGAGTGTCAGAGAGTGTCACATATTTTCAGAGAGTTTCAGAGATGTTCAGAGTGTGTCAGAGAGTGTCAGAAAGGTTCAGAGAGAGTCAGAGAGTGTCAGGGAGTTTCAGAGAGATTCAGAGAGTGTCAGAGAGTGTCACAGAGTGTCATAGAGTTGCAGAGTGCGTCAGAGAGTGTCCGAGAGTTTCAGAAAGAGTCAGATAGTGTCAGAGAGTTTCAGAAAGTGTCAGAGATTGTCAGAGAGTGTCTGAGAGTGTCAGAGAGTGTCAGATATTTTCAGAGAGTTTCAGAGATGTTCAGAGTGTGTCAGAGAGTGTCAGAAAGTTTCAGAGAGAGTCAGAGAGTGTCAGGGAGTTTCAGAGAGTTTCAGAGAGTGTCACAGAGTGTCAGAGCTTTTCAGAGAGATTCAGAGAGTGTCAGAGAGTGTCACAGAGTGTCGTAGAGTTGCAGAGTGTGTCAGAGAGTGTCCGAGAGTTTCAGAAAGAGTCAGATCGTGTCAGAGAGTTTCAGAAAGTGTCAGAGATTGTCAGAGAGTGTCTGAGAGTGTCAGAGATTTTCAGAGAGTGCCAGAGATCTTCAGAGAGTGTCAGAGAGTGCCAGAAAGTTTCAGAGAGTGTCACATAATGTCGGAGAGTTTCAGAGAGATTCAGAGAGTGTCCGAGAGATTCAGAAAGTGTCAGATAGTGTCAGAGAGTTTCAGAAAGTGTCAGAGAGTGTCAGAGAGTGTCTGAGAGTGTCAGAGAATGTCAAAGAGTTTCAGAGAGTTTCACAGAGTGTCAGAGAGTTTCAGAGAGTCTCAGATAGTGTCAGAGAGTGTCAGAGAGTGTCTGAGAGTGTCTGAGAGTTTCAGAGAGTTTCAGAGAGTGTCAGAGAGTTTCAGAGAGCTTCTGAGAGTTTCTGAGAGTGTCAGAGAGTTACAAAGATTTTCAGAGAGTTTCAGAAAGTTTCAGAGAGTGTCCGAGTGTTTCCGAGAGTTTCAGAGAGTTTCAGAGGGTGTCACAGAGTGTCAGAGAGTTTCAGAAAGCTTCAGAGAGTGTCAGGGAGTGTCAGAGAGTGTCAGAGAGTTTCAGAGAGTCTCAGATAGTGTCAGAGAGTGTCAGAGAGTGTCTGAGAGTGTCTGAGAGTTTCAGAGAGTTTCAGAGAGTGTCAGAGAGTTTCAGAGAGCTTCTGAGAGTTTCTGAGAGTGTCAGAGAGTTACAAAGATTTTCAGAGAGTTTCAGAAAGTTTCAGAGAGTGTCCGAGTGTTTCCGAGAGTTTCAGAGAGTATCAGAGGGTGTCACAGAGTGTCAGAGAGTTTCAGAAAGCTTCAGAGAGTGTCAGGGAGTGTCAGAGAGTGTCAGAGAGTTTCAGAGAGTTTCAGAGAGAGTCAGACAGTGTCTGAGAGTGTCAAAGAGTGTCAAAGAGTTTCAGAGAGTGTCAGAGAGTGTCAGAGAGTGTCAGAGGGGTTCAGAGAGTGTCAGAGATTTTCAGAGAATTTCTGAGAGTGTCAGAGAGTGCCTGAGAGTTTCTGACAGATTCTGAGTGTGCCGGAGAGTGTCAGAGAGTGTCAGAGTGTTTCAGAGAGTGTCACAGAGTTTCAGAGAGTGTCAGAGATTTTCAGAGAGTTTCAGAGATCTTCAGAGATTGTCAGAGAGTGCCAGAAAGTTTCAGAGAGTGTCACAGAGTGTCGGAGAGTTTCAGAGAGATTCAGAGAGTGTCCGAGAGATTCAGAAAGTGTCAGATAGTGTCAGAGAGTTTCAGAAAGTGTCGCAGAGCGTCAGAGAGTGTCAGAGAGTGTCAGAGATTTTCAGAGAGTCGCAGATAGTGTCAGTGAGTGTCAGAGAGTGTCTGAGAGTTTCAGAGAGTGTCAGAGAGTGTCAGAGCGTTTCAGAGAGCTTCTGAGAGTTTCTGAGAGTGTCAGAGAGTTGCAGAGAGTTTCAGAGAGTTTCAGAGAGTTTCAGAGAGTGTCAGAGAGTGTCAGAGAGTTTCAGAGAGTTTCAGAGAGCTTCAGAGAGTTTCAGAGAGTGTCAGAAAGTTTCAGAGAGTGTCAGAGAGTTTCAGAGAGTGTCACAGAGTGTCAGAGTGATTCAGAGAGATTCAGAGAGTGTCAGAGATTGTCAGAGAGTTTCAGACAGTTTCAGAGAGTTTCAGAGAGGGTCAGAGAGTTTCAGAGAGAGTCAGTGAGTGTCAGAGAGTGTCAAAGAGTGTGACAGAGTTTCAGAGAGTGTCAGAGAGCGTCAGAGATTGTCAGAGAGGTTCAGAGAGTGTCAGAGTGTTTCAGAGACTTTCTGAGAGTGTCAGAGAGTGTGACAGAGTTTCAGAGAGTGTCAGAGAGCGTCAGAGAGTGTCAGAGAGTTTCAGAGAGTGTCAGAGAGTTTCAGAGAGTTTCAGAGAGCTTCAGAGAGTTTCAGAGAGTCTCAGAAAGTTTCAGAGAGTGTCAGAGAGGGTCAGAGAGTTTCAGAGAGAGTCAGTGAGTGTCAGAGAGTGTCAAAGAGTGTGACAGAGTTTCAGAGAGTGTCAGAGAGCGTCAGAGAGTGTCAGAGAGTTTCAGAGAGTGTCAGAGTGTTTCAGAGACTTTCTGAGAGTGTCAGACAGTGTCAGAAGGTTTCAGAGAGTTTCAGAGAGTGTCAGGGAGTTTCAGAGAGTTTCAGAGAGTGTCACAGAGTGTCAGAGCTTTTCAGAGAGATTCGGAGAGTGTCACAGAGTGTCATAGAGTTGCAGAGTGTGTCAGAGAGTGTCCGAGAGTTTCAGAAAGAGTCAGATAGTGTCAGAGAGTTTCAGAAACTGTCAGAGAGTGTCAGAGAGTGTCTGAGAGTGTCAGAGAGTTTCAGAGTCTTTCAGAGAGTGTCACAGAGTTTCAGAGAGTGTCAGAGAGCGTTAGAGAGTGTCAGAGAGTTTCAGAGAGTGTCAGAGTGTTTCAGAGACTTTCTGAGAGTGTCAGACAGTGTCAGAAGGTTTCAGAGAGTTTCAGAGAGTGTCAGGGAGTTTCAGAGAGTTTCAGAGAGTGTCACAGAGTGTCAGGGAGTTTCAGAGAGTTTCAGAGAGTGTCACAGAGTGTCAGAGCTTTTCAGAGAGATTCAGAGAGTGTCAGAGAGTGTCACAGAGTGTCATAGAGTTGCAGAGTGCGTCAGAGAGTGTCCGAGAGTTTCAGAAAGAGTCAGATAGTGTCAGAGAGTTTCAGAAAGTGTCAGAGATTGTCAGAGAGTGTCTGAGAGTGTCAGAGATTTTCAGAGAGTGCCAGAGATCTTCAGAGAGTGTCAGAGAGTGCCAGAAAGTTTCAGAGAGTGTCACATAATGTCGGAGAGTTTCAGAGAGATTCAGAGAGTGTCCGAGAGATTCAGAAAGTGTCAGATAGTGTCAGAGAGTTTCAGAAAGTGTCAGAGAGTGTCAGAGAGTGTCTGAGAGTGTCAGAGAATGTCAAAGAGTTTCAGAGAGTTTCAGAGAGTGTCAGAGAGTTTCAGAGAGTCTCAGATAGTGTCAGAGAGTGTCAGAGAGTGTTTGAGAGTGTCTGAGAGTTTCAGAGAGTTTCAGAGAGTGTCAGAGAGTTTCAGAGAGCTTCTGAGAGTTTCTGAGAGTGTCAGAGAGTTACAAAGATTTTCAGAGAGTTTCAGAAAGTTTCAGAGAGTGTCCGAGTGTTTCCGAGAGTTTCAGAGAGTTTCAGAGGGTGTCACAGAGTGTCAGAGAGTTTCAGAAAGCTTCAGAGAGTGTCAGGGAGTGTCAGAGAGTGACAGAGTTTCAGAGAGTCTCAGATAGTGTCAGAAAGTTTCAGAGAGTGTCCGAGAGTTTCAGAGAGTTTCAGAGGGTGTCACAGAGTGTCAGAGAGTTTCAGAAAGCTTCAGAGAGTGTCAGGGAGTGTCAGAGAGTTTCAGAGAGTTTCAGAGAGAGTCAGACATTGTCTGAGAGTGTCAAAGAGTGTCAAAGAGTTTCAGAGAGTGTCAGAGAGTGTCAGAGAGTGTCAGAGGGTTTCAGAGAGTGTCAGAGAGTTTCAGATAATTTCTGAGAGTGTCAGAGAGTGCCTGAGAGTTTCTGACAGTTTCTGAGTGTGCCGGAGAGTGTCAGAGAGTTTCAGAGAGTGTCAGAGATTTTCAGAGAGTTTCGGAGATCTTCAGAGAATGTCAGTGAGTGTCACAGAGTGTCAGTGAGTGTCAGAGAGTTTCAGAGAGTGTCAGAGATTTTCAGAGAGTTTCAGAGATCTTCAGAGAGTGTCAGAGAGTGCCAGAAAGTTTCAGAGAGTGTCACAGAGTGTCGGCGAGTTTCAGAGAGATTCAGAGAGTGTCCGAGAGATTCAGAAATTGTCAGATAGTGTCAGAGAGTTTCAGAATGTGTCAGAGAGTGTCAGAGAGTGTCTGAGAGTTTCAGAGTTTGTCATAGAGTTTCAGAGAGTGTCAGAGAGTGTCAGAGAGTTTCAGAGAGTTTCAGAGAGTGTCAGAGAGTATCAGAGAGTTTCAGAGAGTGTCAGGGAGTGTGTTAGAGTGTCAGAGAGTGTCAGGGAGTTTCAGAGATCTTCAGAGAGTGTCAGAGAGTGCCAGAAAGTTTCAGAGAGTGTCACAGAGTGTCATAGAGTTGCAGAGTGTGTCAGAGAGTATCTGAGAGTTTCAGAAAGAGTCAGATAGTGTCAGAGAGTTTCAGAAAGTGTCAGAGAGTGTCAGAGAGTGTCTGAGAGTGTGAGAGAGTGTCAGAGTCTTTCAGAGAGTGTCACAGAGTTTCAGAGAGTGTCAGAGATTTTCAGAGAGTTTCAGAGATCTTCAGAGAGTGTCAGTGAGTGCCACAGAGTGTCAGTGAGTGTCAGAGAGTTCCAGAGAGTGTCAGAGATTTTCAGAAAGTTTCAGAGATCTTCGGAGAGTGTCAGAGAGTGCCAGAAAGTTTCAGAGAGTGTCACAGAGTGTCGGCGAGTTTCAGAGAGATTCAGAGAGTGTCCGAGAGATTCAGAAAGTGTCAGATAGTGTCAGAGAGTTTCACAGATCTTCAGAGAGTGTCTGAGAGTGTCTGAGAGTGCCAGAGATTGTCAGAGAGTTTCAGAGAGTGTCAGAGAATGTCAGAGATTTTCAGAGAGTGTCAGAAAGTTTCAGAGAGTGTCCGAGAGTTTCACAGAGTTTCAGCGGGTGTCACAGCGTGTCAGAGAGTTTCTGAAAGCTTCAGAGAGTGTCAGGGAGTGTCAGAGAGTGTCAGAGAGTTTCAGAGAGTTTCAGAGAGAGTCAGACAGTGTCTGAGAGTGTCAAAGAGTGTCGAAGAGTTTCAGAGAGTGTCAGAGAGTGTCAGAGGGTTTCAGACAGTTTCTGAGTGTGCCGGAGAGTGTCAGAGACTGTCAGAGCGTTTCTGAGAGTGTCACAGAGTTTCAGAGAGTGTCAGAGATTTTCAGAGAGTTTCAGAGATCTTCAGAGAGTGTCAGTGACTGCCACAGAGTTTCAGTGAGTGTCAGAGAGTTCCAGAGAGTGTCAGAGATTTTCAGAAAGTTTCAGAGATCTTCGGACAGTGTCAGAGAGTGCCAGAAAGTTTCAGAGAGTGTCACAGAGTGTCGGCGAGTTTCAGAGAGATTCAGAGAGTGTCCGAGAGTGTCAGAGAGTGTCAGAGGGTTTCAGAGAGTGTCAGAGAGTTTCAGAGAATTTCTGAGAGTGTCAGAGAGTGCCTGAGAGTTTCTGACAGTTTCTGAGTGTGCCGGAGAGTGTCAGAGAGTGTCTGAGAGTGTCAGAGAGTGTCAGAGAGTTTCAGAGAGTGTCAGAGAGTGTCAGAGAGTTTCAGAGAGTTTCAGAGAGTGTCAGAGAGTTTCCGAGAGTCTCAGATAGTGTCAGAGAGTGTCAGAGAGTGTCTGAGAGTCTCTGAGAGTTTCAGAGAGTGTCAGAGAGTGTCAGAGAGTTTCAGAAAGAGTCAGAGAGTGTCAGAGAGTGTCTGAGAGTGTGAGAGAGTGTCAGAGTCTTTCAGAGAGTGTCACAGAGTTTCAGAGAGTGTCAGAGATTTTCAGAGAGTGCCAGAGATCTTCAGAGAGTGTCAGAGACCAGAAAGTTTCAGAGAGTGTCACAGAGTGACGGGGATTTTCAGAGAGATTCAGAGAGTGTCCGAGAGATTCAGAAAGTGTCAGATAGTGTCAGAGAGTTTCAGAAAGTGTCACAGAGTGTCAGAGAGTGTCTGAGAGTGTCAGAGAGTGTCAGAGAGTTTCAGAGAGTGTCAGAGAGTGTCAGAGAGTTTCAGAGAGTTTCAGAGAGTGTCAGAGAGTTTCCGAGAGTCTCAGATAGTGTCAGAGAGAGTCAGAGAGTGTCTGAGAGTTTCAGAGAGTTTCAGAGAGTTTCAGAGAGTTTCAGAGAGCTTCTGAGAGTTTCTGAGAGTGTCAGAGAGTTACAAAGAGTTTCAGAGAGTTTCAGAGAGTGTTCGAAAGTTTCAGAGTGTGTCCGAGAGCTTCACAGAGGTTCAGAGGGTGTCACAGCGTGTCAGAGAGTTTCGAAAAGCTTCAGAGAGTGTCAGGGAGTGTCAGAGAGTGTCAGAGAGTTTCGGAGAGTTTCAGAGAGAGTCAGACAGTGTCTGAGAGTGTCAAAGAGTGTCGAAGAGTTTCAGAGAGTGTCAGAGAGTGTCAGAGGGTTTCAGACAGTTTCTGAGTGTGCCGGAGAGTGTCAGAGACTGTCAGAGTGTTTCTGAGAGTGTCACAGAGTTTCAGAGAGTGTCAGAGATTTTCAGAGAGTTTCAGAGATCTTCAGAGAGTGTCAGTGAGTGCCACAGAGTGTCAGTGAGTGTCAGAGAGTTCCAGAGAGTGTCAGAGATTTTCAGAAAGTTTCAGAGATCTTCGGAGAGTGTCAGAGAGTGCCAGAAAGTTTCAGAGAGTGTCACAGAGTGTCGGCGAGTTTCAGAGAGATTCAGAGAGTGTCCGAGAGATTCAGAAAGTGTCAGATAGTGTCAGAGAGTTTCACAGATCTTCAGAGAGTGTCTGAGAGTGTCTGAGAGTGCCAGAGATTGTCAGAGAGTTTCAGAGAGTGTCAGAGAATGTCAGAGATTTTCAGAGAGTGTCAGAAAGTTTCAGAGAGTGTCCGAGAGTTTCACAGAGTTTCAGCGGGTGTCACAGCGTGTCAGAGAGTTTCTGAAAGCTTCAGAGAGTGTCAGGGAGTGTCAGAGAGTGTCAGAGAGTTTCAGAGAGTTTCAGAGAGAGTCAGACAGTGTCTGAGAGTGTCAAAGAGTGTCGAAGAGTTTCAGAGAGTGTCAGAGAGTGTCAGAGGGTTTCAGACAGTTTCTGAGTGTGCCGGAGAGTGTCAGAGACTGTCAGAGCGTTTCTGAGAGTGTCACAGAGTTTCAGAGAGTGTCAGAGATTTTCAGAGAGTTTCAGAGATCTTCAGAGAGTGTCAGTGACTGCCACAGAGTTTCAGTGAGTGTCAGAGAGTTCCAGAGAGTGTCAGAGATTTTCAGAAAGTTTCAGAGATCTTCGGACAGTGTCAGAGAGTGCCAGAAAGTTTCAGAGAGTGTCACAGAGTGTCGGCGAGTTTCAGAGAGATTCAGAGAGTGTCCGAGAGTGTCAGAGAGTGTCAGAGGGTTTCAGAGAGTGTCAGAGAGTTTCAGAGAATTTCTGAGAGTGTCAGAGAGTGCCTGAGAGTTTCTGACAGTTTCTGAGTGTGCCGGAGAGTGTCAGAGAGTGTCTGAGAGTGTCAGAGAGTGTCAGAGAGTTTCAGAGAGTGTCAGAGAGTGTCAGAGAGTTTCAGAGAGTTTCAGAGAGTGTCAGAGAGTTTCCGAGAGTCTCAGATAGTGTCAGAGAGTGTCAGAGAGTGTCTGAGAGTCTCTGAGAGTTTCAGAGAGTGTCAGAGAGTGTCAGAGAGTTTCAGAAAGAGTCAGAGAGTGTCAGAGAGTGTCTGAGAGTGTGAGAGAGTGTCAGAGTCTTTCAGAGAGTGTCACAGAGTTTCAGAGAGTGTCAGAGATTTTCAGAGAGTGCCAGAGATCTTCAGAGAGTGTCAGAGACCAGAAAGTTTCAGAGAGTGTCACAGAGTGACGGGGATTTTCAGAGAGATTCAGAGAGTGTCCGAGAGATTCAGAAAGTGTCAGATAGTGTCAGAGAGTTTCAGAAAGTGTCACAGAGTGTCAGAGAGTGTCTGAGAGTGTCAGAGAGTGTCAGAGAGTTTCAGAGAGTGTCAGAGAGTGTCAGAGAGTTTCAGAGAGTTTCAGAGAGTGTCAGAGAGTTTCCGAGAGTCTCAGATAGTGTCAGAGAGAGTCAGAGAGTGTCTGAGAGTTTCAGAGAGTTTCAGAGAGTTTCAGAGAGTTTCAGAGAGCTTCTGAGAGTTTCTGAGAGTGTCAGAGAGTTACAAAGAGTTTCAGAGAGTTTCAGAGAGTGTTCGAAAGTTTCAGAGTGTGTCCGAGAGCTTCACAGAGGTTCAGAGGGTGTCACAGCGTGTCAGAGAGTTTCGAAAAGCTTCAGAGAGTGTCAGGGAGTGTCAGAGAGTGTCAGAGAGTTTCGGAGAGTTTCAGAGAGAGTCAGACAGTGTCTGAGAGTGTCAAAGAGTGTCGAAGAGTTTCAGAGAGTGTCAGAGAGTGTCAGAGGGTTTCAGACAGTTTCTGAGTGTGCCGGAGAGTGTCAGAGACTGTCAGAGTGTTTCTGAGAGTGTCACAGAGTTTCAGAGA
Organism: Heterodontus francisci; assembly: GCF_036365525.1. NCBI lineage: Eukaryota > Metazoa > Chordata > Chondrichthyes > Heterodontiformes > Heterodontidae > Heterodontus > Heterodontus francisci. The sequence continues at coordinate 361,715 of NC_090411.1, read as the reverse complement.
GTGTCAGAGATTTTCAGAGAGTTTCAGAGATCTTCAGAGAGTGTCAGTGAGTGCCACAGAGTGTCAGTGAGTGTCAGAGAGTTCCAGAGAGTGTCAGAGATTTTCAGAAAGTTTCAGAGATCTTCGGAGAGTGTCAGAGAGTGCCAGAAAGTTTCAGAGAGTGTCACAGAGTGTCGGCGAGTTTCAGAGAGATTCAGAGAGTGTCCGAGAGATTCAGAAAGTGTCAGATAGTGTCAGAGAGTTTCACAGATCTTCAGAGAGTGTCTGAGAGTGTCTGAGAGTGCCAGAGATTGTCAGAGAGTTTCAGAGAGTGTCAGAGAATGTCAGAGATTTTCAGAGAGTTTCAGAGAGTGTCTGAGAGTGTCTGAGAGTGCCAGAGATTGTCAGAGAGTTTCAGAGAGTGTCAGAGAGTGTCAGAGAATTTCAGAGAGTTTCAGAGAGTGTCAGAGAGTGTCAGAGAGTTTCAGAGAGTATCAGAGAGCTTCAGAGAGTTTCAGAGAGTGTCATAAAGTTTCAGAGAGTGTCAGAGAGTTTCAGAGAGTGTCACAGAGTGTCAGAGTGATTCAGAGAGATTCAGAGAGTGTCAGAGATTGCCAGAGATTGTCAGACAGTTTCAGAGAGTTTCAGAGAGTGTCAGAGAGTTTCAGAGAGAGTCAGTGAGTGGCAGAGAGTGTCAAAGTGTGTCACAGAGTTTCAGAGAGTGTCAGAGAGCGTCAGAGGGTGTCAGACAGTTTCAGAGAGTGTCAGAGTGTTTCAGAGACTTTCTGAGAGTGTCAGAGAGTTCCAGAGGGTTTCTGAGAGTTTCTGAGTGTGTCGGAGCGTGTCTGAGAGAGTCAGAGAGTATCTGAGAGTGTCACAGAGTGTCAGAGAGTGTCAGAGATTCTCAGAGAGTTTCAGCGATGTTCAGAGAGTGTCAGAGAGTGTCAGAGATTTTCAGAGAGTTTCAGAGATCTTCAGAGAGTGTCAGAAAGTTTCAGAGAGATTCAGAGAGTGTCAGGGAGTTTCAGAGAGTTTCAGAGAGTGTCACAGAGTGTCAGAGCTTTTCAGAGAGATTCAGAGAGTGTCAGAGAGTGTCACAGAGTGTCATCGAGTTGCAGAGTGTGTCAGAGAGTGTCCGAGAGTTTCAGAAAGAGTCAGATAGTGTCAGAGAGTTTCAGAAAGTGTCAGAGAGTGTCAGAGAGTGTCTGAAAGTGTCACAGAGTGTCAGAGTCTTTCAGAGAGTGTCACAGAGTTTCAGAGAGTGTCAGAGATCTTCAGAGAGTGCCAGAGATCTTCAGAGAGTGTCAGAGAGTGCCAGAAAGTTTCAGAGAGTGTCACAGAGAGTCGGAGAGTTTCAGAGAGATTCAGAGAGTGTCCGAGAGATTCAGAAATTGTCAGATAGTGTCAGAGAGTTTCAGAAAGTGTCACAGAGTGTCAGAGAGTGTCTGAGAGTGTCAGAGAGTGTCAGAGAGTTTCAGAGAATGTCAGAGAGTGCCAGAGAGTTTCAGAGAATTTCAGAGAGTGTCAGAGAGTTTCAGAGAGTCTCAGATAGTGTCAGAGAGTGTCAGAGAGTGTCTGAGAGTGTCTGAGAGTTTCAGAGAATGTCAGAGAGTTTCAGTGAGCTTCTGAGAGTTTCTGAGAGTGTCAGAGAATTACAAAGAGTTTCAGAGAGTTTCAGAGAGTGTCAGAAAGTTTCAGAGAGTGTCCGAGAGTTTCAGAGCGTTTCAGAGGGTGTCACAGAGTGTCAGAGAGTTTCAGAAAGCTTCAGAGAGTGTCAGGGAGTGTCAGAGAGTGTCAGAGAGTTTCAGAGCGTTTCAGAGAGAGTCAGACAGTGTCTGAGAGTGTCAAAGAGTGTCAAAGAGTTTCAGAGAGTGTCAGAGAGTGTCAGACAGTGTCAGAGGGTTTCAGAGAGTGTCAGAGAGTTTCAGAGAATTTCTGAGAGTGTCAGAGAGTGCCTGAGAGTGTCTGACAGTTTCTGAGTGTGCCGGAGAGTGACAGAGAGTGTCAGAGTGTTTCAGAGAGTGTCACAGAGTTTCAGAGAGTGTCAGAGATTTTCAGAGAGTTTCAGAGATCTTCAGAGAGTGTCAGTGAGTGCCACAGAGTGTCAGTGAGTGTCAGAGAGTTTCAGAGAGTGTCAGAGATTTTCAGAGAGTTTCAGAGATCTTCAGAGAGTGTCAGAGAGTGCCAGAAAGTTTCAGAGAGTGTCACAGAGTGTCGGAGAGTTTCAGAGAGATTCAGAGAGTGTCCGAGAGATTCAGAAAGTGTCAGATAGTGTCAGAGAGTTTCAGACAGTGTCAGAGAGTGTCAGAGAGTGTCTGAGAGTGTCAGAGATTGTCAGAGAGTTTCAGAGAGTGTCAGAGAGTGTCAGAGAGTTTCAGAGAGTTTCAGAGAGTGTCAGAGAGTGTCAGAGAGTTTCAGAGAGAGTCAGTGAGTGTCAGAGAGTGTCAAAGTGTGTCACAGATCTTCAGAGAGTTTCAGAGAGTCGCAGATAGTGTCAGAGAGTGTCAGAGAGTGTCTGAGAGTGTCTGAGAGTTTCAGTTAGTGTCAGAGAGTGTCAGAGAGTGTCTGAGAGTGTCTGAAAGTTTCTGAGAGTGTCAGAGAGTTACAAAGAGTTTCAGAGAGTTTCAGAGAGTGTCAGAAAGTTTCACAGAGTGTCCGAGAGTTTCAGAGAGTTTCAGAGGGTGTCACAGAGTGTCAGAGAGTTTCAGAAAGCTTCAGAGAGTGTCAGGGAGTGTCAGAGAGTGTCAGAGAGTTTCACAGAGTTTCAGAGAGAGTCAGACAGTGTCTGAGGGTGTCAAAGAGTGTCAAAGAGTTTCAGAGAGTGTCAGAGAGTGTCAGAGCTTTTCAGAGAGTTTCAGAGAGTGTCAGAGAGTGTCACATAGTGTCATAGAGTTTCAGAGAGGGTCAGAGAGTTTCAGAGACTTTCTGAGAGTGTCAGAGATTTCCAGAGCGTTTCTGAGAGTTTCTGAGTGTGTCGGAGTGTGTCTGAGAGTGTCAGAGAGTATCTGAGAGTGTTACAGAGTGTCAGAGAGTGTCAGAGATTTTCAGAGAGTTTCAGAGATATTCAGAGAGTGTCAGAGATTGTCAGAAAGTTTCAGAGAGCTTCAGAGAGTGTCAGGGAGTTTCAGAGAGTTTCAGAGAGTGTCACAGAGTGTCAGAGCTTTTCAGAGAGATTCAGAGAGTGTCAGAGAGTGTCACAGAGTGTCACAGAGTTGCAGAGTGTGTCAGAGATGTGTCCGAGAGTTTCAGAAAGAGTCAGATAGTGTCAGAGTGTTTCAGAGAGTGTCAGAGAGTGTCAGAGAGTGTCAGAGTCTTTCAGAGAGTGTCACAGAGTTTCAGAGAGTGTCAGAGATTTTCAGAGAGTGCCAGAGATCTTCAGAGAGTGTCAGAGGGTGCCAGAATGTTTCAGAGAGTGTCACAGAGAGTCGGAGAGTTTCAGAGAGATTCAGAGAGTGTCCGAGAGATTCAGAAAGTGTCAGATAGTGTCAGAGAGTTTCAGAAAGTGTCACAGAGTGTCAGAGAGTGTCTGAGAGTGTCAGAGAGTGTCAGAGAGTTTCAGAGAGTGTCAGAGAGTGTCAGAGAGTTTCAGAGAATTTGAGAGAGTGTCAGAGAGTTTCAGAGAGTCTCAGATAGTGTCAGAGAGTGTCAGAGAGTGTCTGAGAGTGTCTGAGAGTTTCAGAGAGTGTCAGAGAGTGTCAGAGAGTTTCAGTGAGCGTCAGAGAGTTTCAGAGAGAGTCAGTGAGTTTCAGAGAGTGTCAAAGTGTGTCACAGAGTTTCAGAGAGTGTCAGAGAGCGTCAGAGAGTGTCAGACAGTTTCAGAGAATGTCAGAGTGTTTCAGAGACTTTCTGAGAGTGTCAGAGAGTTCCAGAGGGTTTCTGAGAGTTTCTGAGTGTGTCGGAGTGTGTCTGAGAGAGTCAGAGAGTATCTGAGAGTGTCACAGAGTGTCAGAGAGTGTCAGAGATTTTCAGAGAGTTTCAGAGATGTTCAGAGAGTGTCAGAGAGTGTCAGAGATTTTCAGAGAGTTTCAGAGATGTTCAGAGTGTCAGAGAGTGTCAGAAAGTTTCAGAGAGATTCAGAGAGTGTCAGGGAGTTTCAGAGAGTTTCAGAGAGTGTCACAGAGTGTCAGAGCTTTTCAGAGAGATTCAGAGAGGGTCAGAGAGTGTCACAGAGTGTCATAGAGTTGCAGAGTGTGTCAGAGAGTGTCCGAGAGTTTCAGAAAGAGTCAGATAGTGTCAGAGCGTTTCAGAAAGTGTCAGAGAGTGTCAGAGAGTGTCTGAGAGTGTCAGAGAGTGTCAGAGTCTTTCAGAGAGTGTCACAGAGTTTCAGAGAGTGTCAGAGATTTTCAGAGAGTGCCAGAGATCTTCAGAGAGTGTCAGAGAGTGCCAGAAAGTTTCAGAGAGTGTCACAGAGAGTCGGAGAGTTTCAGAGAGATTCACAGAGTGTCCGAGAGATTCGGAAAGTGTCAGATAGTGTCAGAGAGTTTCAGAAAGTGTCACAGAGTGTCAGAGAGTGTCTGAGAGTGTCAGAGAGTGTCAGAGAGTTTCAGAGAGTGTCAGAGAGTGTCAGAGAGTTTCAGAGAATTTCTGAGAGTGTCAGAGAGTTTCAGAGAGTCTCAGATAGTGTCAGAGAGTGTCAGAGAGTGTCTGAGAGTGTCTGAGAGTTTCAGAGAGTGTCAGAGAGTGTCAGAGAGTTTCAGTGAGCTTCTGAGAGTTTCTGAGAGTGTCAGAGAGTTACAAAGAGTTTCAGAGAGTTTCAGAGAGTGTCAGAAAGTTTCAGAGAGTGTCCGAGAGTTTCAGAGCGTTTCAGAGGGTGTCACAGAGTGTCAGAGAGTTTCAGAAAGTGTCTGATAGTGTCAGAGAGTTTCAGAGATCTTCAGAGAGTGTCTGAGAGTGTCTGAGAGTGCCAGAGATTGTCAGAGAGTTTCAGAGAGTGACAGAGAGTGTCAGAGAGTTTCAGAGAGTTTCAGAGAGTGTCAGAGAGTGTCAGAGAGTTTCAGAGAGTTTCAGAGAGCTTCAGAGAGTTTCAGAGAGTGTCAGAAAGTTTCAGAGAGTGTCAGAGAGTTTCAGAGAGTGTCACAGAGTCTCAGAGAGATTCAGAGAGTGTCTGAGAGTGTCAGAGAGTGTCAGAGAGTTTCAGAGAGTTTCAGAGAGTGTCAGAGAGCTTCAGACAGTGTCAGGGAGTGTCAGAGAGTGTCAGAGAGTTTCAGATAGAGTCAGACAGTGTCTGAGATTGTCAAAGAGTGTCAAAGAGTGTCAGAGAGTGTCAGAGAGTTTCAGAGAGAGTTAGACAGTGTCTCAGAGTGTCAAAGAGTGTCAAAGAGTTTCAGAGAGTGTCAGAGAGTTTCAGAGAGTTTCAGAGAGTGTCAAAGAGTTTCAGAGAGTTTCTGAGAAAGTCAGAGAGTGCCAGAGAGTTTCAGAGAGTTTCTGAGTGTGTCGAAGTGTGTCTGCGGGAGTCAGAGAGTATCTGAGAGTGTCACAGAGTGTCAGAGAGTGTCAGAGATTTTCAGAGTGATTCAGAGATGTTCAGAGAGTGTCAGAGAGTGTCAGAAAGTTTCAGAGAGTGTCAGAGAGTGTCAGGGAGTTTCAGAGAGTTACAGAGTGTCACAGAGTGTCAGAGAGTTTCAGAGAGATTCAGAGAGTGTCAGACAGTGTCACAGAGTGACACAGAGTTGCAGATTGTGTCAGAGAGTGTCCGAGAGTTTCAGAAAGTGCCAGATAGTGTCAGAGAGTTTCAGAACGTGTCAGAGAGTGTCAGAGAGTGTCTGAGAATGTCAGAGAGTGTCAGAGTGTTTCAGAGAGTTTCACAGAGTTTCAGAGAGTGTCAGAGATTTTCAGAGAGTTTCAGAGATCTTCAGAGAGTGTCAGAGAGTGCCAGAAAGTTTCAGAGAGTGTCACAGAGTGTCGGAGAGTTTCAGAGAGATTCAGAGAGTGTCCGAGAGATTCAGAAAGTGTCAGATAGTGTCAGAAAGTTTCAGAGATCTTCAGAGAGTGTCAGAGAGAGTCAGAGAGTTTCAGAGAGTTTCAGAGAGTGTCAGAGAGTGTCAGAGAGTTTCAGAGAGTTTCAGAGAGCTTCAGAGAGTTTCAGAGAGAGTCAGTGAGTTTCAGAGAGTGTCAAAGTGTGTCACAGAGTTTCAGAGAGTGTCAGAGAGCGTCAGAGAGTGTCAGACAGTTTCAGAGAATGTCAGAGTGTTTCAGAGACTTTCTGAGAGTGTCAGAGAGTTCCAGAGGGTTTCTGAGAGTTTCTGAGTGTGTCGGAGTGTGTCTGAGAGAGTCAGAGAGTATCTGAGAGTGTCACAGAGTGTCAGAGAGTGTCAGAGATTTTCAGAGAGTTTCAGAGATGTTCAGAGAGTGTCAGAGAGTGTCAGAGATTTTCAGAGAGTTTCAGAGATGTTCAGAGTGTCAGAGAGTGTCAGAAAGTTTCAGAGAGATTCAGAGAGTGTCAGGGAGTTTCAGAGAGTTTCAGAGAGTGTCACAGAGTGTCAGAGCTTTTCAGAGAGATTCAGAGAGGGTCAGAGAGTGTCACAGAGTGTCATAGAGTTGCAGAGTGTGTCAGAGAGTGTCCGAGAGTTTCAGAAAGAGTCAGATAGTGTCAGAGCGTTTCAGAAAGTGTCAGAGAGTGTCAGAGAGTGTCTGAGAGTGTCAGAGAGTGTCAGAGTCTTTCAGAGAGTGTCACAGAGTTTCAGAGAGTGTCAGAGATTTTCAGAGAGTGCCAGAGATCTTCAGAGAGTGTCAGAGAGTGCCAGAAAGTTTCAGAGAGTGTCACAGAGAGTCGGAGAGTTTCAGAGAGATTCACAGAGTGTCCGAGAGATTCGGAAAGTGTCAGATAGTGTCAGAGAGTTTCAGAAAGTGTCACAGAGTGTCAGAGAGTGTCTGAGAGTGTCAGAGAGTGTCAGAGAGTTTCAGAGAGTGTCAGAGAGTGTCAGAGAGTTTCAGAGAATTTCAGAGAGTGTCAGAGAGTTTCAGAGAGTCTCAGATAGTGTCAGAGAGTGTCAGAGAGTGTCTGAGAGTGTCTGAGAGTTTCAGAGAGTGTCAGAGAGTGTCAGAGAGTTTCAGTGAGCTTCTGAGAGTTTCTGAGAGTGTCAGAGAGTTACAAAGAGTTTCAGAGAGTTTCAGAGAGTGTCAGAAAGTTTCAGAGAGTGTCCGAGAGTTTCAGAGCGTTTCAGAGGGTGTCACAGAGTGTCAGAGAGTTTCAGAAAGTGTCTGATAGTGTCAGAGAGTTTCAGAGATCTTCAGAGAGTGTCTGAGAGTGTCTGAGAGTGCCAGAGATTGTCAGAGAGTTTCAGAGAGTGACAGAGAGTGTCAGAGAGTTTCAGAGAGTTTCAGAGAGTGTCAGAGAGTGTCAGAGAGTTTCAGAGAGTTTCAGAGAGCTTCAGAGAGTTTCAGAGAGTGTCAGAAAGTTTCAGAGAGTGTCAGAGAGTTTCAGAGAGTGTCACAGAGTCTCAGAGAGATTCAGAGAGTGTCTGAGAGTGTCAGAGAGTGTCAGAGAGTTTCAGAGAGTTTCAGAGAGTGTCAGAGAGCTTCAGACAGTGTCAGGGAGTGTCAGAGAGTGTCAGAGAGTTTCAGATAGAGTCAGACAGTGTCTGAGATTGTCAAAGAGTGTCAAAGAGTGTCAGAGAGTGTCAGAGAGTTTCAGAGAGAGTTAGACAGTGTCTCAGAGTGTCAAAGAGTGTCAAAGAGTTTCAGAGAGTGTCAGAGAGTTTCAGAGAGTTTCAGAGAGTGTCAAAGAGTTTCAGAGAGTTTCTGAGAAAGTCAGAGAGTGCCAGAGAGTTTCAGAGAGTTTCTGAGTGTGTCGAAGTGTGTCTGCGGGAGTCAGAGAGTATCTGAGAGTGTCACAGAGTGTCAGAGAGTGTCAGAGATTTTCAGAGTGATTCAGAGATGTTCAGAGAGTGTCAGAGAGTGTCAGAAAGTTTCAGAGAGTGTCAGAGAGTGTCAGGGAGTTTCAGAGAGTTACAGAGTGTCACAGAGTGTCAGAGAGTTTCAGAGAGATTCAGAGAGTGTCAGACAGTGTCACAGAGTGACACAGAGTTGCAGATTGTGTCAGAGAGTGTCCGAGAGTTTCAGAAAGTGCCAGATAGTGTCAGAGAGTTTCAGAACGTGTCAGAGAGTGTCAGAGAGTGTCTGAGAATGTCAGAGAGTGTCAGAGTGTTTCAGAGAGTTTCACAGAGTTTCAGAGAGTGTCAGAGATTTTCAGAGAGTTTCAGAGATCTTCAGAGAGTGTCAGAGAGTGCCAGAAAGTTTCAGAGAGTGTCACAGAGTGTCGGAGAGTTTCAGAGAGATTCAGAGAGTGTCCGAGAGATTCAGAAAGTGTCAGATAGTGTCAGAAAGTTTCAGAGATCTTCAGAGAGTGTCAGAGAGAGTCAGAGAGTTTCAGAGAGTTTCAGAGAGTGTCAGAGAGTGTCAGAGAGTTTCAGAGAGTTTCAGAGAGCTTCAGAGAGTTTCAGAGAGTGTCAGAGTGATTCAGAGAGATTCAGAGAGTTTCAGAGATTGTCAGAGAGTTTCAGACAGTTTCAGAGAGTTTCAGAGAGTGTCAGAGAGTTTCAGAGAGAGTCATTGAGTGTCAGAGAGTGTCAAATTGTGTCACAGAGTTTCAGAGAGTGTCAGAGAGCGTCAGATATTGTCAGAGAGTTTCAGAGAGTGTCAGAGTGTTTCAGAGACTTTCTGAGAGTGTCAGAGAGTTCCAGAGAGTTTCTGAGAGTTTCTGAGTGTGTCGGAGTGTGTCTGAGAGAGTCAGAGAGTATCTGAGAGTGTCACAGAGTGTCAGAGATATTCCGAGAGTTTCAGAGATGTTCAGAGAGTGTCAGAGAGTGTCATAAAGTTTCAGAGAGAGTCAGAGAGTGTCAGGGACTTTCAGAGAGTTTCAGAGAGTGTCACAGAGTGTCGGAGAGTTTCAGAGAGATTCAGAGAGTGTCCGAGAGATTCAGAATGTGTCAGATAGAGTCAGAGAGTTTCAGAAAGTGTCACAGAGTGTCAGAGGGTGTCTGAGAGTGTCAGAGAGTGTCAGAGAGTTTCAGAGAGTGTCAGAGAGTTTCAGAGAATTTCAGAGAGTGTCAGAGAGTTTCAGAGAGTCTCAGATAGTGTCAGAGAGTGTCAGAGAGTGTCTGAGAGTGTCTGAGAGTTTCAGAGAGTATCAGAGAGTTTCAGTGAACTTCTGAGAGTTTCTGAGAGTGTCAGAGAGTTACAAAGATTTTCAGAGAGTTTCAGAGAGTGTCAGAAAGTTTCAGAGATTGTCCGAGAGTTTCAGAGAGTTTCAGAGGGTGTCACAGAGTGTCAGAGAGTTTCAGAAAGCTTCAGAGAGTGTCAGGGAGTGTCAGAGAGTGTCAGAGAGTTTCAGAGAGTTTCAGAGAGAGTCAGACAGTGTCTGAGAGTTTCAGAGAGTTTCAGAGAGTGTCAGAGAGTGTCAGAGAGTTTCAGAGAGTTTCAGAGAGTGTCAGAGAGCTTCAGACAATGTCAGGGAGTGTCAGAGAGTGTCAGAGAGTTTCAGATAGAGTCAGACAGTGTCTGAGATTGTCAAAGAGTGTCAAAGAGTGTCAGAGAGTTTCAGAGAGAGTTAGACAGTGTCACAGAGTGTCAAAGAGTGTCAAAGAGTTTCAGACAGTGTCAGAGAGTGTCAGAGAGTTTCAGAGAGGGTCAAAGAGTTTCAGAGAGTTTCTGAGAAAGTCAGAGAGTGCCAGAGAGTTTCAGAGAGTTTCTGAGTGTGTCCGAGAGATTCAGAAAGTGTCAGATAGTGTCAGAGAGTTTCAGAAAGTGTCAGAGAGTGTCAGAGAGTGTCTGAGAGTGCCAGAGATTGTCAGAGAGTTTCAGAGAGTGTCAGAGAGTGTCAGAGAGTTTCAGAGAGTTTCAGAGAGTGTCAGAGAGCTTCAGACAGTGTCAGGGAGTGTCAGAGAGTGTCAGAGAGTTTCAGATAGAGTCACACAGTGTCTGAGATTGTCAAAGAGTGTCAAAGAGTTTCAGAGAGCGTCAGAGAGTGTCAGAGAGTTTCAGAGAGTTTCAGAGAGTGTCAAAGAGTTTCAGAGAGTTTCTGAGAAAGTCAGAGAGTGCCAGAGAGTTTCAGAGAGTTTCTCAGTGTGTCAGAGAGATTCAGAAAGTGTCAGATAGTGTCAGAGAGTTTCAGAAAGTGTCAGTGAGTGTCAGAGAGTGTCTGAGAGTGCCAGAGATTGTCAGAGAGTTTCAGAGAGTTTCAGAGAGTGTCAGAGAGCTTCAGACAGTGTCAGGGAGTGTCAGAGAGTGTCAGAGAGTGTCAGAGAGTTTCAGAGAGAGTCAGACAGTGTCTGAGAGTTTCAAAGAGTGTCAAAGAGTTTCAGAGAGTGTCAGAGAGTGTCAGAGAGTTTCAGAGAGTGTCAAAGAGTTTCAGAGAGTTTCTGAGAGTGTCAGAGAGTGCCAGAGAGTTTCTGAGAGTGTCAAAGAGTTTCAGAGAGTTTCTGAGAGTGTCAGAGAGTGCCAGAGAGTTTCTGAGAGTTTCTGAGTGTGTCGAAGTGTGTCTGCGGGAATCAGAGAGTATCTGCGAGTGTCACAGAGTGTCAGAGAGTGTCAGAGAGTTTCAGAGAGTGTCAAAGAGTGTCAGAGAGTTTCAGAGAGAGTCAGACAGTGTCTGAGAGTGTCAAAGAGTGTCAAAGAGTTTCAGAGAGTGTCAGAGAGTGTCAGAGAGTGTCAGAGAGTTTCAGAGAGTGTCAAAGAGTTTCAGAGAGTTTCTGAGAGTGTCAGAGAGTGCCAGAGAGTTTCTGAGAGTTTCTGAGTGTGTCGAAGTGTGTCTGCGGGAATCAGAGAGTATCTGCGAGTGTCACAGAGTGTCAGAGAGTGTCAGAGATTTTCAGAGAGTTTCAGAGAGTTACAGAGTGTCACAGAGTGTCAGAGAGTTTCAGAGAGATTCAGAGAGTGGCAGAGAGTGTCAGAGAGTGTCACAGAGTGACACAGAGTTGCAGAGTGTGTCAGAGAGTGTCCGAGAGTTTCAGAAAGTGTCAGATAGTGTCAGAGAGTTTCAGAAAGTGTCAGAGAGTGTCAGAGAGTGTCTGAGAATGTCAGAGAGTGTCAGAGTGTTTCAGAGAGATTCACAGAGTTTCAGAGAGTGTCAGAGATTTTCAGAGAGTTTCAGAGATCTTCAGAGAGTGTCAGAGAGTGCGAGAAAGTTTCAGAGAGTGTGACAGAGTGTCAGAGAGTTTCAGAGAGATTCAGAGAGTGTCCGAGAGATTCAGAAAGTGTCTGATAGTGTCAGAGAGTTTCAGAGATCTTCAGAGAGTGTCTGAGAGTGTCTGAGAGTGTCTGAGAGAGCCAGAGATTGTCAGAGAGTTTCAGAGAGTGTCAGAGAGTGTCAGAGAGTTTCAGAGAGTTTCAGAGAGTTTCAGAGAGTGTCAAAGAGTTTCAGAGAGTTTCTGAGAAAGTCAGAGAGTGCCAGAGAGTTTCAGAGAGTTTCTCAGTGTGTCCGAGAGATTCAGAAAGTGTCAGATAGTGTCAGAGAGTTTCAGAAAGTGTCAGTGAGTGTCAGAGAGTGTCTGAGAGTGCCAGAGATTGTCAGAGAGTTTCAGAGAGTGTCAGAGAGTGTCAGAGAGTTTCAGAGAGTTTCAGAGAGTGTCAGAGAGCTTCAGACAGTGTCAGGGAGTGTCAGAGAGTGTCAGAGAGTTTCAGATAGAGTCAGACAGTGTCTGAGATTGTCAAAGAGTGTCCGAGAGTTTCAGAGAGTGTCAGAGAGTGTCAGAGAGTTTCAGAGAGAGTCAGACAGTGTCTGAGAGTGTCAAAGTGTGTCAAAGAGTTTCAGAGAGTGTCAGAGAGTGTCAGAGAGTGTCAGAGAGTGTCAGAGAGTTTCAGAGAGTGTCAAAGAGTTTCAGAGAGTTTCTGAGAGTGTCAGAGAGTGCCAGAGAGTTTCTGAGAGTTTCTGAGTGTGTCGAAGTGTGTCTGCGGGAGTCAGAGAGTATCTGCGAGTGTCACAGAGTGTCAGAGAGTGTCAGAGATTTTCAGAGAGTTTCAGAGAGTTACAGAGTGTCACAGAGTGTCAGAGAGTTTCAGAGAGATTCAGAGAGTGGCAGAGAGTGTCAGAGAGTGTCACAGAGTGACACAGAGTTGCAGAGTGTGTCAGAGAGTGTCCGAGAGTTTCAGAAAGTGTCAGATAGTGTCAGAGAGTTTCAGAAAGTGTCAGAGAGTGTCAGAGAGTGTCTGAGAATGTCAGAGAGTGTCAGAGTGTTTCAGAGAGATTCACAGAGTTTCAGAGAGTGTCAGAGATTTTCAGAGAGTTTCAGAGATCTTCAGAGAGTGTCAGAGAGTGCGAGAAAGTTTCAGAGAGTGTGACAGAGTGTCAGAGATTTTCAGAGAGATTCAGAGAGTGTCCGAGAGATTCAGAAAGTGTCTGATAGTGTCAGAGAGTTTCAGAGATCTTCAGAGAGTGTCTGAGAGTGTCTGAGAGTGTCTGAGAGTGCCAGAGATTGACAGAGAGTTTCAGAGAGTGACAGAGAGTGTCAGAGAGTTTCAGAGAGTTTCAGAGAGTGTCAGAGAGTTTCAGAGAGTTTCAGAGAGCTTCAGAGAGTTTCAGAGAGTGTCAGAAAGTTTCAGAGAGTGTCAGAGAGTTTCAGAGAGTGTCACAGAGTGTCAGAGAGATTGAGAGAGTGTCAGAGATTGTCAGAGAGTTTCAGACAGTTTCAGAGAGTTTCAGAGAGTGTCAGAGAGTTTCAGAGATAGTCAGTGAGTGTCAGAGAGTGTCAAAGTGTGTCACAGAGTTTCAGAGAGTGTCAGAGAGCGTCAGATAGTGTCAGAGAGTTTCAGAGAGTGTCAGAGTGATTCAGAGACTTTCTGAGAGTTTCAGAGAGTTCCAGAGAGTTTCTGAGAGTTTCTGAGTGTGTCGGAGTGTGTCTGAGAGAGTCAGAGAGTATCTGAGAGTGTCACAGAGTGTCAGAGATATTCCGAGATTTTCAGAGATGTTCAGAGAGCGTCAGAGAGTGTCATAAAGTTTCAGAGAGAGTCAGAGAGTGTCAGGGACTTTCAGAGAGTTTCAGAGAGTGTCACAGAGTGTCAGAGCATTTCAGAGAGTGTCAGAGAGTTTCAGAAAGAGTCAGATAGTGTCAGAGAGTTGCAGAGAGTGTCAGAGTGTTTCAGAGACTTTCTGAGAGTGTCAGAGAGTTCCAGAGGGTTTCTGAGAGTTTCTGAGTGTGTCGGAGTGTGTCTGAGAGAGTCAGAGAGTGTCTGAGAGTGTCACAGAGTGTCAGAGAGTGTCAGAGATTTTCAGAGAGTTTCAGAGATGTTCAGAGAGTGTCAGAGAGTGTCAGAAAGTTTCAGAGAGAGTGAGAGAGTGTCAGGGAGTTTCAGAGAGTTTCAGAGTGTCACAGAGTGTCAGAGCTTTTCAGAGAGATTCAGAGAGTGTCAGAGAGTGTCACAGAGTGTCATCGAGTTGCAGAGTGTGTCAGAGAGTGTCCGAGAGTTCCAGAAAGAGTCAGATAGTGTCGGAGAGTGTCTGAGAGTGTAAGAGAGTGTCAGAGTCTTTCAGAGAGTGTCACAGAGTTTCAGAGAGTGTCAGAGATTTTCAGAGAGTGCCAGAGATCTTCAGAGAGTGTCAGAGAGTGCCAGAAAGTTTCAGAGAGTGTCACAGAGTGTCGGAGAGTTTCAGAGAGATTCAGAGAGTGTCCGAGAGATTCAGAATGTGTCAGATAGAGTCAGAGAGTTTCAGAAAGTGTCACAGAGTGTCAGAGGGTGTCTGAGAGTGTCAGAGAGTGTCAGAGAGTTTCAGAGAGTGTCAAAGAGTTTCAGAGAGTTTCTGAGAGTGTCAGAGAGTGCCAGAGAGTTTCTGAGAGTTTCTGAGTGTGTCGAAGTGTGTCTGCGGGAATCAGAGAGTATCTGCGAGTGTCACAGAGTGTCAGAGAGTGTCAGAGATTTTCAGAGAGTTTCAGAGAGTTACAGAGTGTCACAGAGTGTCAGAGAGTTTCAGAGAGATTCAGAGAGTGGCAGAGAGTGTCAGAGAGTGTCACAGAATGACACAGAGTTGCAGAGTGTGTCAGAGAGTGTCCGAGAGTTTCAGAAAGTGTCAGATAGTGTCAGAGAGTTTCAGAAAGTGTCAGAGAGTGTCAGAGAGTGTCTGAGAATGTCAGAGAGTGTCAGAGTGTTTCAGAGAGATTCACAGAGTTTCAGAGAGTGTCAGAGATTTTCAGAGAGTTTCAGAGATCTTCAGAGAGTGTCAGAGAGTGCGAGAAAGTTTCAGAGAGTGTGACAGAGTGTCAGAGAGTTTCAGAGAGATTCAGAGAGTGTCCGAGAGATTCAGAAAGTGTCTGATAGTGTCAGAGAGTTTCAGAGATCTTCAGAGAGTGTCTGAGAGTGTCTGAGAGTGTCTGAGAGTGTCTGAGAGAGCCAGAGATTGTCAGAGAGTTTCAGAGAGTGTCAGAGAGTGTCAGAGAGTTTCAGAGAGTTTCAGAGAGTTTCAGAGAGTGTCAAAGAGTTTCAGAGAGTTTCTGAGAAAGTCAGAGAGTGCCAGAGAGTTTCAGAGAGTTTCTCAGTGTGTCCGAGAGATTCAGAAAGTGTCAGATAGTGTCAGAGAGTTTCAGAAAGTGTCAGAGAGTGTCAGAGAGTGTCTGAGAGTGCCAGAGATTGTCAGAGAGTTTCAGAGAGTGTCAGAGAGTGTCAGAGAGTTTCAGAGAGTTTCAGAGAGTGTCAGAGAGCTTCAGACAGTGTCAGGGAGTGTCAGAGAGTGTCAGAGAGTTTCAGATAGAGTCAGACAGTGTCTGAGATTGTCAAAGAGTGTCCGAGAGTTTCAGAGAGTGTCAGAGAGTGTCAGAGAGTTTCAGAGAGAGTCAGACAGTGTCTGAGAGTGTCAAAGTGTGTCAAAGAGTTTCAGAGAGTGTCAGAGAGTGTCAGAGAGTGTCAGAGAGTGTCAGAGAGTTTCAGAGAGTGTCAAAGAGTTTCAGAGAGTTTCTGAGAGTGTCAGAGAGTGCCAGAGAGTTTCTGAGAGTTTCTGAGTGTGTCGAAGTGTGTCTGCGGGAGTCAGAGAGTATCTGCGAGTGTCACAGAGTGTCAGAGAGTGTCAGAGATTTTCAGAGAGTTTCAGAGAGTTACAGAGTGTCACAGAGTGTCAGAGAGTTTCAGAGAGATTCAGAGAGTGGCAGAGAGTGTCAGAGAGTGTCACAGAGTGACACAGAGTTGCAGAGTGTGTCAGAGAGTGTCCGAGAGTTTCAGAAAGTGTCAGATAGTGTCAGAGAGTTTCAGAAAGTGTCAGAGAGTGTCAGAGAGTGTCTGAGAATGTCAGAGAGTGTCAGAGTGTTTCAGAGAGATTCACAGAGTTTCAGAGAGTGTCAGAGATTTTCAGAGAGTTTCAGAGATCTTCAGAGAGTGTCAGAGAGTGCGAGAAAGTTTCAGAGAGTGTGACAGAGTGTCAGAGATTTTCAGAGAGATTCAGAGAGTGTCCGAGAGATTCAGAAAGTGTCTGATAGTGTCAGAGAGTTTCAGAGATCTTCAGAGAGTGTCTGAGAGTGTCTGAGAGTGTCTGAGAGTGCCAGAGATTGACAGAGAGTTTCAGAGAGTGACAGAGAGTGTCAGAGAGTTTCAGAGAGTTTCAGAGAGTGTCAGAGAGTTTCAGAGAGTTTCAGAGAGCTTCAGAGAGTTTCAGAGAGTGTCAGAAAGTTTCAGAGAGTGTCAGAGAGTTTCAGAGAGTGTCACAGAGTGTCAGAGAGATTGAGAGAGTGTCAGAGATTGTCAGAGAGTTTCAGACAGTTTCAGAGAGTTTCAGAGAGTGTCAGAGAGTTTCAGAGAGAGTCAGTGAGTGTCAGAGAGTGTCAAAGTGTGTCACAGAGTTTCAGAGAGTGTCAGAGAGCGTCAGATAGTGTCAGAGAGTTTCAGAGAGTGTCAGAGTGATTCAGAGACTTTCTGAGAGTTTCAGAGAGTTCCAGAGAGTTTCTGAGAGTTTCTGAGTGTGTCGGAGTGTGTCTGAGAGAGTCAGAGAGTATCTGAGAGTGTCACAGAGTGTCAGAGATATTCCGAGATTTTCAGAGATGTTCAGAGAGCGTCAGAGAGTGTCATAAAGTTTCAGAGAGAGTCAGAGAGTGTCAGGGACTTTCAGAGAGTTTCAGAGAGTGTCACAGAGTGTCAGAGCATTTCAGAGAGTGTCAGAGAGTTTCAGAAAGAGTCAGATAGTGTCAGAGAGTTGCAGAGAGTGTCAGAGTGTTTCAGAGACTTTCTGAGAGTGTCAGAGAGTTCCAGAGGGTTTCTGAGAGTTTCTGAGTGTGTCGGAGTGTGTCTGAGAGAGTCAGAGAGTGTCTGAGAGTGTCACAGAGTGTCAGAGAGTGTCAGAGATTTTCAGAGAGTTTCAGAGATGTTCAGAGAGTGTCAGAGAGTGTCAGAAAGTTTCAGAGAGAGTGAGAGAGTGTCAGGGAGTTTCAGAGAGTTTCAGAGTGTCACAGAGTGTCAGAGCTTTTCAGAGAGATTCAGAGAGTGTCAGAGAGTGTCACAGAGTGTCATCGAGTTGCAGAGTGTGTCAGAGAGTGTCCGAGAGTTCCAGAAAGAGTCAGATAGTGTCGGAGAGTGTCTGAGAGTGTAAGAGAGTGTCAGAGTCTTTCAGAGAGTGTCACAGAGTTTCAGAGAGTGTCAGAGATTTTCAGAGAGTGCCAGAGATCTTCAGAGAGTGTCAGAGAGTGCCAGAAAGTTTCAGAGAGTGTCACAGAGTGTCGGAGAGTTTCAGAGAGATTCAGAGAGTGTCCAAGAGATTCAGAATGTGTCAGATAGAGTCAGAGAGTTTCAGAAAGTGTCACAGAGTGTCAGAGGGTGTCTGAGAGTGTCAGAGAGTGTCAGAGAGTTTCAGAGAGTGTCAGAGAGTTTCAGAGAATTTCAGAGAGTGTCAGAGAGTTTCAGAGAGTCTCAGATAGTGTCAGAGAGTGTCAGAGAGTGTCTGAGAGTGTCTGAGAGTTTCAGAGAGTATCAGAGAGTTTCAGTGAACTTCTGAGAGTTTCTGAGAGTGTCAGAGAGTTACAAAGAGTTTCAGAGAGTTTCAGAGAGTGTCAGAAAGTTTCAGAGATTGTCCGAGAGTTTCAGAGAGTTTCAGAGGGTGTCACAGAGTGTCAGAGAGTTTCAGAAAGCTTCAGAGAGTGTCAGGGAGTGTCAGAGAGTGTCAGAGAGTTTCAGAGAGTTTCAGAGAGAGTCAGACAGTGTCTGAGAGTTTCAGAGAGTTTCAGAGAGTGTCAGAGAGTGTCAGAGAGTTTCAGAGAGTTTCAGAGAGTGTCAGAGAGCTTCAGACAATGTCAGGGAGTGTCAGAGAGTGTCAGAGAGTTTCAGATAGAGTCAGACAGTGTCTGAGATTGTCAAAGAGTGTCAAAGAGTGTCAGAGAGTGTCAGAGAGTTTCAGAGAGAGTTAGACAGTGTCACAGAGTGTCAAAGAGTGTCAAAGAGTTTCAGAGAGTGTCAGAGAGTGTCAGAGAGTTTCAGAGAGGGTCAAAGAGTTTCAGAGAGTTTCTGAGAAAGTCAGAGAATGCCAGAGAGTTTCAGAGAGTTTCTGAGTGTGTCCGAGAGATTCAGAAAGTGTCAGATAGTGTCAGAGAGTTTCAGAAAGTGTCAGAGAGTGTCAGAGAGTGTCTGAGAGTGCCAGAGATTGTCAGAGAGTTTCAGAGAGTGTCAGAGGGTGTCAGAGAGTTTCAGAGAGTTTCAGAGTGTCAGAGAGCTTCAGACAGTGTCAGGGAGTGTCAGAGAGTGTCAGAGAGTTTCAGATAGAGTCAGACAGTGTCTGAGATTGTCAAAGAGTGTCAAAGAGTTTCAGAGAGTGTCAGAGAGTGTCAGAGAGTTTCAGAGAGTTTCAGAGAGTGTCAAAGAGTTTCAGAGAGTTTCTGAGAAAGTCAGAGAGTGCCAGAGAGTTTCAGAGAGTTTCTCAGTGTGTCCGAGAGATTCAGAAAGTGTCAGATAGTGTCAGAGAGTTTCAGAAAGTGTCAGTGAGTGTCAGAGAGTGTCTGAGAGTGCCAGAGATTGTCAGAGAGTTTCAGAGAGTGTCAGAGAGTGTCAGAGAGTTTCAGAGAGTTTCAGAGAGTGTCAGAGAGCTTCAGACAGTGTCAGGGAGTGTCAGAGTGTGTCAGAGAGTTTCAGATAGAGTCAGACAGTGTCTGAGATTGTCAAAGAGTGTCCGAGAGTTTCAGAGAGTGTCAGAGAGTGTCAGAGAGTTTCAGAGAGAGTCAGACAGTGTCTGAGAGTGTCAAAGAGTGTCAAAGAGTTTCAGAGAGTGTCAGAGAGTGTCAGAGAGTGTCAGAGAGTTTCAGAGAGTGTCAAAGAGTTTCAGAGAGTTTCTGAGAGTGTCAGAGAGTGCCAGAGAGTTTCTGAGTGTGTCGAAGTGTGTCTGCGGGAATCAGAGAGTATCTGCGAGTGTCACAGAGTGTCAGAGAGTGTCAGAGATTTTCAGAGAGTTTCAGAGAGTTACAGAGTGTCACAGAGTGTCAGAGAGTTTCAGAGAGATTCAGAGAGTGGCAGAGAGTGTCAGAGAGTGTCACAGAGTGACACAGAGTTGCAGAGTGTGTCAGAGAGTGTCCGAGAGTTTCAGAAAGTGTCAGATAGTGTCAGAGAGTTTCAGAAAGTGTCAGAGAGTGTCAGAGAGTGTCTGAGAATGTCAGAGAGTGTCAGAGTGTTTCAGAGAGATTCACAGAGTTTCAGAGAGTGTCAGAGATTTTCAGAGAGTTTCAGAGATCTTCAGAGAGTGTCAGAGAGTGCGAGAAAGTTTCAGAGAGTGTGAGAAAGTTTCAGAGAGTTTCAGAGAGATTCAGAGAGTGTCCGAGAGATTCAGAAAGTGTCTGATAGTGTCAGAGAGTTTCAGAGATCTTCAGAGAGTGTCTGAGAGTGTCTGAGAGTGTCTGAGAGTGCCAGAGAATGTCAGAGAGTTTCAGAGAGTGACAGAGAGTGTCAGAGAGTTTCAGAGAGTTTCAGAGAGTGTCAGAGAGTGTCAGAGAGTTTCAGAGAGTTTCAGAGAGCTTCAGAGAGTTTCAGAGAGTGTCAGAAAGTTTCAGAGAGTGTCAGAGAGTTTCAGAGAGTGACAGAGAGTGTCAGAGAGTTTCAGAGAGTTTCAGAGAGTGTCAGAGAGTGTCAGAGAGTTTCAGAGAGTTTCAGAGAGCTTCAGAGAGTTTCAGAGAGTGTCAGAAAGTTTCAGAGAGTGTCTGAGAGTTTCAGAGAGTATCAGAGATTGTCAGTGAACTTCTGAGAGTTTCTGAGAGTGTCAGAGAGTTACAAAGAGTTTCAGAGAGTTTCAGAGAGTGTCAGAAAGTTTCAGAGATTGTCCGAGAGTTTCAGAGAGTTTCAGAGGGTGTCACAGAGTGTCAGAGAGTTTCAGAAAGCTTCAGAGAGTGTCAGGGAGTGTCAGAGAGTGTCAGAGAGTTTCAGAGAGTTTCAGAGAGAGTCAGACAGTGTCTGAGAGTTTCAGAGAGTTTCAGAGAGTGTCAGAGAGTGTCAGAGAGTTTCAGAGAGTTTCAGAGAGTGTCAGAGAGCTTCAGACAATGTCAGGGAGTGTCAGAGAGTGTCAGAGAGTTTCAGATAGAGTCAGACAGTGTCTGAGATTGTCAAAGAGTGTCAAAGAGTTTCAGAGAGTGTCAGAGAGTGTCAGAGAGTTTCAGAGAGTTTCAGAGAGTGTCAGAGAGTGTCAGAGAGTTTCAGAGAGGGTCAAAGAGTTTCAGAGAGTTTCTGAGAAAGTCAGAGAATGCCAGAGAGTTTCAGAGAGTTTCTGAGTGTGTCCGAGAGATTCAGAAAGTGTCAGATAGTGTCAGAGAGTTTCAGAAAGTGTCAGAGAGTGTCAGAGAGTGTCTGAGAGTGCCAGAGATTGTCAGAGAGTTTCAGAGAGTGTCAGAGGGTGTCAGAGAGTTTCAGAGAGTTTCAGAGTGTCAGAGAGCTTCAGACAGTGTCAGGGAGTGTCAGAGAGTGTCAGAGAGTTTCAGATAGAGTCAGACAGTGTCTGAGATTGTCAAAGAGTGTCAAAGAGTTTCAGAGAGTGTCAGAGAGTGTCAGAGAGTTTCAGAGAGTTTCAGAGAGTGTCAAAGAGTTTCAGAGAGTTTCTGAGAAAGTCAGAGAGTGCCAGAGAGTTTCAGAGAGTTTCTCAGTGTGTCCGAGAGATTCAGAAAGTGTCAGATAGTGTCAGAGAGTTTCAGAAAGTGTCAGTGAGTGTCAGAGAGTGTCTGAGAGTGCCAGAGATTGTCAGAGAGTTTCAGAGAGTGTCAGAGAGTGTCAGAGAGTTTCAGAGAGTTTCAGAGAGTGTCAGAGAGCTTCAGACAGTGTCAGGGAGTGTCAGAGTGTGTCAGAGAGTTTCAGATAGAGTCAGACAGTGTCTGAGATTGTCAAAGAGTGTCCGAGAGTTTCAGAGAGTGTCAGAGAGTGTCAGAGAGTTTCAGAGAGAGTCAGACAGTGTCTGAGAGTGTCAAAGAGTGTCAAAGAGTTTCAGAGAGTGTCAGAGAGTGTCAGAGAGTGTCAGAGAGTTTCAGAGAGTGTCAAAGAGTTTCAGAGAGTTTCTGAGAGTGTCAGAGAGTGCCAGAGAGTTTCTGACAGTTTCTGAGTGTGTCGAAGTGTGTCTGCGGGAGTCAGAGAGTATCTGCGAGTGTCACAGAGTGTCAGAGAGTGTCAGAGATTTTCAGAGAGTTTCAGAGAGTTACAGAGTGTCACAGAGTGTCAGAGAGTTTCAGAGAGATTCAGAGAGTGGCAGAGAGTGTCAGAGAGTGTCACAGAGTGACACAGAGTTGCAGAGTGTGTCAGAGAGTGTCCGAGAGTTTCAGAAAGTGTCAGATAGTGTCAGAGAGTTTCAGAAAGTGTCAGAGAGTGTCAGAGAGTGTCTGAGAATGTCAGAGAGTGTCAGAGTGTTTCAGAGAGATTCACAGAGTTTCAGAGAGTGTCAGAGATTTTCAGAGAGTTTCAGAGATCTTCAGAGAGTGTCAGAGAGTGCGAGAAAGTTTCAGAGAGTGTGAGAAAGTTTCAGAGAGTTTCAGAGAGATTCAGAGAGTGTCCGAGAGATTCAGAAAGTGTCTGATAGTGTCAGAGAGTTTCAGAGATCTTCAGAGAGTGTCTGAGAGTGTCTGAGAGTGTCTGAGAGTGCCAGAGAATGTCAGAGAGTTTCAGAGAGTGACAGAGAGTGTCAGAGAGTTTCAGAGAGTTTCAGAGAGTGTCAGAGAGTGTCAGAGAGTTTCAGAGAGTTTCAGAGAGCTTCAGAGAGTTTCAGAGAGTGTCAGAAAGTTTCAGAGAGTGTCAGAGAGTTTCAGAGAGTGTCACAGAGTGTCAGAGAGATTGAGAGAGTGTCAGAGATTGTCAGAGAGTTTCAGACAGTTTCAGAGAGTTTCAGAGAGTGTCAGAGAGTTTCAGAGAGAGTCAGTGAGTGTCAGAGAGTGTCAAAGTGTGTCACAGAGTTTCAGAGAGTGTCAGAGAGCGTCAGATAGTGTCAGAGAGTTTCAGAGAGTGTCAGAGTGTTTCAGAGACTTTCTGAGAGTGTCAGAGAGTTCCAGAGAATTTCTGAGAGTTTCTGAGTGTGTCGGATTGTGTCTGAGAGAGTCAGAGAGTATCTGAGAGTGTCACAGAGTGTCAGAGATATTCAGAGAGTTTCAGAGATGTTCAGAGAGTGTCAGAGAGTGTCATAAAGTTTCAGAGAGAGTCAGAGAGTGTCAGGGACTTTCAGAGAGTTTCAGAGAGTGTCACAGAGTGTCAGAGAATTTCAGAGAGATTCAGAGAGTGTCAGAGAGTTTCAGAAAGAGTCAGATAGTGTCAGAGAGTTTCAGAGAGTGTCAGAGTGTTTCAGTGACTTTCTGAGAGTGTCAGAGAGTTCCAGAGGGTTTCTGAGAGTTTCTGAGTGTGTCGGAGTGAGTCTGAGAGAGTCAGAGAGTATCTGAGAGTGTCACAGAGTGTCAGAGAGTGTCAGAGATTTTCAGAGAGTTTCAGAGATGTTCAGAGAGTGTCAGAGATTGTCAGAAAGTTTCAGAGAAAGTGAGAGAGTGTCAGGGAGTTTCAGAGAGTTTCAGAGAGTGTCAGAGAGTGTCAGAGCTTTTCAGAGAGATTCAGAGAGTGTCAGAGAGTGTCACAGAGTGTCATAGAGTTGCAGAGTGTGTCAGAGAGTGTCCGAGAGTTTCAGAAAGTGTCAGATAGTGTCGGAGAGTGTCTGAGAGTGTAAGAGAGTGTCAGAGTCTTTCAGAGCGTGTCACAGAGTTTCAGAGAGTGTCAGAGATTTTCAGAGAGCGCCAGAGATCTTCAGAGAGTGTCAGAGAGAGCCAGAAAGTTTCAGAGAGTGTCACAGAGTGTCGGAGAGTTTCAGAGAGATTCAGAGAGTGTCCGAGAGATTCAGAAAGTGTCAGATAGAGTCAGAGAGTTTCAGAAAGTGTCACAGAGTTTCAGAGAGTGTCTGAGAGTGTCAGAGAGTGTCTGAGAGTGTCAGAGTGTGTCAGAGAGTTTCAGAGAGTGTCAGAGAGTTTCAGAGAGTGTCTGAGAGTGTCAGAGAGTGTCAGAGTGTTTCAGAGAGTGTCAGAGAGTTTCAGAGAATTTCAGAGAGTGTCAGAGAGTTTCAGAGAGTCTCAGATAGTGTCAGAGAGTGTCAGAGAGTGTCTGAGAGTGTCTGAGAGTTTCAGAGAGAGTCAGAGAGTTTCAGTGAGCTTCTGAGAGTTTCTGAGAGTGTCAGAGAGTTACAAAGAGTTTCAGAGAGTTTCAGAGAGTGTCAGAAAGTTTCAGAGATTGTCCGAGAGTTTCAGAGAGTTTCAGAGGGTGTCACAGAGTGTCAGAGAGTGTCAGAGATTTTCAGAGAGTTTCAGAGATGTTCAGAGAGTGTCAGAGAGTGTCAGAAAGTTGCAGAGAGAGTGAGAGAGTGTCAGGGAGTTTCAGAGAGTTTCAGAGAGTGTCAGAGAGTGTCAGAGCTTTTCAGAGAGATTCAGAGAGTGTCAGAGAGTGTCACAGAGTGTCATAGAGTTGCAGAGTGTGTCAGAGAGTGTCCGAGAGTTTCAGAAAGTGTCAGATAGTGTCGGAGAGTGTCTGAGAGTGTAAGAGAGTGTCAGAGTCTTTCAGAGTGTGTCACAGAGTTTCAGAGAGTGTCAGAGATTTTCAGAGAGCGCCAGAGATCTTCAGAGAGTGTCAGAGAGTGCCAGAAAGTTTCAGAGAGTGTCACAGAGTGTCGGAGAGTTTCAGAGAGATTCAGAGAGTGTCCGAGAGATTCAGAAAGTGTCAGATAGAGTCAGAGAGTTTCAGAAAGTGTCACAGAGTTTCAGAGAGTGTCTGAGAGTGTCAGAGAGTGTCTGAGAGTGTCAGAGAGTGTCAGAGAGTTTCAGAGAGTGTCAGAGAGTTTCAGAGAGTGTCTGAGAGTGTCAGAGAGTGTCAGAGAGTTTCAGAGAGTGTCAGAGAGTTTCAGAGAATTTCAGAGAGTGTCAGAGAGTTTCAGAGAGTCTCAGGTAGTGTCAGAGATTGTCAGAGAGTGACTGAGAGTGTCTGAGAGTTTCAGAGAGAGTCAGAGAGTTTCAGTGAGCTTCTGAGAGTTTCTGAGAGTGTCAGAGAGTTACAAAGAGTTTCAGAGAGTTTCAGAGAGTGTCAGAAAGTTTCAGAGATTGTCCGAGAGTTTCAGAGAGTTTCAGAGGGTGTCACAGAGTGTCAGAGAGTTTCAGAAAGCTTCAGAGAGAGTCAGACAGTGTCTGAGAGTGTCAAAGAGTATCAAAGAGTTTCAGAGAGTGTCAGAGTGTGTCAGAGAGTGTCAGAGGGTTTCAGAGAGTGTCAGAGAGTTTCAGAGAATTTCTGAGAGTGTCAGAGAGTGCTTGAGAGTTTCTGACAGTTTCTGAGTGTGCCGGAGAGTGTCAGAGATTGTCAGAGTGTTTCAGAGAGTGTCACAGTGTTTCAGAGAGTGTCAGAGATTTTCAGAGAGTTTCAGAGATCTTCAGAGAGTGTCAGTGAGTGCCACAGAGTGTCAGTGAGTGTCAGAGAGTTTCAGAGAGTTTCAGAGAGATTCAGAGAGTGTCCGAGAGATTCAGAAAGTGTCTGATAGTGTCAGAGAGTTTCAGAGATCTTCAGAGAGTGTCTGAGAGTGTCTGAGAGTGTCTGAGAGTGCCAGAGAATGTCAGAGAGTTTCAGAGAGTGACAGAGAGTGTCAGAGAGTTTCAGAGAGTTTCAGAGAGTGTCAGAGAGTGTCAGAGAGTTTCAGAGAGTTTCAGAGAGCTTCAGAGAGTTTCAGAGAGTGTCAGAAAGTTTCAGAGAGTGTCAGAGAGTTTCAGAGAGTGACAGAGAGTGTCAGAGAGTTTCAGAGAGTTTCAGAGAGTGTCAGAGAGTGTCAGAGAGTTTCAGAGAGTTTCAGAGAGCTTCAGAGAGTTTCAGAGAGTGTCAGAAAGTTTCAGAGAGTGTCTGAGAGTTTCAGAGAGTATCAGAGATTGTCAGTGAACTTCTGAGAGTTTCTGAGAGTGTCAGAGAGTTACAAAGAGTTTCAGAGAGTTTCAGAGAGTGTCAGAAAGTTTCAGAGATTGTCCGAGAGTTTCAGAGAGTTTCAGAGGGTGTCACAGAGTGTCAGAGAGTTTCAGAAAGCTTCAGAGAGTGTCAGGGAGTGTCAGAGAGTGTCAGAGAGTTTCAGAGAGTTTCAGAGAGAGTCAGACAGTGTCTGAGAGTTTCAGAGAGTTTCAGAGAGTGTCAGAGAGTGTCAGAGAGTTTCAGAGAGTTTCAGAGAGTGTCAGAGAGCTTCAGACAATGTCAGGGAGTGTCAGAGAGTGTCAGAGAGTTTCAGATAGAGTCAGACAGTGTCTGAGATTGTCAAAGAGTGTCAAAGAGTTTCAGAGAGTGTCAGAGAGTGTCAGAGAGTTTCAGAGAGTTTCAGAGAGTGTCAGAGAGTGTCAGAGAGTTTCAGAGAGGGTCAAAGAGTTTCAGAGAGTTTCTGAGAAAGTCAGAGAATGCCAGAGAGTTTCAGAGAGTTTCTGAGTGTGTCCGAGAGATTCAGAAAGTGTCAGATAGTGTCAGAGAGTTTCAGAAAGTGTCAGAGAGTGTCAGAGAGTGTCTGAGAGTGCCAGAGATTGTCAGAGAGTTTCAGAGAGTGTCAGAGGGTGTCAGAGAGTTTCAGAGAGTTTCAGAGTGTCAGAGAGCTTCAGACAGTGTCAGGGAGTGTCAGAGAGTGTCAGAGAGTTTCAGATAGAGTCAGACAGTGTCTGAGATTGTCAAAGAGTGTCAAAGAGTTTCAGAGAGTGTCAGAGAGTGTCAGAGAGTTTCAGAGAGTTTCAGAGAGTGTCAAAGAGTTTCAGAGAGTTTCTGAGAAAGTCAGAGAGTGCCAGAGAGTTTCAGAGAGTTTCTCAGTGTGTCCGAGAGATTCAGAAAGTGTCAGATAGTGTCAGAGAGTTTCAGAAAGTGTCAGTGAGTGTCAGAGAGTGTCTGAGAGTGCCAGAGATTGTCAGAGAGTTTCAGAGAGTGTCAGAGAGTGTCAGAGAGTTTCAGAGAGTTTCAGAGAGTGTCAGAGAGCTTCAGACAGTGTCAGGGAGTGTCAGAGTGTGTCAGAGAGTTTCAGATAGAGTCAGACAGTGTCTGAGATTGTCAAAGAGTGTCCGAGAGTTTCAGAGAGTGTCAGAGAGTGTCAGAGAGTTTCAGAGAGAGTCAGACAGTGTCTGAGAGTGTCAAAGAGTGTCAAAGAGTTTCAGAGAGTGTCAGAGAGTGTCAGAGAGTGTCAGAGAGTTTCAGAGAGTGTCAAAGAGTTTCAGAGAGTTTCTGAGAGTGTCAGAGAGTGCCAGAGAGTTTCTGACAGTTTCTGAGTGTGTCGAAGTGTGTCTGCGGGAGTCAGAGAGTATCTGCGAGTGTCACAGAGTGTCAGAGAGTGTCAGAGATTTTCAGAGAGTTTCAGAGAGTTACAGAGTGTCACAGAGTGTCAGAGAGTTTCAGAGAGATTCAGAGAGTGGCAGAGAGTGTCAGAGAGTGTCACAGAGTGACACAGAGTTGCAGAGTGTGTCAGAGAGTGTCCGAGAGTTTCAGAAAGTGTCAGATAGTGTCAGAGAGTTTCAGAAAGTGTCAGAGAGTGTCAGAGAGTGTCTGAGAATGTCAGAGAGTGTCAGAGTGTTTCAGAGAGATTCACAGAGTTTCAGAGAGTGTCAGAGATTTTCAGAGAGTTTCAGAGATCTTCAGAGAGTGTCAGAGAGTGCGAGAAAGTTTCAGAGAGTGTGAGAAAGTTTCAGAGAGTTTCAGAGAGATTCAGAGAGTGTCCGAGAGATTCAGAAAGTGTCTGATAGTGTCAGAGAGTTTCAGAGATCTTCAGAGAGTGTCTGAGAGTGTCTGAGAGTGTCTGAGAGTGCCAGAGAATGTCAGAGAGTTTCAGAGAGTGACAGAGAGTGTCAGAGAGTTTCAGAGAGTTTCAGAGAGTGTCAGAGAGTGTCAGAGAGTTTCAGAGAGTTTCAGAGAGCTTCAGAGAGTTTCAGAGAGTGTCAGAAAGTTTCAGAGAGTGTCAGAGAGTTTCAGAGAGTGTCACAGAGTGTCAGAGAGATTGAGAGAGTGTCAGAGATTGTCAGAGAGTTTCAGACAGTTTCAGAGAGTTTCAGAGAGTGTCAGAGAGTTTCAGAGAGAGTCAGTGAGTGTCAGAGAGTGTCAAAGTGTGTCACAGAGTTTCAGAGAGTGTCAGAGAGCGTCAGATAGTGTCAGAGAGTTTCAGAGAGTGTCAGAGTGTTTCAGAGACTTTCTGAGAGTGTCAGAGAGTTCCAGAGAATTTCTGAGAGTTTCTGAGTGTGTCGGATTGTGTCTGAGAGAGTCAGAGAGTATCTGAGAGTGTCACAGAGTGTCAGAGATATTCAGAGAGTTTCAGAGATGTTCAGAGAGTGTCAGAGAGTGTCATAAAGTTTCAGAGAGAGTCAGAGAGTGTCAGGGACTTTCAGAGAGTTTCAGAGAGTGTCACAGAGTGTCAGAGAATTTCAGAGAGATTCAGAGAGTGTCAGAGAGTTTCAGAAAGAGTCAGATAGTGTCAGAGAGTTTCAGAGAGTGTCAGAGTGTTTCAGTGACTTTCTGAGAGTGTCAGAGAGTTCCAGAGGGTTTCTGAGAGTTTCTGAGTGTGTCGGAGTGAGTCTGAGAGAGTCAGAGAGTATCTGAGAGTGTCACAGAGTGTCAGAGAGTGTCAGAGATTTTCAGAGAGTTTCAGAGATGTTCAGAGAGTGTCAGAGATTGTCAGAAAGTTTCAGAGAAAGTGAGAGAGTGTCAGGGAGTTTCAGAGAGTTTCAGAGAGTGTCAGAGAGTGTCAGAGCTTTTCAGAGAGATTCAGAGAGTGTCAGAGAGTGTCACAGAGTGTCATAGAGTTGCAGAGTGTGTCAGAGAGTGTCCGAGAGTTTCAGAAAGTGTCAGATAGTGTCGGAGAGTGTCTGAGAGTGTAAGAGAGTGTCAGAGTCTTTCAGAGCGTGTCACAGAGTTTCAGAGAGTGTCAGAGATTTTCAGAGAGCGCCAGAGATCTTCAGAGAGTGTCAGAGAGAGCCAGAAAGTTTCAGAGAGTGTCACAGAGTGTCGGAGAGTTTCAGAGAGATTCAGAGAGTGTCCGAGAGATTCAGAAAGTGTCAGATAGAGTCAGAGAGTTTCAGAAAGTGTCACAGAGTTTCAGAGAGTGTCTGAGAGTGTCAGAGAGTGTCTGAGAGTGTCAGAGTGTGTCAGAGAGTTTCAGAGAGTGTCAGAGAGTTTCAGAGAGTGTCTGAGAGTGTCAGAGAGTGTCAGAGTGTTTCAGAGAGTGTCAGAGAGTTTCAGAGAATTTCAGAGAGTGTCAGAGAGTTTCAGAGAGTCTCAGATAGTGTCAGAGAGTGTCAGAGAGTGTCTGAGAGTGTCTGAGAGTTTCAGAGAGAGTCAGAGAGTTTCAGTGAGCTTCTGAGAGTTTCTGAGAGTGTCAGAGAGTTACAAAGAGTTTCAGAGAGTTTCAGAGAGTGTCAGAAAGTTTCAGAGATTGTCCGAGAGTTTCAGAGAGTTTCAGAGGGTGTCACAGAGTGTCAGAGAGTGTCAGAGATTTTCAGAGAGTTTCAGAGATGTTCAGAGAGTGTCAGAGAGTGTCAGAAAGTTGCAGAGAGAGTGAGAGAGTGTCAGGGAGTTTCAGAGAGTTTCAGAGAGTGTCAGAGAGTGTCAGAGCTTTTCAGAGAGATTCAGAGAGTGTCAGAGAGTGTCACAGAGTGTCATAGAGTTGCAGAGTGTGTCAGAGAGTGTCCGAGAGTTTCAGAAAGTGTCAGATAGTGTCGGAGAGTGTCTGAGAGTGTAAGAGAGTGTCAGAGTCTTTCAGAGTGTGTCACAGAGTTTCAGAGAGTGTCAGAGATTTTCAGAGAGCGCCAGAGATCTTCAGAGAGTGTCAGAGAGTGCCAGAAAGTTTCAGAGAGTGTCACAGAGTGTCGGAGAGTTTCAGAGAGATTCAGAGAGTGTCCGAGAGATTCAGAAAGTGTCAGATAGAGTCAGAGAGTTTCAGAAAGTGTCACAGAGTTTCAGAGAGTGTCTGAGAGTGTCAGAGAGTGTCTGAGAGTGTCAGAGAGTGTCAGAGAGTTTCAGAGAGTGTCAGAGAGTTTCAGAGAGTGTCTGAGAGTGTCAGAGAGTGTCAGAGAGTTTCAGAGAGTGTCAGAGAGTTTCAGAGAATTTCAGAGAGTGTCAGAGAGTTTCAGAGAGTCTCAGGTAGTGTCAGAGATTGTCAGAGAGTGACTGAGAGTGTCTGAGAGTTTCAGAGAGAGTCAGAGAGTTTCAGTGAGCTTCTGAGAGTTTCTGAGAGTGTCAGAGAGTTACAAAGAGTTTCAGAGAGTTTCAGAGAGTGTCAGAAAGTTTCAGAGATTGTCCGAGAGTTTCAGAGAGTTTCAGAGGGTGTCACAGAGTGTCAGAGAGTTTCAGAAAGCTTCAGAGAGAGTCAGACAGTGTCTGAGAGTGTCAAAGAGTATCAAAGAGTTTCAGAGAGTGTCAGAGTGTGTCAGAGAGTGTCAGAGGGTTTCAGAGAGTGTCAGAGAGTTTCAGAGAATTTCTGAGAGTGTCAGAGAGTGCTTGAGAGTTTCTGACAGTTTCTGAGTGTGCCGGAGAGTGTCAGAGATTGTCAGAGTGTTTCAGAGAGTGTCACAGTGTTTCAGAGAGTGTCAGAGATTTTCAGAGAGTTTCAGAGATCTTCAGAGAGTGTCAGTGAGTGCCACAGAGTGTCAGTGAGTGTCAGAGAGTTTCAGAGAGTGTCAGAGATTTTCAGAGAGTTTCAGAGATCTTCAGAGAGTGTCAGAGAGTGCCAGAAAGTTTCAGAGAGTGTCACAGAGTGTCGGAGAGTTTCAGAGAGATTCAGAGAGTGTCCGAGAGATTCAGAAAGTGTCAGATAGTGTCAGAGAGTTTCAGAAAGTGTCAGAGAGTGTCAGAGAGTGTCTAAAAGTGTCAGAGATTGTCAGAGAGTTTCAGAGAGTGTCAGAGAGTGTCAGAGAGTTTCAGAGAGTTTCAGAGAGTGTCAGAGAGCTTCAGACAGTGTCAGGGAGTGTCAGATAGTGTCAGAGAGTTTCAGATAGAGTCAGACAGTGTCTGAGATTGTCAAAGAGTGTCAAAGAGTGTCAGAGAGTGTCAGAGAGTTTCAGAGAGAGTTAGACAGTGTCACAGAGTGTCAAAGAGTGTCAAAGAGTTTCAGAGAGTGTCAGAGAGTGTCAGAGAGTTTCAGAGAGTTTCAGAGAGTGTCAAAGAGTTTCAGAGAGTTTCTGAGAAAGTCAGAGAGTGCCAGAGAGTTTCAGAGAGTTTCTGAGTGTGTCAAAGTGTGTCTGCGGGAGTCAGAGAGTATCTGAGAGTGTCACAAAGTGTCAGAGAGTGTCAGAGATTTTCAGAGAGATTCAGAGATGTTCAGAGAGTGTCAGAGAGTGTCAGAAAGTTTCAGAGAGTGTCAGAGAGTGTCAGGGAGTTTCAGAGAGTTACAGAGTGTCACAGAGTGTCAGAGAGTTTCAGAGAGATTCAGAGAGTGTCAGAGAGTGTCAGAGAGTGTGACAGAGTGACACAGAGTTGCAGATTGTGTCAGAGAGTGTCCGAGAGTTTCAGAAAGTGTCCGATAGTGTCAGAGAGTTTCAGAAAGTGTCAGAGAGTGTCAGAGAGTGTCTGAGAATGTCAGAGAGTGTCAGAGTGTTTCAGAGAGTTTCACAGAGTTAACAGAGAGTGTCAGAGATTTTCAGAGAGTTTCAGAGATCTTCAGAGAGTGTCAGAGAGTGCGAGAAAGTTTCAGAGAGTGTGACAGAGTGTCAGAGAGTTTCAGAGAGATTCAGAGAGTGTCCGAGAGATTCAGAAAGTGTCTGATAGTGTCAGAGAGTTTCAGAGATCTTCAGAGAGTGTCTGAGAGTGTCTGAGAGTGCCAGAGATTGTCTGAGAGTTTCAGAGAGTGACAGAGAGTGTCTGAGAGTTTCAGAGAGTTTCAGAGTGTGTCAGAGAGTGTCAGAGAGTTTCAGAGAGTTTCAGAGAGCTTCAGAGAGTTTCAGAGAGTGTCAGAAAGTTTCGGAGAGTGTCAGAGAGTTTCAGAGAGTGTCACAGAGTGTCAGAGAGATTCAGAGAGTGTCAGAGAGTTTCAGAGAGTGTCACAGAGTGTCAGAGTGATTCAGAGAGATTCAGAGAGTGTCAGAGATTGTCAGAGAGTTTCAGACAGTTTCAGAGTGTTTCAGAGAGTGTCAGAGAGTTTCAGAGAAAGTCAGTGAGTGTCAGAGAGTGTCAAAGTGTGTCACAGAGTTTCAGAGAGTGTCAGAGAGCGTCAGATAGTGTCAGAGAGTTTCAGAGAGTGTCAGAGTGTTTCAGAGACTTTCTGAGAGTGTCAGAGAGTTCCAGAGAGTTTCTGAGAGTTTCTGTGTGTGTCGGAGTGTGTCTGAGAGAGTCAGAGCGTATCTGAGAGTGTCACAGAGAGTCAGAGATATTCAGAGAGTTTCAGAGATGTTCAGAGAGTGTCAGAGAGTGTCATAAAGTTTCAATGAGAGTCAGAGAGTGTCAGGGACTTTCAGAGAGTTTCAGAGAGTGTCACAGAGTGTCAGAGCATTTCAGAGAGATTCAGAGAGTGTCAGAGAGTTTCAGAAAGAGTCAGATAGTGTCAGACAGTTTCAGAGAGTGTCAGAGTGTTTCAGAGACTTTCTGAGAGTGTCAGAGAGTTCCAGAGGGTTTCTGAGACTTTCTGAGTGTGTTGGAGTGTGTCTGAGAGAGTCAGAGAGTATCTGAGAGTGTCACAGAGTGTCAGAGAGTGTCAGAGATTTTCAGAGAGTTTCAGAGATGTTCAGAGAGTGTCAGAGAGTGTCAGAAAGTTTCAGAGAGACTCAGAGAGTGTCAGTGAGTTTCAGAGAGTTTCAGAGAGTGTCACAGAGTGTCAGAGCTTTTCAGAGAGATTCAGAGAGGGTCAGAGAGTGTCACAGAGTGTCATAGAGTTGCAGAGTGTGTCAGAGAGTGTCCGAGAGTTTCAGAAAGAGTCAGATAGTGTCGGAGAGTGTCTGAGAGTGTAAGAGAGTGTCAGAGTCTTTCAGAGAGTGTCACAGAGTTTCAGAGAGTGTCAGAGATTTTCAGAGAGTGCCAGAGATCTTCAGAGAGTGTCAGAGAGTGCCAGAAAGTTTCAGAGAGTGTCACAGAGTGCCGGAGAGTTTCAGAGAGATTCAGAGAGTGTCCGAGAGATTCAGAAAGTGTCAGATTGAGTCAGAGAGTTTCAGAAAGTGTCACAGAGTGTCAGAGAGTGTCTGAGAGTGTCAGAGAGTGTCAGAGAGTTTCAGAGAGTGTCAGAGAGTTTCAGAGAATTTCAGAGAGTGTCAGAGAGTTTCAGAGAGTCTCAGATAGTGTCAGAGAGTGTCAGAGAGTGTCTGAGAGTGTCTGAGAGTTTCAGAGAGTGTCAGAGAGTTTCAGTGAGCTTCTGAGAGTTTCTGAGAGTGTCAAAGAGTTACAAAGAGTTTCAGAGAGTATCAGAGAGTGTCAGAAAGTTTCAGAGATTGTTCGAGAGTTTCAGAGAGTTTCAGAGGGTGTCACAGAGTGTCAGAGAGTTTCAGAGAGCTTCAGAGAGTGTCAGGGAGTGTCAGAGAGTGTCAGAGAGTTTCAGAGAGTTTCAGAGAGAGTCAGACAGTGTCTGAGAGTGTCAAAGAGTGTCAAAGAGTTTCAGAGAGTGTCAGAGTGTGTCAGAGAGTGTCAGAGGCTTTCAGAGAGTGTCAGAGAGTTTCAGAGAATTTCTGAGAGTGTCAGAGAGTGCCTGAGAGTTTCTGACAGTTTCTGAGTGTGTCGGAGAGTGTCAGAGATTGTCAGAGTGTTTCAGAGAGTGTCACAGAGTTTCAGAGAGTGTCAGAGATTTTCAGAGAGTTTCAGAGATCTTCAGAGAGTGTCAGTGAGTGCCACAGAGTGTCAGTGAGTGTCAGAGCGTTTCAGAGATTGTCAGACAGTGTCAGATAGTGTCAGTGATTGTCAGAGAGTATCAGAGAGTGTCTGCGAGATTCAGAGAGAGTCATCGAGTGTCAGAGAGTGTCAGAGATTTTCAGAGAGTTTCAGAGATCTTCAGAGAGTGTCAGAGAGTGCCAGAAAGTTTCAGAGAGTGTCACAGAGTGTCGGAGAGTTTCAGAGAGATTCAGAGAGTGTCCGAGAGATTCAGAAAGTGTCAGATAGTGTCAGAGAGTTTCAGAAAGTGTCAGAGAGTGTCAGAGAGTGTCTAAAAGTGTCAGAGATTGTCAGAGAGTTTCAGAGAGTGTCAGAGAGTGTCAGAGAGTTTCAGAGAGTTTCAGAGAGTGTCAGAGAGCTTCAGACAGTGTCAGGGAGTGTCAGATAGTGTCAGAGAGTTTCAGATAGAGTCAGACAGTGTCTGAGATTGTCAAAGAGTGTCAAAGAGTGTCAGAGAGTGTCAGAGAGTTTCAGAGAGAGTTGGACAGTGTCACAGAGTGTCAAAGAGTGTCAAAGAGTTTCAGAGAGTGTCAGAGAGTGTCAGAGAGTTTCAGAGAGTTTCAGAGAGTGTCAAAGAGTTTCAGAGAGTTTCTGAGAAAGTCAGAGAGTGCCAGAGAGTTTCAGAGAGTTTCTGAGTGTGTCGAAGTGTGTCTGCGGGAGTCAGAGAGTATCTGAGAGTGTCACAAAGTGTCAGAGAGTGTCAGAGATTTTCAGAGAGATTCGGAGATGTTCAGAGAGTGTCAGAGAGGGTCAGAAAGTTTCAGAGAGTGTCAGAGAGTGTCAGGGAGTTTCAGAGAGTGACACAGAGTTGCAGATTGTGTCAGAGAGTGTCCGAGAGTTTCAGAAAGTGTCAGATAATGTCAGAGAGTTTCAGAAAGTGTCAGAGAGTGTCAGAGAGTGTCTGAGAATGTCAGAGAGTGTCAGAGTGTTTCAGAGAGTTTCACAGAGTTTCAGAGAGTGTCAGAGATTTTCAGAGAGTTTCAGAGATCTTCAGAGAGTGTCAGAGAGTGCGAGAAAGTTTCAGAGGGTGTGACAGAGTGTCGGAGAGTTTCAGAGAGATTCAGAGAGTGTCCGAGAGATTCAGAAAGTGTCAGACAGTGTCAGAGAGTTTCAGAGATCTTCAGAGAGTGTCAGAGAGTGTCAGAGAGTTTCAGAGAGTTTCAGAGAGTGTCAGAGAGTGTCAGAGAGTTTCAGAGAGTTTCAGAGAGCTTCAGAGAGTTTCAGAGAGTGTCAGAGAGTTTCACAGAGTGTCAGAGTGATTCAGAGAGATTCAGAGATTGTCAGAGATTGCCAGAGATTGTCAGACAGTTTCAGAGAGTTTCAGAGAATGTCAGAGAGTTTCAGAGACAGTCAGTGAGTGTCAGAGAGTGTCAAAGTGTGTCACAGAGTTTCAGAGAGTGTCAGAGAGCGTCAGAGAGTGTCAGAGAGTTTCAGAGAGTGTCAGAGTGTTTCAGAGACTTTCTGAGAGTGTCGGAGTGTGTCTGAGAGAGTCAGAGAGTATCTGAGAGTGTCACAGAGTGTCAGAGAGTGTCAGAGATTTTCAGAGAGTTTCAGAGATGTTCAGAGAGTGTCAGAGAGTGTCAGAAAGTTTCAGAGAGTGTCAGAGAGTGTCAGAGAGATTCAGAGAGTGTCAGAGAGTGTCACAGAGTGTCATAGATTTGCAGAGTGTTTCAGAGAGTGTCCGAGTGTTTCAGAAAGAGTCAGGTAGTGTCAGAGAGTTTCAGAAAGCGTGAGAGAGTGTCAGAGAGTGTCTGAGAGAGTAAGAGAGTGTCAGAGTCTTTCAGAGAGTGTCGCAGAGTTTCAGAGAGTGTCAGAGATTTTCAGAGAGTGCCAGGGATCTTCAGAGAGTGTCAGAGCGTGCCAGAAAGTTTCAGAGAGTGTCACAGAGTGTCGGAGAGTTTCAGAGAAATTCAGAGAGTGTCTGAGAGATTCAGAAAGTGTCAGATATAGTCAGAGAGTTTCAGAAAGTGTCACAGAGTGTCAGAGAGTGTCTGAGAGTGTCTGAGAATGTCAGAGAGTGTCAGAGTGTTTCAGAGAGTTTCACAGAGTTTCAGAGAGTGTCAGAGATTTTCAGAGAGTTTCAGAGATCTTCAGAGAGTGTCAGAGAGTGCGAGAAAGTTTCAGAGAGTGTGACAGAGTGCCGGAGAGTTTCAGAGAGATTCAGAGAGTGTCCGAGAGATTAAGAAAGTGTCAGATAGTGTCAGAGAGTGTCAGAGATCTTCAGAGAGTGTCATAGAGTGTCAGAGACTTTCAGAGAGTTTCAGAGAGTCTCAGAGAGTGTCAGAGAGTTTCAGAGAGTTTCAGAGAGCTTCAGAGAGTTTCAGAGAGTGTCAGAAAGTTTCAGAGAGTGTCAGAGAGTTTCAGAGAGTGTCACAGAGTGTCAGAGTGATTCAGAGAGATTCAGAGATTGTCAGAGATTGCCAGAGATTGTCAGACAGTTTCAGAGAGTTTCAGAGAATGTCAGAGAGTTTCAGAGACAGTCAGTGAGTGTCAGAGAGTGTCAAAGTGTGTCACAGAGTTTCAGAGAGTGTCAGAGAGCGTCAGAGAGTGTCAGAGAGTTTCAGAGAGTGTCAGAGTGTTTCAGAGGGTTTCTGAGAGTTTCTGAGTGTGTCGGAGTGTGTCTGAGAGAGTCAGAGAGTATCTGAGAGTGTCACAGAGTGTCAGAGAGTGTCAGAGATTTTCAGAGAGTTTCAGAGATGTTCAGAGAGTGTCAGAGAGTGTCAGAAAGTTACAGAGAGAGTCAGAGAGTGTCAGAGAGTTTCAGAGAGTTTCAGAGAGTGTCACAGAGTGTCAGAGCTTTTCAGAGAGATTCAGAGAGTGTCAGAGAGTGTCACAGAGTGTCATAGAGTTGCAGACTGTGTCAGAGAGTGTCCGAGTGTTTCAGAAAGAGTCAGGTAGTGTCAGAGAGTTTCAGAAAGTGTCAGAGAGTGTCAGAGAGTGTCTGAGAGAGTAGGAGAGTGTCAGAGTCTTTCAGAGAGTGTCGCAGAGTTTCAGAGAGTGTCAGAGATTTTCAGAGAGTGCCAGGGATCTTCAGAGAGTGTCAGAGAGTGCCAGAAAGTTTCAGAGAGTGTGACAGAGTGTCAGAGAGTTTCAGAGAGATTCAGAGAGTGTCCGAGAGATTCAGAAAGTGTCAGATATAGTCAGAGAGTTTCAGAAAGTGTCAGAGAGTGTCAGAGAGTGTCTGAGAGTGTCAGAGAGTTTCAGAGAGTGTCAGAGAGCTTCAGAGAATTTCAGAGAGTGTCAGAGAGTTTCAGAGAGTCTCAGATAGTGTCAGAGAGTGTCAGAGAGTTTCAGTGAGCTTCTGAGAGTTTCTGAGAGTGTCAGAGAGTTACAAAGAGTTTCAGAGAGTTTCAGAGAGTATCAGAAAGTTTCAGAGATTGTCCGAGAGTTTCAGAGAGCTTCAGAGGGTGTCACAGAGTGTCAGAGCGTATCAGAAAGCTTCAGAGAGTGTCAGGGAGTGTCAGAGAGTGTCAGAGAGTTTCAGAGAGTGTCACAGAGTTTCAGAGAGTGTCAGAGATTTTCAGAGAGTTTCAGAGATCTTCAGAGAGTGTCAGTGAGTGCCACAGAGTGTCAGTGAGTGTCAGAAAGCTTCAGAGAGTGCCAGAAAGTTTCAGAGAGTGTCACAGAGTGCCGGAGAGTGTCAGAGAGATTCAGAGAGTGTCCGAGAGATTCAGAAAGTGTCAGATAGTGTCAGAGAGTTTCAGAAAGTGTCAGAGAGTGTCTGAGAGTGTCAGAGATTGTCAGAGAGTTTCAGAGAGTGTCAGAGAGTTTCAGAGAGTTTCAGAGAGTGTCAGAGAGTGTCAGAGAGCTTCAGACAGTGTCAGGGAGTGTCAGAGAGTGTCAGAGAGTTTCAGATAGAGTCAGACAGTGTCTGAGATTGTCAAAGAGTGTCAAAGAGTTTCAGAGAGTGTCAGAGAGTTTCAGAGAGTGTCAGGGAGTGTCAGATAGTGTCAGAGAGTTTCAGGGAGAGTCAGACAGTGTCACAGAGTGTCAAAGAGTGTCAAAGAGTTTCAGAGAGTGTCAGAGAGTGTCAGAGAGTGTCAGAGAGTTTCAGAGAGTTTCTGAGAAAGTCAGAGAGTGCCAGAGAGTTTCTGAGAGTTTCTGAGTGTGTCGAAGTGTGTCTGCGGGAGCCAGAGAGTATCTGAGAGTGTCACAGAGTGTCAGAGAGTGTCAGAGATTTTCAGAGAGTTTCAGAGATGATCAGAGAGTGTCAGAGAGTGTCAGAAAGTTTCAGAGAGTGTCAGAGAGTGTCAGGGAGTTTCAGAGAGTTACAGAGTGTCACAGAGTGTCAGAGAGTTTCAGAGAGATTCAGAGAGTGTCAGAGAGTGTCACAGAGTGACACAGAGTTGCAGAGTGTGTCAGAGAGTGTCCGAGAGTTTCAGAAAGTGTCAGATACTGTCAGAGAGTGTCAGACTGTTTCAGAGAGTTTCACAGAGTTTCAGATAGTGTCAGAGATTTTCAGAGAGTTTCAGAGATCTTCAGAGAGTGTCAGAGAGTACGAGAAAGTTTCAGAGAGTGTGACAGAGTTTCGGAGAGTTTCAGAGAGATTCAGAGAGCGTCCGAGAGATTCAGAAAGTGTCAGATAGTGTCAGAGAGTTTCAGAGATCTTCAGAGAGTGTCTGAGAGTGTCTGAGAGTGCCAGAGATTGTCAGAGAGTTTCAGAGAGTGTCAGAGAGTGTCAGAGAGTTTCAGAGAGTTTCAGAGAGTGTCAGAGAGTGTCAGAGAGTTTCAGAGAGTTTCAGAGAGCTTCAGAGAGTTTCAGAGTGTGTCAGAAAGTTTCAGAGAGTGTCAGAGAGTTTCAGAGAGTGTCACAGAGTGTCAGAGTGATTCAGAGAGATTCAGAGAGTGTCAGAGATTGTCAGAGAGTTTCAGACAGTTTCAGAGTGTTTCAGAGAGTGTCAGAGAGTGTCTGAGAATGTCAGAGAGTGTCAGAGTGTTTCAGAGAGTTTCACAGAGTTTCAGAGAGTGTCAGAGATTTTCAGAGAGTTTCAGAGATCTTCAGAGAGTGTCAGAGAGTGCGAGAAAGTTTCAGAGGGTGTGACAGAGTGTCGGAGAGTTTCAGAGAGATTCAGAGAGTGTCCGAGAGATTCAGAAAGTGTCAGACAGTGTCAGAGAGTTTCAGAGATCTTCAGAGAGTGTCAGAGAGTGTCAGAGAGTTTCAGAGAGTTTCAGAGAGTGTCAGAGAGTGTCAGAGAGTTTCAGAGAGTTTCAGAGAGCTTCAGAGAGTTTCAGAGAGTGTCAGAGAGTTTCACAGAGTGTCAGAGTGATTCAGAGAGATTCAGAGATTGTCAGAGATTGCCAGAGATTGTCAGACAGTTTCAGAGAGTTTCAGAGAATGTCAGAGAGTTTCAGAGACAGTCAGTGAGTGTCAGAGAGTGTCAAAGTGTGTCACAGAGTTTCAGAGAGTGTCAGAGAGCGTCAGAGAGTGTCAGAGAGTTTCAGAGAGTGTCAGAGTGTTTCAGAGACTTTCTGAGAGTGTCGGAGTGTGTCTGAGAGAGTCAGAGAGTATCTGAGAGTGTCACAGAGTGTCAGAGAGTGTCAGAGATTTTCAGAGAGTTTCAGAGATGTTCAGAGAGTGTCAGAGAGTGTCAGAAAGTTTCAGAGAGTGTCAGAGAGTGTCAGAGAGATTCAGAGAGTGTCAGAGAGTGTCACAGAGTGTCATAGATTTGCAGAGTGTTTCAGAGAGTGTCCGAGTGTTTCAGAAAGAGTCAGGTAGTGTCAGAGAGTTTCAGAAAGCGTGAGAGAGTGTCAGAGAGTGTCTGAGAGAGTAAGAGAGTGTCAGAGTCTTTCAGAGAGTGTCGCAGAGTTTCAGAGAGTGTCAGAGATTTTCAGAGAGTGCCAGGGATCTTCAGAGAGTGTCAGAGCGTGCCAGAAAGTTTCAGAGAGTGTCACAGAGTGTCGGAGAGTTTCAGAGAAATTCAGAGAGTGTCTGAGAGATTCAGAAAGTGTCAGATATAGTCAGAGAGTTTCAGAAAGTGTCACAGAGTGTCAGAGAGTGTCTGAGAGTGTCTGAGAATGTCAGAGAGTGTCAGAGTGTTTCAGAGAGTTTCACAGAGTTTCAGAGAGTGTCAGAGATTTTCAGAGAGTTT
The DNA here is from genome assembly GCF_036365525.1 of Heterodontus francisci. Classification (NCBI taxonomy): domain Eukaryota; kingdom Metazoa; phylum Chordata; class Chondrichthyes; order Heterodontiformes; family Heterodontidae; genus Heterodontus; species Heterodontus francisci. The sequence goes on along the minus strand of NC_090411.1, from coordinate 323,445 downwards.
CAGAGATCTTCAGAGAGTGTCAGAGAGTGCGAGAAAGTTTCAGAGAGTGTGACAGAGTGCCGGAGAGTTTCAGAGAGATTCAGAGAGTGTCCGAGAGATTAAGAAAGTGTCAGATAGTGTCAGAGAGTGTCAGAGATCTTCAGAGAGTGTCATAGAGTGTCAGAGACTTTCAGAGAGTTTCAGAGAGTCTCAGAGAGTGTCAGAGAGTTTCAGAGAGTTTCAGAGAGCTTCAGAGAGTTTCAGAGAGTGTCAGAAAGTTTCAGAGAGTGTCAGAGAGTTTCAGAGAGTGTCACAGAGTGTCAGAGTGATTCAGAGAGATTCAGAGATTGTCAGAGATTGCCAGAGATTGTCAGACAGTTTCAGAGAGTTTCAGAGAATGTCAGAGAGTTTCAGAGACAGTCAGTGAGTGTCAGAGAGTGTCAAAGTGTGTCACAGAGTTTCAGAGAGTGTCAGAGAGCGTCAGAGAGTGTCAGAGAGTTTCAGAGAGTGTCAGAGTGTTTCAGAGGGTTTCTGAGAGTTTCTGAGAGTGTCGGAGTGTGTCTGAGAGAGTCAGAGAGTATCTGAGAGTGTCACAGAGTGTCAGAGAGTGTCAGAGATTTTCAGAGAGTTTCAGAGATGTTCAGAGAGTGTCAGAGAGTGTCAGAACGTTACAGAGAGAGTCAGAGAGTGTCAGAGAGTTTCAGAGAGTTTCAGAGAGTGTCACAGAGTGTCAGAGCTTTTCAGAGAGATTCAGAGAGTGTCAGAGAGTGTCACAGAGTGTCATAGAGTTGCAGACTGTGTCAGAGAGTGTCCGAGTGTTTCAGAAAGAGTCAGGTAGTGTCAGAGAGTTTCAGAAAGTGTCAGAGAGTGTCAGAGAGTGTCTGAGAGAGTAGGAGAGTGTCAGAGTCTTTCAGAGAGTGTCGCAGAGTTTCAGAGAGTGTCAGAGATTTTCAGAGAGTGCCAGGGATCTTCAGAGAGTGTCAGAGAGTGCCAGAAAGTTTCAGAGAGTGTGACAGAGTGTCAGAGAGTTTCAGAGAGATTCAGAGAGTGTCCGAGAGATTCAGAAAGTGTCAGATATAGTCAGAGAGTTTCAGAAAGTGTCAGAGAGTGTCAGAGAGTGTCTGAGAGTGTCAGAGAGTTTCAGAGAGTGTCAGAGAGCTTCAGAGAATTTCAGAGAGTGTCAGAGAGTTTCAGAGAGTCTCAGATAGTGTCAGAGAGTGTCAGAGAGTGTCTGAGAGTGTCTGAGAGTTTCAGAGAGTTTCAGAGAGTTTCAGTGAGCTTCTGAGAGTTTCAGAGAGTCTCAGATAGTGTCAGAGAGTGTCAGAGAGTGTCTGAGAGTGTCTGAGAGTTACAAAGAGTTTCAGAGAGTTTCAGAGAGTATCAGAAAGTTTCAGAGATTGTCCGAGAGTTTCAGAGAGCTTCAGAGGGTGTCACAGAGTGTCAGAGCGTATCAGAAAGCTTCAGAGAGTGTCAGGGAGTGTCAGAGAGTGTCAGAGAGTTTCAGAGAGTGTCACAGAGTTTCAGAGAGTGTCAGAGATTTTCAGAGAGTTTCAGAGATCTTCAGAGAGTGTCAGTGAGTGCCACAGAGTGTCAGTGAGTGTCAGAAAGCTTCAGAGAGTGCCAGAAAGTTTCAGAGAGTGTCACAGAGTGCCGGAGAGTGTCAGAGAGATTCAGAGAGTGTCCGAGAGATTCAGAAAGTGTCAGATAGTGTCAGAGAGTTTCAGAAAGTGTCAGAGAGTGTCTGAGAGTGTCAGAGATTGTCAGAGAGTTTCAGAGAGTGTCAGAGAGTTTCAGAGAGTTTCAGAGAGTGTCAGAGAGTGTCAGAGAGCTTCAGACAGTGTCAGGGAGTGTCAGAGAGTGTCAGAGAGTTTCAGATAGAGTCAGACAGTGTCTGAGATTGTCAAAGAGTGTCAAAGAGTTTCAGAGAGTGTCAGAGAGTTTCAGAGAGTGTCAGGGAGTGTCAGATAGTGTCAGAGAGTTTCAGGGAGAGTCAGACAGTGTCACAGAGTGTCAAAGAGTGTCAAAGAGTTTCAGAGAGTGTCAGAGAGTGTCAGAGAGTTTCAGAGAGTTTCTGAGAAAGTCAGAGAGTGCCAGAGAGTTTCTGAGAGTTTCTGAGTGTGTCGAAGTGTGTCTGCGGGAGCCAGAGAGTATCTGAGAGTGTCACAGAGTGTCAGAGAGTGTCAGAGATTTTCAGAGAGTTTCAGAGATGATCAGAGAGTGTCAGAGAGTGTCAGAAAGTTTCAGAGAGTGTCAGAGAGTGTCAGGGAGTTTCAGAGAGTTACAGAGTGTCACAGAGTGTCACAGAGCTTCAGAGAGTGTCAGAGAGTACGAGAAAGTTTCAGAGAGTGTGACAGAGTTTCGGAGAGTTTCAGAGAGATTCAGAGAGCGTCCGAGAGATTCAGAAAGTGTCAGATAGTGTCAGAGAGTTTCAGAGATCTTCAGAGAGTGTCTGAGAGTGTCTGAGAGTGCCAGAGATTGTCAGAGAGTTTCAGAGAGTGTCAGAGAGTGTCAGAGAGTTTCAGAGAGTTTCAGAGAGTGTCAGAGAGTGTCAGAGAGTTTCAGAGAGTTTCAGAGAGCTTCAGAGAGTTTCAGAGTGTGTCAGAAAGTTTCAGAGAGTGTCAGAGAGTTTCAGAGAGTGTCACAGAGTGTCAGAGTGATTCAGAGAGATTCAGAGAGTGTCAGAGATTGTCAGAGAGTTTCAGACAGTTTCAGAGTGTTTCAGAGAGTGTCAGAGAGTTTCAGAGAAAGTCAGTGAGTGTCAGAGAGTGTCAAAGTGTGTCACAGAGTTTCAGAGAGTGTCAGAGAGCGTCAGATAGTGTCAGAGAGTTTCAGAGAGTGTCAGAGTGTTTCAGAGACTTTCTGAGAGTTTCTGAGTGTGTCGGAGTGTGTCTGAGAGATTCAGAGAGTATCTGAGAGTGTCACAGAGTGTCAGAGAGTGTCAGAGATTTTCAGAGAGTTTCAGAGATGTTCAGAGAGTGTCAGAGAGTGTCAGAAAGTTTCAGAGAGAGTCAGAGAGTGTCAGGGACTTTCAGAGAGTTTCAGAGAGTGTCACAGAGTGTCAGAGCTTTTCAGAGAGATGCAGAGTGTGTCAGAGAGTGTCCGAGAGTTGCAGAAAGAGTCAGAACGCGTCAGAGAGTTTCAGAAAGTGTCAGAGAGTGTCAGAGAGTGTCTGAGAGTGTGAGAGAGTGTCAGAGTCTTTCAGAGAGTGTCACAGAGTTTCAGAGAGTGTCAGAGATTTTCAGAGAGTGCCAGAGATCTTCAGAGAGTGTCAGAGAGTGCCAGAAAGCTTCAGAGAGTGTCACAGAGTGTCGGAGAGTTTCAGAGAGATTCAGAGAGTTTCCGAGAGATTCAGAAAGTGTCAGATAGTGTCAGAGAGTTTCAGAAAGTGTCACAGAGTGTCAGAGAGTGTCTGAGAGTGTCAGAGAGTGTCAGAGAGTTTCAGAGAGTGTCAGAGAGTGTCAGAGAGTGTCAGAGAGTTTCAGAGAGTGTCAGAGAGTTTCAGAGAGTCTCAAATAGTGTCAGAGAGTGTCAGAGAGTGTCTGAGAGTGTCTGAGAGTCTCAGAGAGTGTCAGAGAGTGTCAGAGAGTGTCAGAGAGTTTCAGAGAGCTTCTGAGAGTTTCTGAGAGTGTCAGAGAGTTACAAAGAGTTTCAGAGAGTGTCAGAAAGTTTCAGAGAGTGTCCGAGAGTTTCAGAGAGTTTCAGAGGGTGTCACAGAGTGTCAGAGAGTTTCAGAAAGCTTCAGAGAGTGTCAGGGAGTGTCAGAGAGTGTCAGAGACTTTCAGAGCGTTTCAGAGAGAGTCAGACAGTGTCTGAGAGTGTCAAAGAGTGTCAAAGAGTTTCAGAGAGTGTCAGAGAGTGTCAGAGGGTTTCACAGAGTGTCAGAGAGGTTTAGAGAATTTCTGAGAGTGTCAGAGAGTGCCTGAGAGTTTCTGACAGTTTCTGAGTGTGCCGGAGAGTGTCAGAGAGTGTCAGAAAGTTTCAGAGAGTGTCAGAGAGTGTCAGGGAGTTTCAGAGAGTTACATAGTGTCACAGAGTGTCAGAGAGTTTCAGAGAGATTCAGAGAATGTCAGAGAGTGTCACAGAGTGACACAGAGTTGCAGAGTGTGTCAGAGAGTGTCCGAGAGTTTCAGAAAGTGTCAGATACTGTCAGAGAGTGTCAGAGTGTTTCAGAGAGTTTCACAGAGTTTCAGAGAGTGTCAGAGATTTTCAGAGAGTTTCAGAGATCTTCAGAGAGTGTCAGAGAGTGCGAGAAAGTTTCAGAGAGTGTGACAGAGTTTCGGAGAGTTTCAGAGAGATTCAGAGAGTGTCCGAGAGATTCAGAAAGTGTCAGATAGTGTCAGAGAGTTTCAGAGATCTTCAGAGAGTGTCTGAGAGTGTCTGAGAGTGCCAGAGATTGTCAGAGAGTTTCAGAGAGTGTCAGAGAGTGTCAGAGAGTTTCAGAGAGTTTCAGAGAGTGTCAGAGAGTGTCAGAGAGTTTCAGAGAGTTTCAGAGAGTTTCAGAGAGCTTCAGAGAGTTTCAGAGTGTGTCAGAAAGTTTCAGAGAGTGTCAGAGAGTTTCAGAGAGTGTCACAGAGTGTCAGAGTGATTCAGAGAGATTCAGAGAGTGTCAGAGATTGTCAGAGAGTTTCAGACAGTTTCAGAGTGTTTCAGAGAGTGTCAGAGAGTTTCAGAGAAAGTCAGTGAGTGTCAGAGAGTGTCAAAGTGTGTCACAGAGTTTCAGAGAGTGTCAGAGAGCGTCAGATAGCGTCAGAGAGTTTCAGAGAGTGTCAGAGTGTTTCAGAGACTTTCTGAGAGTTTCTGAGTGTGTCGGAGTGTGTCTGAGAGATTCAGAGTGTATCTAAGAGTGTCACAGAGTGTCAGAGAGTGTCAGAGATTTTCAGAGAGTTTCAGAGATGTTCAGAGAGTGTCAGAGAGTGTCAGAAAGTTTCAGAGAGAGTCAGAGAGTCTCAGGGACTTTCAGAGAGTTTCAGAGAGTGTCACAGAGTGTCAGAGCTTTTCAGAGAGATTCAGAGAGTGTCAGAGAGTGTCACATAGAGTCATAGAGTTGCAGAGTGTGTCAGAGAGTGTCCGAGAGTTGCAGAAAGAGTCAGATAGCGTCAGAGAGTTTCAGAAAGTGACAGAGAGTGTCAGAGAGTGTCTGAGAGTGTGAGAGAGTGTCAGAGTCTTTCAGAGAGTGTCACAGAGTTTCAGAGAGTGTCAGAGATTTTCAGAGAGTGCCAGAGATCTTCAGAGAGTGTCAGAGAGTGCCAGAAAGCTTCAGAGAGTGTCACAGAGTGTCGGAGAGTTTCAGAGAGATTCAGAGAGTTTCCAAGAGATTCAGAAAGTGTCAGATAGTGTCAGAGAGTTTCGGAAAGTGTCACAGAGTGTCAGAGAGTGTCTGAGAGTGTCAGAGAGTGTCAGAGAGTTTCAGAGAGTGTCAGAGAGTGTCAGAGAGTGTCAGAGAGTTTCAGAGAGTGTCAGAGAGTTTCAGAGAGTCTCAAATAGTGTCAGAGAGTGTCAGAGAGTGTCTGAGAGTGTCTGAGAGTCTCAGAGAGTGTCGGAGAGTGTCAGAGAGTTTCAGAGAGCTTCTGAGAGTTTCTGAGAGTGTCAGAGAGTTACAAAGAGTTTCAGAGAGTGTCAGAAAGTTTCAGAGAGTGTCCGAGAGTTTCAGAGAGTTTCAGAGGGTGTCACAGAGTGTCAGAGAGTTTCAGAAAGCTTCAGAGAGTGTCAGGGAGTGTCAGAGAGTGTCAGAGACTTTCAGAGCGTTTCAGAGAGAGTCAGACAGTGTCTGAGAGTGTCAAAGAGTGTCAAAGAGTTTCAGAGAGTGTCAGAGAGTGTCAGAGGGTTTCAGAGAGTGTCAGAGAGTTTTAGAGAATTTCTGAGAGTGTCAGAGAGTGCCTGAGAGTTTCTGACAGTTTCTGAGTGTGCCGGAGAGTGTCAGAGAGTGTCAGAGTGTTTCAGAGAGTGTCACAGAGTTTCAGAGAGTGTCAGAGATTTTCAGAGTGTTTCAGAGATCTTCAGAGAGTGTCAGTGAGTGCCACAGAGTGTCAGTGAGTGTCAGAGAGTTTCAGAGAGTGTCAGAGATTTTCAGAGAGTTTCAGAGATCTTCAGAGAGTGTCAGAGAGTGCCAGAAACTTTCAGAGAGTGTCACAGAGTGTCGGAGAGTTTCAGAGAGATTCAGAGAGTGTCCGAGAGATTCAGAAAGTGTCAGATAGCGTCAGAGAGTTTCAGAATGATTCAGAGAGTGTCAGAGAGTGTCTGAGAGTGTCAGAGAATGTCAGAGTGTTTCAGAGAGTGTCAGAGAGTGTCAGAGAGTTTCAGAGAGTTTCAGAGAGTGTCAGAGAGTGTCAGAGAGCTTCAGACGGTGTCAGGGAGTGTCAGAGAGTGTCAGAGAGTTTCAGAGAGAGTCAGACATTGTCACAGAGTGTCAAAGAGTGTCAAAGAGTTTCAGAGAGTGTCAGAGAGTGTCAGAGAGTTTCAGAGAGTGGCAAAGAGTTTCAGAGAGTTTCTGAGAGTGTCAGAGAGTGCCAGAGAGTTTCTGAGAGTTTCTCAGTGTGTCGAAGTGTGTCTGCGGGAGTCAGAGAGTATCTGAGAGTGTCACAGAGTGTCAGAGAGTGTCAGAGATTTTCAGAGAGTTTCAGAGATTTTCAGAGAGTGTCAGAGAGCGTCAGAAAATTTCAGAGAGTGTCAGAGAGTGTCAGGGAGTTTCAGAGAGTTACAGAGTGTCACAGAGTTTCACAGAGTTTCAGAGAGATTCAGAGAGTGTCAGAGAGTGTCAGAGAGTGTCACAGAGTGACACAGAGTTGCAGAGTGTGTCAGAGAGTGTCCGAGAGTTTCAGAAAGTGTCAGATACCATCAGAGAGTTTCAGAAAGTGTCAGAGAGTGTCAGAGAGTGTCTGAGAATGTCAGAGAGTGTCAGAGTGTATCAGAGAGTTTCACAGAGTTTCAGAGTGTGTCAGAGATTTTCAGAGAGTTTCAGAGATCTTCAGAGAGTGTCAGAGAGTGCGAGAAAGTTTCAGAGAGTGTCACAGAGTGTCGGAGAGTTTCAGAGAGATTCAGATAGTGTCCGAGAGATTCAGAAAGTGTCAGATAGTGTCAGAGAGTTTCAGAAAGTGTCAGAGAGTGTCAGAGAGTGTCTGAGAGTGTCAGTGATTGTCAGAGAGTTTCAGACAGTGTCAGAGAGTTTCAGAGAGCTTCAGAGAGTTTCAGAGAGTGTCAGAAAGTTTCAGAGTGTGTCAGAGAGGTTCAGAGTGTGTCACAGAGTGTCAGAGAGATTCAGAGAGATTCAGAGAGTGTCAGAGAGTGCCAGAAAGTTTCAGAGAGTGTCACAGAGTGTCGGAGAGTTTCAGAGAGATTCAGAGAGTGTCCGAGAGATTCAGAAAGTGTCAGATAGCGTCAGAGAGTTTCAGAATGTTTCAGAGAGTGTCAGAGAGTGTCTGAGAGTGTCTGAGATTGTCAGAGAGTTTCAGAGAGTGTCAGAGAGTGTCAGAGAGTTTCAGAGATTTTCAGAGAGTGTCAGAGAGTGTCAGAGAGCTTCAGACAGTGTCAGGGAGTGTCAGAGAGTGTCAGAGAGTTTCAGAGAGAGGCAGACATTGTCACAGAGTGTCAAAGAGTGTCAAAGAGTTTCAGAGAGTGTCAGAGAGTGTCAGAGAGTTTTAGAGAGTGGCAAAGAGTTTCAGAGAGTTTCTGAGAGTGTCAGAGAGTGCCAGAGAGTTTCTGAGAGTTTCTGAGTGTGTCGAAGTGTGTCTGCGGGGGTCAGATAGTATCTGAGAGTGTCACAGAGTGTCAGAGAGTGTCAGAGATTTTCAGAGAGTTTCAGAGATGTTCAGAGAGTGTCAGAGAGTGTCAGAAAATTTCAGAGAGTGTCAGAGAGTGTCAGGGAGTTTCAGAGAGTTACAGAGTGTCACAGAGTGTCAGAGAGTTTCAGAGAGAT